>NC_029789.2:18418473-18418711 GCF_000816755.2 Arachis ipaensis
AAAGATTATCATATTTTAGAATAATAAAATTAATCTTTTGTTTTTACAAATTTTAGATAATTAATGAAAGAAGCCATAAAAGACTAAAAGTAAAAGGAATTGACATGGCCAGCAGCAAAAACTAATCAAGAAATAACTACTGTCTAACTACCCCTTTCGGCTTGGCTTGGCTACCAACTCTCCAAAGAGTATTTATAGTGTTATCTTTGTCATTTCCTGTTTTATTTATTAAACATTT
>NC_029789.2:18418831-18425983 GCF_000816755.2 Arachis ipaensis
AAAAAACTGCAAACCGGATCGTACCAAGAATATGATATTCTAGTGTGGTACAGTGCCATACGTAATAACTTTTGTATATTATAAATAGATAAATGGTAATCTAAGTGTCTAAGTTAAATATGAAAGAATATAGTGTTAATAAAAGTCAACATATCAAAGTGGTAGTTGAAGTATGGATATTACTACTGTCATTAAATTAAATTAAATAGGAAGTTTAGCAGGAAATATATTTGGATTTGGTAGGGGGAAAAAAATGAATAAAGCGAATCAGATGCATACAAATCCTATAAACATGGGCAGCCAATAATTAAAGCTTGTGTTGGTTTTGGGTACATTCAACTTTTTCATTTTTTTAAAGAAATTTTATTATGATTTTCATTTATGAACTGCCTATGTCTTGCTACAATTTTTGTTCCACTCGTCTCAATGAATTGTTAGTGAATTGATTTTTGATAGTTCAGTTCATTTTGCCTGTTCATGCACACTTCATATACAAATGACGCACACCATGTGCTTGATAAAATGTCTCAATGATAATTCAGTAATTGTTTGTGGCAACTACATAAGATAAATTAAGTATTTTTGAAATTGGCAATGCTGTTAAAATACAATGAATATTGTGAAGAAACCGGCTTGATCACCTGCATTACAATTTTTATACATGAATTGGTTTTGTCTTGCTAAGACTTTGGTGCAGTTTGTTTTAGTTTCTTTGATTCATGAGTTGTTAATAAATAGAATTAAGGGTTGGTGATGCTTTAGAGCTGGAATTGATTGATTGATTGTCTCTCTATCTTGAGAACATGTAATGCTTCATCTAATCTGGAACCTTCCTATGCTTTTTATCAGCCCTTGACTCTGTCTGTCTCTATATTTCTGTTTTCAGAGCAGATTTGGCAGATTGCTCATATATAACTGTTGCTGGGTGGGATCCAACTTGTTAATTTTCAGATTGGATTCTCTTGTTCTATCTCACAAAAGTTGTACAAGGATAGATTGCTCCAATCAAGGGGTATACCATTGCAAATAGAGTACATGTCTTCAATAACTTGCTGGTGCTCTGGGCTAATGTCCAATTCTTCAACAGTAGTGGTAGCTAATGCTAAAAGTAAGGATCCGAGACCTGCTAGTTTCGTTCAAATCCCTTCGTGGATCTCTTTGAAATGCAATAATTCATCCTTGAGGACCCCTAAAGTTCAACAGGGCCAAGTTGAAAACTTGCATTTGATTTCTTTAGCCAAACAAGGGATGCTTCAAGAAGTACATGACTTTGTCAGAAGCATGGATGCAGCAGGCATCTCGATAAATCCCCGGTCATATGAATACCTCTTTAAAATGTGTGGAACACTGAATGCTTCATCAGATGGAAAATTATTTCACAATAGACTTCAGAGAACGGGTAATACCAATAAGTTCATTGACAATTGCATCCTTCAAATGTATTGTGATTGCAGGAGTTTTGCAGCTGCAGAGAGATTCTTTGATGAAATGATTCATCGAGATATGTCTTCTTGGCACACCCTCATGTCTGCTTATGTTGAGGAAGGGCGCATAGATGAAGCTATTAAATTGCTCTTGCGTATGCTAGATTTCGGAATTATGCCACCCACATCGATCATCAGTACTCTTATAGGGTCCTTCACATATCCTTCATCGTTAGGTCTTGGCAAGCAGATTCATTCTCAGCTGATAAAGATTGGAGTTATTGCCAATGATTTGATCGAGACCTCTATCTCCAACATGTACATCAAGTGTGGCTGGTTGGATGGTGCTGAAATCGCTACCAATAAGATGGCTAGAAAAAATGCTGTGGCTTGCACTGGGTTGATGTTGGGCTATACTCAAGCTGCAAGGAACAAAGATGCTGTTTTATTGTTTGCAAAAATGATAAGTGAAGATGTAGAACTGGATGAGTTTGTCTTTTCAATAGTGCTTAAGGCGTGTGCTGCTTTAGGAGACTTAAACATGGGAAGGCAAATTCATAGCTACAGTGTGAAACTTGGATTGGAGTCTGAGGTCTCGGTTGGAACTCCACTACTGGATTTTTATTTTAAATGCGCCAGGTTTGAAGCTGCATATCAAGCTTTTGAGAGCATACGTGAACCAAATGATTTTTCATGGAGTGCTCTAATTACTGGATATTGCCAAAATGGTAAGTTTGACAAGGCACTTGAGATTTTTAGAACACTCAGAAGTAAGGGAGTGTTATTGAATTCATTCATGTATACCAGCATCTTTCAAGCATGCTCTTCTGTCTCAGATTTGATTTTCGGTTCGCAAGTTCATGCAGATGCAATAAAAAAGGGGCTAGTTGCATGCCTCTCTGGAGAGAGTGCTATGATCACTATGTACTCAAAATGCGGCAAAATAGACTATGCCCATCAAACATTTTTGGCTATTGATAAACCTGACAACATTGCATGGACTGCTATAATTTGTGCACATGCTTATCATGGCAGAGCTTCTGAAGCTCTGAGGCTTTTCAACGAGATGCAGGAGTCGGGTGTAAGGCCAAATGCTATCACATTCATTGGTTTGTTAACATCTTGTAGTCATTCAGGTCTAGTTAGACAGGGAAAGAAGTTTTTGGATTCAATGAGTGACAAGTACAATGTGGATCCAACAATTGATCATTACAACTGCATGATTGATATATACTCTCGTGCTGGATTACTGCAGGAGGCTCTTGAGATGATAAAGAGTCTGCCATTTGAACCTGATGTGTTGAGTTGGAAAAGCTTATTAGGAGGTTGTTGGAGCCATAGGAATCTCGAGATTGCGATGATTGCAGCCGAAAGGGTGCTTCAGCTGGATCCATTAGACACTGCTACTTATGTGATCATGTTCAACTTAAATGCTTTGCTTGGGAAGTGGGATGAAGCAGCTAAATTTAGAAAGATGATGGCTGAAAGGAACTTGAGAAAAGAAGTAAGTTGCAGCTGGATTATTGTGAAGCATAAAGTCCATCGTTTTGTGGTAGGTGATAGACACCACCCTCAAACAGAGGAGATATACTCAAAATTAAAACAGCTTGATTTTGCTGTCAAAAAGGGTGAGGAGTGTCTTCTTAATGAAGAGGACGCACTCTGTGACTTCAGTGAAAGGAAAGAGCAGTTACTTGATCATAGTGAGAGACTAGCTATAGCTTATGGTCTCATATGCATCAAAGGTGACACCCCAATTATGGTCTTCAAGAATACTCGATCATGCAGAGATTGCCATGAATTTGCAAAAAGGGTCTCCATGGTAACTGATCGTGAATTAATTGTGAGAGATGCCAATAGGTTCCATCATATAAAGGCTGGGGAATGTTCTTGCCATGATTATTGGTGATTTCTGCACAAATCTTGAAGAGAAACTAGCTTTGATTTAGGAATTTCTTTTTTGTTGCAGGAGCTACCTACAATATTTAATACAATTTTACTCAATCAAGATCAAGCAAACAATGTATCATGTAAATTTGTAAACGGTGTTTTACCATGATTAAGAGAATGTATCTATTGGAACGAATTCACACCATTCATGGTATTACAGATAAAAGAGAAAGTTCAGAACTTTTTCTTCTTTAGTCGTTAAATCATGGTATAAAACGTTTCAATAGGCAATGAAACAACATGGATGTACTGCATTATTCATTTGTTTACCTTTCTCACTCTTCTATCAAGCTCAAGCTCAGTCAACATTCATTCTTTTCAGTTAAATAATTGACATATATGTCACAAGTAAAAAAAAGATTTATTTTCAGCAGAAATAAGTAAAAGTGAAATATTATAGTGGAAAGATTTTTCAAATGCTTTATTAGTGTATCTGTGACTGTGAACGGCATAAACTGGTAGGCGAAGTAACATTACATCCATTAAATATGGGTCACACGTACAGTTGCAAAACACAATTTTGATGGATTGTTGGGTGGAAGTTGAAATATATGGTCTTCAATAGTTCAATCTGCTCGAAATAAATTGAGTTCATTATCTTTCGTTTGTATATGATTTCTCGGACCTGAGCGCTATAATCAATGGATATTATCCAAAGGATAGATTTGACACTCAGAAAAAGATTTATAAAATACCAATTAAAGAGGTGTTAGTGAATTCATTCAACTAATAAATACCAGCGTTTTTCAAGTATGCTCTGCTGTGTCACTTGTAATTTTCGGTGAACAAATTTATGCCATTCCGTCATTTAAAGTAGGGGGAATGTTCCTGATATGATTATTGGTGATTTATACTCAATTCTTTGAGAAACTAGCTATGGCTGCTCATCTTACAAGTTTCAATGTTTTTTCCCTAGTAGCTACACTACCTACACTGTTGAATAAATTTTACCTAACCATACAAACGATATATACTGTAAATTGTTGACGTTTTTCTTTTTTTTTTGGGTCTTGATGAAAAGGATGATTTAAATTCATTTCAATATCCAACAAGGTTTAGTGGCAAGTAGTAACTGGAGTTCTATATGCAACAAGTTACATAAGTGTTCCCCAATAACCAAATCATCCTCAAAACAAGAGTAAGATTGTGATAGCTTAACGGTGAGTTCATCACCTAGTCTTTTCCCTTCGAACCATCATCAAAAAAGAAAGGAAAAATTATCACGGATAACGAGGAATGTGATTTTCAGGTTGTAATATTTCCACTACTACAAAGCATCAGGGACAAGAGTATAAAACTGGAAGCGCCTCAGATGTTAGCCTCCACTTCAGGATCACTTTCTATCTTTGCAGCAGGCACATTATTGCCACCTCTCAAACGCGAAGATACATTGTCAATAGCAGAGTTTAGTTGGCTTATCTTTTCGTTCAAGGTCATACGGGTCCTCTGCTTTCAGGAACATAATCATAACAAACTCAGCACATTCCAATGACACAGAAGAGTTAAATCAAAAGGACAGGGGAACCCTAATTACCTCTAACCCTTCGTCGTAATATATTGGTCTTTTGGCCTTCCGAAACCCATATTCATCTTCATTTAGCAGAGATCTTCTGATCTGCATCACACAAAATGAAGTCAACATCTGGGCTTAACACTAAGACTGCAAAATGCCAACAATGATATGTGCAAGAAAACAGTAATAATTGAGATAATAGCAATACAACAAAATAGATAATGCAGAATAATCTCTTTCCCCGATGGAAAAGCTTCAGTATAGACATGGAATAAACACGTTTCAAAGCCATTCAAAGTAGTGCACATATACCTACTTTAAGTCACCTACTTTAAGTCATGACAATAAAACAAGACTAAGAAGGAAAAGTTTGCAGCATAGTTTTAGAACTCAAAGTCATCACATCTAAATCATTCATGATATTACAAATAGCAGAGAAAATTCATACATTAATTTTTCAGTCCTTAGAAAAGTAAATTTATCCCTTAAAGCATGGCACAATGTTTCACTAGGAAAAGAAACAACAGGCTAGTTAATAATTAACAGTCCATTGCTTAGTTCATCCTGATGTGGTTGCATCTCATTGCAAAAAGGAAGAAAAGGAAAATGAAAAGTGGTCATCTACTGCATGATTAATCTATCTCTACCTTTTCTCTTCCTTATATCAGGCTCAGGCTCAGGCTCAGCTCAAGCTCAAGCTCAAGCTCAAACACATTCATCATACATCTTTTCAGTTAAACTAGCCAAACTTTAAAATTAAAGAAGCAAGAAATCACCTGGGGAGCAAAGACATATGCCAGAGTTCCAAAAATCGCACCACCTAGAATAAAGCCAGCAAGAAAGTCCCCACCTCCACCTCCACTACTGTCACTGCAAAAGGGAAACTGAACATGAAAAGAAAATCTACACGTGATCCTCCAAAATATTCTCAGATACCATGCACCCAATCACCACAAGTTACCGGTCCTTATTTTTATTTTATTTTTTCTAATTCATCAGAGAATGCAGCTCCAGAAAAGGCCACTCATATTGTTTTTAAATTCATAGCATAGAAAACCATGAAATTCAATCATACAAGAAAGAACAGTTAACTGTGGAAAGAAACTTTCAACATCAATATCCATTTTTCATCTCTGATCTTTTTCTTTGACAAGTTCAACCAGAACAACCGGTCTTGAATATTATTACATGATTATTTAATGTCAAAGAGAAGGTTGAAAAGAAACAAAAACAATTTGTGCACATATCACAAATAAAAAGGATTCCATCAGTATTATTTTAATAGACCTATAAAATTGCCCCAAGCAAGTGATATTTATATGAGAAATAAGCACATTACCATAGAATTGAATGCATACAGCCAAAAATAATTAACCACTACGTAAATTCCATTAAATTAAGTAAAACACAGTTGAAAGACAAAGTGATGTTGAATTCCTAATAAAGTCAAATTGATGAACATACCGGTATTCAGCACAAATTGATGAAGTGCGGTTCCTCCTGCTCACAAGGTTTGATTTTCTTTGAACTACAAGCTTAGGTCCAAGGTGGACTCCAACACCATAAGAATTTTTCTTTGTCGACCACAACTCAGGTGACTTAACATGAGATCCACCTATTCCCAAATTAAATCTAAAACCTCTTAAAATATCTTAATTATTACACTCCAAAGAAGCTTTCAACTTGGTGATGGAAATCAATCGGACATAAGCGCAAGAAACAGAAAGCAGTAAAACCATAAGAAAAACCCTAAAATTAATGGACTAAATGAGTGAAGATCATTACACGATGTTTGAAAAATTAGAATGTGTTAGGAAGGAAAAGTTTACCTGAAATCAAGAATGGCGCGAAAGAAGCAGCCATGAGTGAGAGAGAGAGAGAGATTTTGCGGGGGAGGGGGGGGGGGGACTCAACTGAAGCAGACAAGAGTCAAGACGGTATTTTTGTCTTTGTAAAATAATCACCACAATTATATTTATCTGAATATTTTCCATTTTTTTAAAAAAATGGCCGGAAGTGAAGTGTTAATAAACATGGTGGATTCTCTTATTTTTTATTTATTTAATAAAATAATAATTTTTATTATTTAATATTTTTATATGTTTTTTATTTAAAAAATAAATTTCATTTTAATATACTGTAGTGTAAAATTATTTTACATATGTATTTAATCTTATAACTTTATATTAATAAAAATAATTATTTTTATATTAATTTTATCTAAAAAAATAATTATAATTATATGACTGTGTAAAATATTTTATA
>NC_029789.2:18426008-18441935 GCF_000816755.2 Arachis ipaensis
TGATTAACAAACTACTCAAAATTAATATGTCTTATAAAAAGTTCGGTGACAAAAAGTTAAAAATATTCTCACCTAATAATAAATTTCAACGGTATAAATGAATATTTTCTTTATTTTGCTAACCGGAATTGTTGGTTGCAAGATGAATTATAATTGTATACATTTTCTAACATGTAAAATAATTTATCAAAAAAAAAAATTCATCAAGTTAAGTCCTAACATGAATTAATTTCATTTTCAAAAGGATGGATAAATAAATATAATTCCTTCTTTTTTTTAATTCAATAAAATTAGGCGTTCAAACTTTTTTTAAAACCAAGTTTTTAGCCATTCGATAATTTTTTTTTGTTATTATTATCATTATCTTCTTCTTCTTTTGCGTTCTTCTTACTCAATGTTGTTGTTGTCGTTTCTATTGCAACCAATATCTTCTTCTTCTTATTGTTGTTTCTTAATTTATTTTTCTCTTTTTTTTCATCCTCCTTCTTTATCATCATCGTTATTATTTCCGTCATCTACATCTTCTTCTCCTGTATATATTTAGAAAATTAAAGCACATAAATGTTAGTATATAAAATGATTTTTTAAAGGACCATATGTCCAAAATATTGATACTCAATCAGCAAAATACGTAAAGCACAGAAATTTTGGTGTACAGCATGAAAATTTTGAAGAACCACATACCCAAAATATTGATACCCTACCAACAAAATACACAGAGCACATAATTTTTAGTGTACAACATAGAAATTTTGATGCATAATACATAAATTTTGGTGCACAACAAAAAAATTTTAAAGGACTACACGTCCAGAACATTAACTTACTCAATTAACAAAATATATTCGCAGCAAAGATTTCTGTGATATATGCTATGTACAACAATTTCTATGTTATATCGATAAGTTTGTTTTGTGCAAAAATTTGTGTTCTTTAACAAAAATTTTTGTACTAAAGAAGCATGGTGATGGAAAACCGGTGACGGATGCATGCGTTTTTTTTTACTAAGCTTGTGCCTACTTGATTAAACTTAATTACAAAAAACGCTTATATTTGTAACATCACTGTTTTTTATTTTTCAAAAATATTCTATTAGAAACAATTTTTTTTTTTCTAAATGACTCAATTTAGTTAATATATCTCAAGAGGGTGCTCTTATAATTCCATTGTTCATACACTGACCCAAAAATAAAGCCAAACCCAAAATAAATAGAAGCCCACTCAAGGGATCCAACCTCTCCCTCTACCCGATCTCTATGAGGTCGAACGCGACGAAGAAAGTTTAGCTCTACTTAGGTAAATAAGTAACTAATTTTTAAGATATCTCTCACTTATCTAGAAGGGAGTTCTCAACAACGTCCCTAGAAAAAAGGAACGATTATCCACCATTAAAGGTGGAACTACTCCAAAGGGTGGTTATCTTCTCTACTATAAATATACTAACATCCTCAAGTATATTCAGAACCCAATATACTAAAAAAAAATCTGCTTAAACCCTTGCTAACTTAAACATCAGAGTCTTTTGCAAGTACCAACCCCACTTCCTCACGAGGAACTCGGATAGTGACACCTCGGCACTAGTGAAGTCGAACGTTGCCCTAAAAGGAATCTAAACCTCACGTTCAGGCCAAAAGCAACCCAGTTCCAGGTAACCCTTAGAACATTGGCGCCGTTGTCGGGGACCTAGAAGTTTATACCCAATCATGGTGGACAATCAGTTTGAGGACGGACACACGGCATCGGAGTTAGAACCAGAACCTCATAACGATGACCGAGCACTCATGATCCCCCACGGCATGATAAAATGGGTGGTCCCCACGGAGAAGGTACATCAAGAAATTCACCACATTGGCAAATCCATTAAGAGGTACATCCACCACAGAATGAAGAGACCTCACATCTAACCGAGATTATGGAACTCGTACACAGACACCATGACCAATTGGAGTAACTTGAGCAAGAGATTGAGCGACAAAGAAAAACGGAAAGAGATTTGCGAAAAGAGGTACGACGATGAAGAGAGCTGGAAGAAAAGCTCTCAAAACTAGAAGCCGACCTTCGAAGTCGGAGTCATCGGGTGGATTGGGAGGAAAGTCGTCTTGGAAAAGAAGATCTGTTCATTAAAGAGATCATGCAGGCTAGGGTTCCTACTTCCTAAGAACTTCAAAAGCCCCGTCATGGACCTTTACAATGGAACGATTGACCTGAGACACCACCTCAGCAATTTTAAAAGTCGGATGTATCTGGCTGATGCGTCTGATGCAACTCACTGCAAAGCTTTCCCAACTACGCTAACCAAAACAGCGATGAAGTGGTTTGATAGTCTACCATCTAGGTCGGTAACTTATTTTGACGACCTAGTAAGAAAGTTTCTCACCCGCTTTTCAATCCAGAAAGATAAAGTCAAACATGCTCTTAGTCTACTCGGGGTCAAACAAGAAGTCGGAGAAACTCTCTGAGTTTACATGGAGCGATTCAACAAAGCCTGTTTGAAGATCCAAAATTTACCCACAGAAGCACTGATAATGGGTTATTTAACGGCCTTAGAGAAGGGTCGTTTTCTCAATCTATATCCAAGCGACATCCGACCTCTTTGTATGAAGTACAAGAATAGGCGGAGAAGTATATTAACATGGAGGAGAATTTCTGACTTAGAGAGCCAGTTCCAAGGCAAAACCCTCCCTACCCAGCTCGGGACAAAGATAAGAAAGCGAAGAAAAAAGAGGAATACAACTCGGATAAGTCCCGAAGATATCATAACTACACCCCACTCCAAGTTTCTCTTGTCGACTTCTACAGAAAAATCTGCCACACTAGAAAACTTCCACCTTCTCATCCTATTAAGCACAAAAAAGCTGGAAGTCAGACGAAATATTGTAAGTATCATAAACTATATGGTCATTCTACCAATAATTGCTATGATCTAAAAAATGTGATAGAGAAACTGGGTAGAGAAGGTCGGTTAGAGAGGTACCTCGCCAAAAGGTCGGACAATCCAGGAAAAAGAAAGATAGGGTAAGAAGATAGAGGTTGACGAGATCGGCCAATACAAACCCCTGATAGGCACATCCATATGACAGTTGGAGGATTTGCAGGAGGAGGGTAACCAAGTCTTCTCGCAAAAGACATCTAAAAGAAGTCTACCAAGTCGGTGAAAAATGCGAAGTTTTTGACTTACCCACAATCTCATTCACCAAAGAAGATGCTCAAGGAGTAACCCCAAAGCATGACGATCCTATTGTGATTACAATGATACTTGCCAATGCAAATCTCCACAGAACTCTGGTAGATCAGGGGAGCTCAGCCAACATTTTATTCAAGCCTGCTTTTGATAAGCTCGGGTTAGAAGAGAAAGAACTAAGAGCCTATCCCAACAATCTTTTTGGGTTAGGAGACACGCCCATCCAACCCCTCAGCTTCATCTCCTTGCATGCCACTTTTGGTAAGGGTTGAAGTCTAGAACTTTGAGCATAGAATACATTGTGGCCGACATAGCATCAACCTACAATGCATTGATAGGTCAGATAATGTTGAACCAACTAGCTGTAGTTGTTTTCACCCCTCATATATGCATAAAATTCTCGACTTTAAATGGAATTGCCACCATAAGAGGAGACCAAAGATTGGCACAAAAATGCTATAATGAGAGCTTGAATTTACAGGGAAGCATAAAGGGTAAAGAAGTCAACACTATTAAGCTCAGCGGTGTCCGAGCACGAGAAGAGCTGCGACCACAACCTGGTGAAAAAATTAAAGAAATACAAATCGGAGACCAAGCAGAAAAAACAACAAGTATAGGAGCCAACATCGAGGAAGAATTAAAAGCATACCTCATTAAGCTCTTACAATAAAATTCCGACCTCTTCGCATGGAGAGCCTTCGATATGCCCGAGATAAACCCTGACCTTGTGTGTCATAAGCTCGTTGTCTACTCGGGCTCACGACCTGTTCAATAGAAGTGATGGAAGCTCGGCCCTGAAAGAGCGCAAGTCGTAGAAGAACAAATGCAAGCCTTATTAGAAGTTAGGTTCATATAGGAGGTAAAATATGCTTTGTGGCTAGCTAATGTAGTCTTGGTGAAGAAACAGAACGGAAAATAGAGAATGTGTATTGATTATACTAACCTCAATAAAGCTTGTCCTAAAGATCCGTACCATCTTCCTAGCATTGATGCCTTGGTAGACTCAACTTCAGGATATAGGTACATGTCCTTTATGGATGCATACTCGGGTTACAACCAAATCCTGTTGTACAAGCCGGACCAAGAGAAGACCTCTTTTATCACTCTAAAAGCTAACTATTGTTACTTAGTAATACCTTTTGGATTGAAAAATGCTCAACAATTAATGAATAAGGTGTTCTCACCTCACCTTGAAAAATTAATGGAAGTATATGTGGATGACATGCTTGTCAAGATTAAGAAGACGTCAACCTCTTGTCTGACTTAACTGAAGTATTTAACATAATCAGGAAGCACGGGATGAGACTAAATCCCTCAAAATGCACTTTCGCAGTGGAAGCCGGGAAGTTCTTAGGCTTTATGCTCACTCAAAGGGGTATTGAAGCCAACCCGGACAAATGCAAGACAATATTGGAGATGAAAATCCCGACTTGTCTCAAAGAAGTCCAACAATTAAATAGAAGGTTGGCAGCTTTATTTAGATTCTTAGTAGGATCAGCTTTGAAGTCTCTACCCCTGTTCTCAATACTCAAGGGAGTGTTCATACCATGGGTCGAGCTAGGCGAGCCGACCTGAATGAAGACAGAGATGACCGACCTCTTATAAAGGTTGGTCGCAACCGATCTTTTCCCAAAAGAGCTCGGCCAAATTGCTATAAGGGCCTAACTAGGCCCAAAGCAGAAGATCACAGCCCGCTTGAAGGCGGCTGGCTAAAGATAAGGGACCCACCCCCAAAAAGATAAGATAAGATAACTGACTTATCTCCAAGGAAGGCCACTCCACACTACTATAAATACACTGGAGCACCCAGGTATAATTCATACTCTGATTCTGCACAAAATACCTGCTCAAAGCCCATACTAACTTAAGCATTAGAGTCTTTTGCAGGTACCACCACCCTCTGGTGATCAGGGATCAGCAGCACCACCAGATCCAACAAGTCGGACACGACAGCTCCGGCCACCATAACAGATCTCATCCGAGATCGACCTTCAGTTTCAGGTAACCCTCGGAACATTGACGTCGTTGCCGAGGAACCTGGAAGTCATCCTATCATCATGGCGGACAACCTTGACAACGATCACAACTCTGGTTTAGAAGAAAGAACCCCACTTAAAAATACGGATGCCACATCAAAGGATGTGCCTTAAACCAACGGGGACAAGCAATCTCCAAACACCAAAATTTTAGATGCCCTTCGTGAACAGCAGAATCGCCTCAAACAGCTAGAACAGGAGGCCGAACATCAACAGGAAGTCGAAAGAGTCCTTTGGAGGGAAACAAGACAATGCCGAGAGCTAGAGGACAAACTCGCAAAGCTCGAGGCCGATCTCAAAACCAAAACTGCTCATTCCAACCATGAAGATAACTCTCGTAAGGATCAAGATCCATTCACTAAAGAGATCATGAAAACAAAAGTCCCAAAGGACTTCAAAGCTCCTGACATGACCCCATATGATGGTACCTGTGATCCAAGCCATCATCTCAGCAATTTCAGAAGCAGGATGTACCTCACAGACGCCTCAGATGCAATTCGATGCAAAGCTTTCCCGACTACACTGACAAAAATAGCAATAAAGTGATTCAACAGTTTGCCTCCAAGATCAATCACAAGTTTTGACGACCTAGCCAAAAAGTTTCTCGCTAGGTTCTCCATCCAAAAGGACAAGACTAGACACGCTCCGAGCTTACTGGGAGTTAAACAAGGGGATCGGGAAAGCCTTCGCAGCTACATGGAAAGGTTCAATAAAGCATGTCTCGACATAAAAAATCTCCTGACAGAAGCAGCCATCATGGGCTCATCAACGGCCTGAGAGAGGGACCTTTTAGCCACTCAATATCCAAAAAAACATCCAACATATCTGAACGAGATACAAGAACGGGTAGAAAAGTATATCAATATGGAGGAAAATTCTCGATTAGGAGAAACCTCAAAATCTGGATTCTCCTACCCACCTCGAGATAAGGATAAAGAGTCTAGGAAAAAGAAGGATCAGCCTGCTGAAAAACCTCGAAAGTACCACAACTACACTCAGCTCAGAGTGTCACTTGAGGATGTACACAGAGAGATATGCAACACTGAAAAGATCTCGCCCCCTTGAACAATCAAACATAAAAGAGGAGGAGGAAATTGGACGGAGTATTGTGAATATCATTCAATCTATGGACATTTTACCAACGACTGCTTTGATCTAAAGAATGTCATTGAAAAACTTGCAAGAGAAGGGAGACTAGATCGGTTTCTAGCTAATAAAATAGACGAGCCAAGAAAAAGAAGAAGGGATGAAGAGGTCGGACGAGTCGAATGCCCAACTCACACTCCGAAAAGACATGTTAATATGATAAATGGGGGATTCGCAGGAGGTGGGATCTCTAAGTCGTCATGCAAAAGACACCTCAAAGAGGTGTACTGTTCATACCCTGGGTCGAGCTGTCCGACCCGGGATGTTTAGCGACATGGCGACGGACCTCTTCAGGTCCGACTATCCGATCTCTTCTTAAAGAGATCGGCCAAATCAACAGAAAAGCCCAATAAAGGGCCCAAATAGAGGAACACGACCCAAATCCAAAGGTAATCCAAGCCTATAGAGATAAAGGCGGTTTCCTTGAAGATAAGCTGACTTCACCTAAAATAAGATAAGATAACTAACTTATCTTATCAGAAAGGTCAGCCCACACTATTATAAATACACTGGAGCACCCAGGTATAACTCATACTCTGATTCTACAAAAAACCTGTTTAATACCCATGCTAACTTAAGCATCGGAGTCTCTTGCAGGTACCCTCCACCTTCCGGTGATCAAGGATCAGCAGTGCAGTCAGTCCAACAAGTCGGACACGACAGCTCCGGTCGCCACCCATCAGCCGGACACGTCATCTCCGACCCATACAGAAGATCTCGTCCGAGATCGACCTACAGTTTCAGGTAACCCTCGGAACATTGGCGCCGTTGCCGGGGAACCTGGAAGTCATTCCATCACCATGGTGGACGAACAGGATAACGATCACAACTCAGATTTAGAGGACAGAACGCCGCACAAAAACACGGGTGCCACACCAAAGGACACTTCATAATCTAACGAAGACAAAAACTCATCACATCCGGGAGTAATAGAAGCACTTCAAGATCGCATAAAGCAACTCGAAAAAGAAAGCCAGTACCAGCAAGAAGTCGGCAAGGATCTACAAAGAGAGGTAAGGCGACGTCGAGAATTAGAAGATAAACTTCTACAACTTGAAGCCGATCTCAAAGCAAAGACTACCCGGACCACCCCTGAGGACAACTCTCGCAAGGATCAAGATCCATTCACTAGGGAAATCATGAAGACTAAAATCCCTAAAGACTTCAAGCTTCCGGATATGACTTTGTATGATGGCACTACAGATCCCAACCATCACCTCAGCAACTTCAGAAGCAGAATGTACCTCATCGACGCCCCAGACGCCGTTCGCTGCAGAGCTTTTCCAACGACTCTCACGAAGACAGCAATTAGATGGTTCGACAACCTACCTCCAAAGTCCATCTCCAACTTTGACGACCTGGCCAAAAAATTCCTGGCCAGATTCTCCATCCAAAAAGACAAGGCTAAGCACGCCCCCAGTCTACTACGTATCAAGCAAGGAGATCGGGAAAGTCTTCGCAACTACATGGAAAGATTCAATAAAATGTGCCTAGACATACAAAGCTTACCAACAGAGGCTGCCGTCATGGGCCTCATCAACGGCCTACGAGAAGGACCTTTCAGCCAATCTATATCAAAGAAATATCCCACATCCCTAGATGAGGTACAAGAGCGGGCAGAGAAGTACATCAACATGGAAGAAAATTCCCGACTTGGAGAAGCCTCGAAATCCGGTTTCACCTACCGAGATAAAGATAAAGAATCCAAGAAGAAGGAAGATCGAACGGGCGAAAAAATCAAAAAGTATTATAATTACACCCCTCTTTGGGTGTCTCTTGTGGATATTTACAAAGAAGTCTGTAACACAGAAAAAATACCCCCAGCTCGACCACTCAAAGGCAAAAGAGGAGGAGGAAATCGGAATGAATACTGCGAATATCATCGGGTCCAAGGACATTCCACCAACAAGTGCTTCGACTTAAAAAACATCATAGAAAAGTTAGTAAGGGAAGGAAAACTAAATCGGTATCTAGCCACCCGAGATGATGAACAAAGAAAAAGACGAAGAGATGAAGATGTCGGACAAGCTGAGCGATCACCTCGTACGCCAGAAAGACATGTCCATATGATACACGGAGGATTTGCAAGAGGTGGAATCTCCAAATCATCCCGCAAAAGATACCTCAAAGAAGTATATCATGTCGAAGGGAAGGAGGAAGCACCCGACATCCCTGCAATTACGTTCACCAAAGAAGACGCATCCGGTATCATCTCAGGACACGACGATCCCATGGTCATCACCATCATACTGGCAAACGCCAATCTCCACCGCACATTAATAGACCAAGGTAGTTCTGCCGATATCTTATTCAAAACTGCCTTCGACAAACTCGGCTTAGAAGAAAAGGAGCTTAGAGCATACCCGAACAGCCTGTTCGGACTGGGAGATACCCCAGTACAACCACTGAGATACGTGTCACTACACACAACCTTCGAAAAAGGGAACCAATCCAGAATACTCAAGATAGACTACATTGTGGTCGACGTGAGCTCAGCCTACAATGCCCTAATAGGTCGGACAACACTAAATCAACTCGGCGCAATAGTCTCGACTCCACATCTATGCATGAAATTCCCAACTACAGAAGGGATAGCTACGATAAAAGCAGATCAAAAGATGGCACGTCACTGTTATAACGAAAGTCTAAACCTCAGAGGAAGAGGAGAAGAGTTCCATACAATTGATCTTGGTGGAGTTCAGAGACGAGAAGAACTCCGTCCACAGCCCGAAGGTGAAGTGGAGAAAGTTCAGATCGGAGATACCTCGGACAAAACAACTAATATTGGCACGATCCTGAAAGGAAACACAAAAGAGTTACTAGTACAGCTCTTACGAGATAATGTCGATCTCTTCGCATGGAAAGCCGCAGACATGCCAGGCATAGACCCTAAGCTAATGTGTCACAAGTTGGCGGTTTATCCATGATCTCGGCCGTTACAGCAGAGACGAAGAAAACTTGGGCCAGAACGATCCCAAGCTGTGGAAGAACAGGTGCAAGCACTACTGGAGGCAGGATTCATAAGAGAAGTCAAGTACCTATTATGGCTAGCTAACGTCGTCTTGGTGAAAAAATCAAATGGGAAGTGGCGAATGTGCACCGACTACACCGACCTCAACAAAGCCTACCCAAAAGATCCTTACCTACTCCCAAGTATCGACGCTCTGGTAGATGCTTCCTCCGGATATAGATACCTCTCGTTTATGGATGCATATTCCGGATACAACCAAATTTTCATGTATCCACCAGATCAAGAAAAGACCTCGTTTTTTATGCCAAAAGCAAATTACTGCTATATTGTGATGCCTTTTGGTCTCAAGAATGCGGGAGCTACTTATCAAAGGCTAATGAATAAAGTCTTTTCAGATCATATCGGAAAAATCATGGAAGTCTACGTGGATGACATGTTAATAAAGACACAAAGCGAAGAGACATTATTGTCCGACCTGGCCTAAGTGTTCGACACTATAAGGAAGCATGACATGCAACTCAATCCCACAAAATGCACCTTTGCAGTAGAAGCGGGAAAATTCTTAGGTTTCATGCTCACACAAAGAGGAATTGAAGCAAATCCAGACAAATGCCAGGCTATACTCAACATGAAGAGCCCGACTTGTGTCAGAGAGGTACAACAACTCAACGGGAGATTGGCAGCCTTATCCAGATTCTTAGCAGGATCAACGATAAGATCTCTCCCCTTATATGCCACTTTAAGGAAAGGAAAGAAGTTCAAATGTACAACGGAATGCGAGCAAGCCTTCCAGGATTTCAAAAATATCCTGGGACGACCACCTATCCTAACTCGACCACGAGAGGAAGAACCACTCGTATTATACCTTGCAGTAGGAAGTCAGGCAGTAGCCTCAGCACTAGTTCGAGAGGACGACGTAAAGAAGTCGACCTCCTACGAAAAGTTATAGAAGTAATCCCTGAAAGAAACCTGACAATAGTCTAAGAAAGAGGATTACCAAAATAACTTAGAAAGAGGATGACGTAAAGAAGTCGACCTCCTACGAAAAGTTATAGAAGTAATCCCTGAAAGAGACCTGATAAGGGTCCAAGAAAGAGGATTACAAAAATAACTTACAAAGAGGACGACATAAAGAAGTCGACCTCCTACGAAAAGTTATAAAAGTAGTCCCTGAAAGAGACCTAACAAAGGTCCAAGAAAGAGGATTACGAAATAACTTAGAAGAGATCGACATGACGAAGTCGGTCCACTACAAAAATAACTTGGAAAAGGACGACGTAAAGAAATCGGTTATGGATAAATACAAGCAAGCAAACCGAAATACGAATTGGATCTACGCATCTACGACCTCCAAGTACAAAGCAGTTCAAAGAGGCCAAGTAGCAAGGCTCCAGTATTCTAAAAACCTAGAAAGGTGCCAAGACAAGTGTAAACAAGCATGCTATAGAATACAATATTATAAAGCTTTAGGGTCAAGCCCAAAAGCTCGAAAGTTACTTGTTTTTTAAAACAAAAGTTGCTAAACAAGCAACCAAAAGGAGTACCAGCAGTCAGCAAAATACTCAACTATACAAAATAAAGAGTTTTAAAGCCCACAAGCCGGGCCAACTACGCAAATATCCAAAGAAAACTCAGCTAAAGATTAGAAGACTTTTTAGCAGCATCAGTCTGGGGTGAAGGAGGACGAGCCTGGAGAGGCACAGCATCCACGGTATCATCATCCCAGTTCAAGATCTGACAGTCCGGATTAGAAACAGAATGACCAACCTCAACCGGAGGAATTGTAGAAGCGGATATCTTGGCAGAAAGCACAGGGGGAGGATCAACATCATCATCATCTTGGTCGTCGGGGACAATCTTACCATCTCTCACAACATTGTCCAAGCTAAAGAGAGTAAGGTCAACCTCAGAAGCAAGAACTTGAACTTGCTCTTTTAAATTATCATAGGCAGCGTTCACACTGCCGACGAGGTGACCTTGGAGCTCGGAATAGTCTACTCGGGCAGACTCCAGCTCCTCCCTCAGACGCACCACCTCCCGATAAGATGTAACGTAACTGTCCTTATGTCTCAATGCCGTGTCCTCGGCTAACCGCACAGAAGCCGCCAGAGCAAGGGAACTCGCCTTTTCGTTCTCCAGATCCTTCTCCAACTTGGCTACCTTTACCTCAAGCTCTTCTTTCAGGCCCTTCATCTGGTCGAACTCCTGTTTAGCCTCCTCCATAAATTCTTTGGTGGCATGGAGAAGAAGATTCTGAGCAGTTCGGTACAGGGCAGCCCCCATATAAGCCATTTTAACACTGTTTCGGGTCATAAAATCCAGATGGCAAAGGATTGATACATCATCCATGGGGAGGGCACCGTAGGGACCGATTTGCTGATCTACGAACTCGATTGCATTAAAATCAGGGGCGTCAAGGTTAAAGGCCTCAATTGTTTTTTGCTTCTTGTTGGGAGGAGCACCAGAAGTAGTGGCAGAAGTCTGTGGAGGATCAGTCAGACGAACTTGAGGAGTGGGGATCACCTTCCTCGGCCCGGGAGAACTCGGCACGGGCGGCTTCACTGGAACTTGAGAAGATCCCTCTCCGACCGCCTTGGCCGAGATGTTTTGAGCAGCAGCAGCCTTCTTCGCCTTCTTGTAGGCCTTCATGGAACAAGTATAAGAAACAAGTCAGACAAGTACCCAAAGCAGTTCGAACCAAAGATGGATCACTCAAAAATCTTTTTATATCCAGATGGGGTGGTTCCCCCCACAAATCTTCAAGAACAACTACAAAAGCCCGCTCAACCTCATTAAGCATTTCCCATGTATAACGAGGCACTCTCACATTCTTTTGCCACTCTAGAGGAAAAGCAGGCTCGTCATTCTCATCAAGAAAAAAAGGGGCGGACCCCCTCAACAGCACGGACTCGGAAGAAATAATTCTTAAAATCTTTAAAAGACTCATCATACATGGCAAAAACTTTATGCCCCTGGGCCGATCTGAAAGAAACCCAGGAAGCTTTCTTTTTGGAAGAACCTCCAGGCTTGGCCGAGACAAAAAGATAGAGGAAAAGAGTTTGAGAATGTGTTATGCCTAACTCTTGGCAAAGCAGTTAAAATATCTTGATAAAACCCCAGGAATTTGGATGAAGCTGGGATGGAGCAATGTTACATGACCACAACAAGTCGGTTTCGAAAGTAGTAAAAGGAAAAGTAACGTCCAACTGGCTGAAGAAATATTCATAGGCATAAAAGAAGGGACGCTCCCCCTCGATCGAAGTAGGAAAACAAGCCCTCTCATCAGAGTCAGGAGCTACAAGCTCATAATCCCTCTCCCAAGCACTATTACCACAAATCCTATGACGTTTCCTCAGCTCTACACAAAATTCAGCGTCCACAACAGAGACACACATTAGGACAAGGGAGTCCAGCCAATCGGACATCCCCTCGGAAACTTTGGAAGACATCTCTACAACGTTATTGCGAGAAGACATGAGGCCAACTAATCCTACAAAAAGAAAAGAAGATTGGATCACTAAAAAACATCTCGGAGGAGGGGCAAAGCAACTCGACTAATATGATACAGACAGAAAAGAAAAACCCCAAGACTCAAACCAAAGTCCTGGGGCATCGTTTGGAGGCAGTGGCAAAGCAAGATTTCAGGAAAAATCTATAGCTTACATCCCGGCATTTCCCAAACAAGAAAAGAAGATTTCAAGTAGACAAACGTTTTGAAAAAGGGAAGTAAAAACACAAAAGTCATCTAAGCCACTATCTTTCTAAAGTCTATCAACAAAAAGCATTGTCAACATCAAAAAGGCCAAGCAGAAAATCATCAAAGACACAACCTTTTTCAGAATCAAACAAAAACCATCATCGAAAGCACAAGCAGAAACGGTGATAACATGCAAAAGCCCTAAAAGCATCAAGCAACAGGAAAAGCGAAAAATTTCATACGAAAGATGAAGAAACTCCCAGAACACACAATACAACAGCAATTAGGTGCAACAAAAACAGAAAGATCCAAACTTTCTCCAAGCAAAATCAAAACTTCACCACAAAACCAAAGCCAAAGCAACGAAAGAGAAAAGTAATTGCAAAATGGAACTAACCTAGAGAAATGAGAAGTTTCGGAAGAAGTAGAAAGGAAGGAATCGCTGGATCACTGGAAGATACCGCAACGCAAGAAAAGACAGAGATAGAGAGAATGAAGGAGTTATAAAGAAAAAGAAAGAAGAGAAACCGTTTTTCTAAGGAAGCAAAATTCAAAATAAAGCCAAGAGAAACGGGGCAATTAATACCAATTAATGAAGGTATTAAACCCTCGCACATTCCCTAGAACGAATCGCTAATACAAAAGCGCGCGTTTTTAGAGGAAAACGTTCTACATTCAAAAAGCTCTACAAAGAAAGGAATCGACAAAAGTGCTCGAGTTCGGCTTTGCTATAAAAAGTTCGAAGTCAAAAAACTCGACCTCAAAGCAGAAGACCGAACTCAAGCAGGGGCACTGTTCATACCCTGGGTCGAGCTGTCCGACCCGGGATGTTTAGCGACATGGCGACCGACCTCTTCAGGTCCGACTATCCGATCTCTTCTTAAAGAGATCGGCCAAATCAACAGGAAAGCCCAATAAAGGGCCCAAATAGAGGAACACGACCCAAATCCAAAGGCAATCCAAGCCTATAGAGATAAAGGCGGTTCCCTTGAAGATAAGCTGACTTCACCCAAAATAAGATAAGATAAGATAAGATAACTAACTTATCTTATCAGAAAGGTCAGCCCACACTATTATAAATACACTGGAGCACCCAGGTATAACTCATACTCTGATTCTACAAAAAACCTGTTTAATACGCATGCTAACTTAAGCATCGGAGTCTCTTGCAGGTACCCCCCACCTTCCGGTGATCAAGGATCAGCAGTGCAGTCAGTCCAACAAGTCGGACACGACAACTCCGGTCACCACCCATCAGCCGGACACGTCATCTCCGACCCATACAGAAGATCTCATCCGAGATCGACCTACAGTTTCAGGTAACCCTTGGAACATGTACCATGTTGGAGGAGGAGACAGGTCGGTCGACCTCCCCAATATCACCTTCACCCAAGAAGACGCCGTGGGCATCATCCTAGGGCATGATGACCCCATGGTCATTACCATAATACTGGCCAACGCCAACCTCCACAGAACACTAATCGACCAGGGGAGTTCCGCGGACATCTTGTTCAAATCTGCCTTTGACAAGCTCAGCCTACAAGAAAAAGAGCTCAGAGCGTATCCGAATAACTTGTTCAGACTGGGAGACACCCCGATTCAACCACTAGGATACATCTCCCTGCGTACAACCTTTGGGAAAGGAACTCGATCTAGGACATTGAGTATAGACTATATTGTAGTCGTCGTGAGCTCGACCTACAACGCATTAATAGGTGGGACAACGTTAAACCAGCTCGCCGCAGTGGTCATCACTTCACACTTATGCATAAAGTTCCCCACTCAAGAAGGGATCGCTACCATAAAAGGAGACCAGAAACTCGCGCGAGGTTGTTACAACAAAGTCTAAACCTTAAAGGAGACCTCGGAGGGAAAGAAACCAATGCCATAGAACTCGGAGGAATCCGAGCTCGCAAAGAACTCCGTCCTCAGCCAGAAGGTGAAACTCAAGAAGTTCAAATTGGAGACGATCCAAGCAAAGCAACAAATATAGGAGCAAATATGAGAGAATACTTAAAGGAGCTGCTAATAAAGCTCTTAAAAGACAATTCCGACCTCTTTGCATGGAAGGCCGCTGACATGCCTGGTATCAATCCCAGACTAATGTGCCACAAGTTAGCCGTATACCCAGGATCTCGGCAGTACAGCAAAAGCGTAGGAAGCTCGGCCCGGAAAGGTCGCAGGCTGTAGAAGAGCAGGTACATGCCTTTCTGGAGGCAGGATTCATAAGGGAAGTAAAATACCTACTATGGCTAGCCAATGTGGTGTTGGTTAAAAAGTCAAATGGGAAGTGGCGGATATGCACCGATTACACTGACCTCAATAAAGCCTGCCCAAAGGATCCCTACCCACTCCCGAACATCGACACACTAGTTGACGCTTCGTCAGGCTATCAATACCTCTCCTTCATGGACGCTTACTCAGGATACAACCAAATCCCAATGTATCAACCCGACCAAGAGAAGACATCATTCTTAACCCCAAAAGCAAACTATTGCTATATAGTTATGCCCTTCGAACTTAAGAACGTAGGGGCTACCTACCAAAGACTGATGAACAAAGTCTTCGCCGATCATATTGGAAAGCTAATGGAGATTTATGTAGATGACATGCTGGTAAAAACACAAAGTGAGGAATCGCTGTTGTCCGACCTCACTAAAGTGTTTGACACCATAAGAAAACATGGCATGCGACTTAACCCCGCAAAGTGCACTTTTGCGGTAGAAGCTGGCAAATTCCTGGGCTTTATGCTCACCCAAAGAGGAATCAAAGCAAACCCCGATAAGTGCCAGGCCATACTTTACATGAAGAGTCCGACCTGTGTAAAAGAGGTCCAGCAGCTCAATGGAAGACTAGCGGCTCTGTCTAGGTTCCTAGCTGGATCAGCCTTAAGATC
>NC_029789.2:18442023-18453416 GCF_000816755.2 Arachis ipaensis
GGAAAGAGGTTTGAGTGGACCCCAGAATGCGAACAAGCCTTCCAAGATTTCAAGAAATTTCTGGGGCAACTACCTGTCCTTACTCGACCTCGGGAAGGTGAAGAGCTCATACTATACTTCGCCATAGGAAGTCGGGCAATAGCATCAGCACTAGTCAGAGAAGACGAAAATGGGCAACAACCCATCTACTTCATCGGTAAGGCTTTACAAGGGGCTGAATTAAACTATCGCTAGATAGAAAAGTTTGCCTACGCCCTCATACTTACTTCCCAACGACTCCGACCATACTTTCAAGCTCACACCATCAGAGTACGGACCAACTAACCCATAAAAAGAATCTTGCAGAAAACGGACTTAGCAGGAAGAATCCTACAATGGGCTGTCGAGTTATCCGAATTCGATATCAAATATGAAGCTCTGACAGCTATCAAATCCCAGTACCTGGCCGACTTCATCGCAGAATATACTGACACCTCGGGCACCCCCACAAAGTGGAGCCTTTATGTAGATGGTTCCTCAAACAAAGCCGGGAGTGGCGCAGGTGTCATTTTAGAAAGTGATCAGGGAACTCAAATCGAGCTCTCCTTAAAATTTGAGTTTCCTGCCTCAAATAATCAAGATGAATATGAAACACTACTGGCTGGTTTGGGGCTAGCTAGGGAAGTAGGAGCTCAAAGACTGACCATCTTTAGCGACTCCCGAATAGTCATTTCGCAAATAGAAAGGAGCTATCAAGCTAAGGATCCCACTATGAAAAAATACCTTGACAAAACTAAAGAACAGCTCGGACAATTCAAGGAATATGAGGTCCGACACATACCCCGAGAGCAGAATGCCCGAGCTGATGCACTCTCAAAACTAGCCAGCACTAAACCAGCGGGCAACAATAGAAGTCTCATCCAAGAAACACTTCAAAGTCCATCAACCTTGGAGGAAGAAAAGATCCTAGCCATATCAGGACAGGATCAAGGATGGATGACTCTCATAATCAACTACCTCAAGTCAGAAACACTCCCAGCAGACAAAAAGGAGGCAAAGAGGCTAGTACGAGAAGCTCAGTACTACACCATAATACAAGACGTCCTATATAAGAGAGGAATCTCTACACCTCTCCTAAAATGCGTCCCAACCTCCTCTACAAAGGAAGTTCTCGAAGAAGTCCACAGTAGCATGTGCGGCAATCACCTTGGGGCACAAGCCCTTGCCAAAAAGGTACTTCGAGTTGGTTTTTACTGGCCGACCTTGCAAAGGGAAGCAACAGAGTTTGTTAAGACATGCCCACCATGCCAGAAGCATGCCAACTTCCACATAGCTCCACCTGAGGAACTCATCTGCGTTACTTCACCCTGGCCATTCGCAAAGTGGGGGCTCGACCTCCTTGGACCCTTCCCACAAGGGTCCGGACAAGTCAAGATCCTCATTGTAGGTATAGACTACTTTACAAAGTGGATTGAAGCAGAGCCATTATCTAATGCCACAGCCCAAAGAAGTCATAAATTTCTATACATAAACATTATCACAAGGTTTGGGGTCCCATGCTCCATCACCACAGATAATGGTACTCAATTCACTGACACAAGCTTTAAAAATCTGATAGCTGATCTAAAAATCAAGCACCAGTTCACCTCTGTAGAGCACCCACAAGCCAATGGACAAACGAAAGCCGCCAACAAGGTCATACTGGCCGGGTTGAAATGGAGGTTACAGGATGCTAAGGGAGCTTGGGCTGAAGAGCTCCCATAAGTCCTATGGGCATATCAGACAATACCACACTCAACTACTGGGGAATCGCTATTCCGACTTGCTTACGGAATGGAGGCAATGATCCCCGTAGAGATAGAAGAAGGATCTCCCAGAATGATCCTCTATAATGAAGATACCAACTCCCAGGCTCAAAGAGAAGAGCTCGACCTACTTCCAGAAATCCGAGAAAGAGTTCGGATTAAAGAGGAAGCCCTAAAGCGTCGAATGACTCTGAGATATAATCGAAAGGTAGTCCAGCAAAGCTTTACCACCAATGATCTCATCTTAATCCGAAATGATATCAGAGCAGGTCGGTCAGGAGAAAGGAAGCTAGCAGCTAACTGGAAAGGACCATACCGAGTAACAGAGGTACAAGGTGTCCGACCTCGAGGGGCGAGAGCTACCCAGGTCTGTAATCTAAGAAGGTATTATAGTTAGAAAATAATAAAATATCTTGGGTCAAGGTGCACTCCTTTTCCTGAAAAGGTTTTTTAATGAGGCGCCAGGCCGAGATCTTGAAGGGTAAGCACTCATATGTATACACTCTTGTTCATATTTCTATCTTTTATTATCATTTGAATAAAGTTTTCAGATTCCCTAAAAAGTTTCCTACCAAGACGCATTAATCTAAGCTCATAAAACACAAAAATTCATCGTCCGATTACGAAGAGGTCGGCAAGGTGAAAACCAAATTCATTGTCCGATTACGAAGAGGTCGGCAAGGTGAAAATCAAATTCATCGTCCGATTACGAAGAGGTCGGCAAGGTGAAAACCAAATTCATCGTTCGATTACAAAGAAGTTGGCAAGGTGAAAGCGATAGAAGCAGATTAATGCAAGAAGTTATAAAAAGTAACCCATAAAAAGCGACTTGACGAGGTCTGACTAAAAATGAATTACTAAAAATAATTTAAGAAGGCCCGACAGAGAAGTTGGACCAAAGAAAGGATCACTAAAAAGGGACAAAGACACCTCCAAAATGTCTGAGCTGCTTCGCTATAAAGGCACAAGTCTTGCAAAAAATGACACTACCTAAAAAGCAAAAGCACAAGTCGAAGACGACGCTAAAAAGTCATCCAAACAAACTATAAAGAAAAGGTTCCTAATCGGAACACTACCTAAAAATTTGTTGGAATACGACTAAAAAACCCGGATAACGAAGTCCTACAGGTCAACGTCAGCAAAAAAAAAAAGGCGCAAAGCACAATCTCAAAGAACAAGCCAGAAGGTTGAGAAACAACTTAAGGCTCAAAAGGGGAACAGCTCTCCTCAAACAAAGGAACAAGGCTACAAGGAAGCCGATGACTAAAAAGGTTCTATAAGAACACTAAAAAGTCATCGGACAAGTCAGCCCGGACACCGAAGGATTACCTCGCCCAAATAGAAAGCAAGGCATGATCCAAAAAGGCCAAAAACCCACACTGCAAAAGAGGTCGGACAGGAAAAATACCACACCTCTATAAACATCCACAAGAGTTGCAAAGTGATGATGAACATATCAGTAAAAACATAATCAAGCATTAAAGACTCAAAGGGCCATCCAAAAAGGCAGCCTCAGAGTCTAAAGTGTTTTCTGTTCAAAATGAAATTGCTAAGAAGCAACCAAATGTCACCAAAGTCAACCATATAAAAAGATTACAAAAAACTAAAGTTCAAAAGTCCACAAGCCAGACTATACAAATACACAGAGATCATAAGGGGTTCAAATTCTCCCCAGTAGTAGCATCCTTAGGAGAGGGAGGTCTGGTTGCAAGAGGGACGACATTGACAACCCCGTCTGGGCCATTCAGTATCTCCACATGAGGATCGGACCCAGGGGGAGCCACCTCGGCTGAAGAAGTTGAAGAGGCTGAAGCTTTGGCTGGTGGCGCAGGAGGAGGACCCTCATCTTCATCATCAGGGGCAGGCACTATCTTGCCGTCCTCTACCACATTATCCAGGCTAAAAAGAGTCAGGTCGAGCTCAGGGGCAAGAACCCGGACTTGGGCCTTCAAATTCTCATAGGCATCAGTCACACAACCCACCATGTGACCCTGAAGCTCGGCATAATTAGCATGCACAGATTGAAGCCTTTCCCTGATCTCCAGCAGCTCGCCATATGTGCGGGTGTAGCTCTCCTTATGTTTCTTCGTCGTTTCCTCAGTCAAGTTTGCAGCTGCCTCAGCCCTGGTAGCTTGGTACTTTTCCTTCTCCAGATCCAACTCCAGCTTAATTACCTTAGCATCAAGCTCATCCTTCAAACCTTTGATTCTGTCAAATTCAGACTTGGCATCTTCCATAAAAGCCTTAGTGGCACGAATGGGAGACTCTCTAATAATTTGCGATAAAGTCGCACCCATATAGGCCATCCGAACACTATTGCTGGTGATGAAATCCAAGTGACGAAGGATGGATACGTCATCCATTGGAAGTTGTCCATAAGGAGCAATCTGTTCATCAACAAACCCCACAGCGTCAAAATCCTGGGCATCCAGGTTATAAGGACCAACAGTCTTTTGCTTTTTCGAAGGAGGACCAGCAGTAGGAGAAGAGGTAGCACCGGAAGATGGTTGAACCGGGTCAGAAGGAACCATCCGGACCTGAGGGTTCGGAATGACCTTCCTCGGCCCAGAAGCACCCGAGTTCGGCTTCTTTGGAGGCAGTTGGGAAGACCCTTCAGCAAGAGTTTTTGTGGACAGATTCTCTGCAGCTGTCGCCTTCTTTGCCCTATGAAAGGCCTTCATGGAATCTGAAGACTTCACCATTTCTGAAAAAGAAGCCAGTAAAACCAAGTAAGAAAGGGATAAATCGGCAAATAAACAAAGAAAATAAAAAGCTAAAAAGAAGCCGGTCACTACCCAGTTCAGCTCGAAAAAGGGAAGGATCTCCCAAAAATCTCTTTGTATCCAGGTGAGGAGGCTCCCCCTAGTTCTCCTCTAACACACCCACAAAGGCTTGTTCTAACTCGCTTAGGCTCTCCCAAGAGTACTTAGTTACTACTGGATTCTTTTGCCACGATAAAGGAAAGGTGGGTTCATTATTTTCATCTAAAAAGAAGGGCTGAGCTCCCTCAACAGCTTGGACTTTGAAGCAGTAGTTCTTGAAGTCGCGAAAAGACTCATCATACATGGAAAACACTTTCTTCCCTTGAGAAGCTCGGAAAGAAATTCAAGAGGCTTTCTTCTTAGCTACCCCAGGCTTTGTCAAAACAAAAAGATATAGGAAAAGAGTTTGGGTAGGTTGGACTCCCAATTCTTGGCACAACAATTGAAAAATTTTAATGAAACCCCATGAGTTCGGATGGAGCTGGGAAGGGGCTACATTGCAAGATCACAACAGGTCAGTCTCGAAAGCGGTAAAAGGGATGGTGATATTCAATTGACTAAAAAAGTAGTCATAAGCATAAAAGAAGGGCCGTTCCCCCTGAGTCAAGGGAGGAAAACTAATCCTCTCCTCAGGGTCAGGCGACACCAACTCATAATTCTTCTCCTCATCCCTATGACTACAAATTTTATGAAACCTCCTAAGTCGCACACAATACTCAGGGTCAGCCACAGTAACACACATTAAAACTATGGAGTCTAGCTAGTCAGACATGTGATAGTAAACATTTCCGTCGACTAGGAATTTAATCTCAAAATAAGATTGGCATTGTAAGTATAGTTCCTAGCCAACAAGTAATGCTCAAATCAAATAATAAATTCAATACAAAATATAACCGAGAGTAATTCAACCTCGGGTCGTTCTCCTTAGGACACAATTGTAAGTGTTTCTCTTTCGGTTGTGAGGAAAAAAAGGGGTTCAAGCAAGAGATGAAAGATTAAAAGAACTAAGCAATAAAAGAACTAAGAGATGATCAAAATTGGAATTGATGCAAGTAAAGAGAAAGTAAGGTCGAAACTAGTGAAAATGCTAGAAATGCAATAAAAGGACCTTGACTTGGGAATGAGGATCCAAGGAATCCTATCATCGCCATAACCACAACTATGGTAATTATGATGAGTCAATCTCGCCTAGTCAACCTCAACCATCGAGGAGTAAGTCAAGCAAGCATAATTGACCTTAATCCATAAGTCCTAGCTAACTTACCAAACTAGTTGATAAAAAGCTAGCGTCAATGAAAACAAGAGTCAACTAATAACTACCCAATAATTATCACTAAATGTCGGACATTATGACTCTAGTATCCTAGGAACTCAAACCACAAGCCAAGGTGGGAAAATCTACTCAAATTCTAAAGTTGGCATTTTCACAAACACCTTGTGTGCATAAAAGTAAAACATGGGAAATTGCAAAGTAAAATAATAAACTATAACCAACTATCAACAAAACCAAACATAAACAAGCAAACAAGCATAAAGAAAGCATGAAACATTAAATTCATCAATCAAAACTTCAAGGACTCAAAATTGCAATTATAAACAAAGTGCTTGAACCAAAGGACATTGAAAGTAAAGACAATGTAATTAAAGAGGAATTAAAGAGTACTTACAATTAAAGATGATCAGAAATCCAAAGTTAAGCTTGCTATTAAAATGCTACATGAAAAATTCATAAACCCTACTAAGAGAGCTAATTCTACTCTACTCCTACTCCTACTCCTACTATATGAAACTATGAAAAATAAAATCTAAGTCCTAATGCCTTCATATGTGTTGATTCCTCCCTTATATAGCACTTCATTTCAGCATTTCAGCCTCCCAAAAATGAGCCAAGGGCCTCCAAATTCACGCAGCATGTGTTTCTTTAATGAAATCACGTGCAGGGACCTGTGCGGACGCACAGACGTGTGCGTCCGCACACGCGACTGAAAATTGACCTGTGCGTATGCACAGAAATTCTTGCTTGTGCGCACGCACACTTCGCTGTGTGTGCTTTTCCTTGTTTTCTTCATGTTTTCTCACTTATACATGCTTTCTTCCACTTTTGCCCATCCATTCTTGCCACCAAGACCTGAAATCACTCACAAACTATATCACGGCATCGAATGACATAAAAGTGAGATTAAATTGCTCTATTAAAGCACAAAATTGCATGTTTTCATATTTAGGATCAAATTAGGGACAAAACACAAAAGTATGCTATTTTGGTGCTTAAGTGTGAGTTCATATGCTAGAATCCATCTAGATTAAGTCAAAATATACCATCAAATATGGACTCATCAACATGCCGTCAGGAATCTTAGTAGACATCTCAACAATATTTTTGTGGGAAGACATAGGCCAATTATTCCTACAGCAAGAAAAAAGAAAAATTGGATTACTACCAAATAACTCGGGCAAATAAGGAAACAACTCGGACAAATAAAAGTAAACAGCAAGTATCAGATTCGGAAGTAAAAGGGAGACCCCAGGACTCACACTAAAAGTCCAGGGGCACCCTTTGGAGGCAACAATAAGGAAAAAAGGAAAAGTCGACAGTCTATGCCCTAACACTTCTCAATAGAAAAAGAGATCAATCATTTCCTGGTAACACCACTCCATACAAGCAGCAAGAAAGCCATCATCATCAACAAAAATCATCAAAACTACAACCTTTTTTTTTACCACTTGTTCATCACTAAAACTACAACCTTTCCCTATCAACAATTCAAACAAAAACTCTGTATAAGAAGAGGTCATGTAAGGATGAAAAGAGACAGGAACAGTGATAAACCAAAAAGCCCTAAGGAAGCAAAAACTACCAGAGATACAAAAAGGCGCACATCACAGTGACGATCAGGCACAAGGATGCAATCTTTCACAGAAAGAATCAAAGTTTCTCAAGGCAAACTCAATAAAAATCAAAACTTTGCAAGCATGTAAACAGTAAAAGCGACTATCAAAGCATAAAAGAGGAAAAAAAACACCAACCTGCAGAGAAGAAGAAGCAAAGAACGACAATGGCTCGGATGAAAGCGACAGCAAACACGCACCAACAAAGCACTTTTCGAATAGGAAGGAGGCTTGAGGAGCGTGGAAACATAAGAAGTCAACAAAAAAGGAGCAAAGAAGAAAATGGGAGAAAAAACCGAAAGTAAGAATAAAAGCTTCCTTACTTAATTTCAAAATGAAGGACGACGAGAGAAAAGAGGAAACGACAAGAAGTAAATGGGCCTTTAAAGCCATCGCACGTTCCCTAAAAAGCACAACGCGCGATACAATTAAAAAAGAAAGAGAAAAACGTTTCGCATTCAAGCAAAAGCAAGCCCGCCAGAAGTTACACCAAAGGCTAACCAAAGTTCAATGCTCGAGCACGACTTCCTTAAAAGGGGCCGAAGTCTAAAGACACGACCTCAAGGGAAAGATCGAACTCGAGCAGGGGCACTGTTCATACCATGGGTCGAGCTAAGCGAGCCGACCTGAATGAAGACAGAGATGACCGATCTCTTATAAAGGTTGGTCGCAACCGATCTCTTCCCAAAAGAGCTCGGCCAAATTGCTATAAGGGCCTAACTATGCCCAAAGCAGAAGATCACAACCCGCTTGAAGGCGGCTGGCTAAAGATAAGGGGACCCACCCCCAAAAAAGATAAGATAAGATAACTAACTTATCTCCAAGGGAGGCCACTACACACTACTATAAATACATTGGAGCACCCAGTATAATTCATACTCTGATTCTACACAAAATACCTGCTCAAATCCCATGCTAACTTAAGCATCGGAGTCTCTTGCAGGTACCACCACCCTCCGGCGATCAGGGATCAGCAGCACCACCAGATCCAACAAGTCGGACACGACAGCTCCGGTCACCATAACAGATCTCATCCGAGATCGACCTTTAGTTTCAGGTAACCCTCGGAACAGGGAGCCGATTTGAATGGACTCAAGAATGTGAACAAGCCTTTCAAGACTTCAAAAATTTCCCGAGTCAACCACCAATCCTCACCCAACGTGTTCTAAGAGAACAGCTCGTATTATACTTAGCAATTGCAAATAGAGCTATAGCCTCAGTTTTAGTCCGAGAAGATGAGAACAGATAGTAACCAATCTATTTTGTCAGCAATGCTCTACAAGGGCAAAGCTAAACTATCAAAAGATACAAAAGTTTGCATATTCCCTTGTTATCACTTCCAAAAGGCTCTGACCTTATTTTCAAGCTCATACCATAAAGGTTCGAACTAATCAGCCTATGAAGCACATCTTACAAAAAATAGATATTGAAGGTCGGATGTTACAATGGGCAATAGAGCTATCCGAGTTCGATTTAAGATATGAAACTCAGACAGCAATCCAAGGTTCGGAAAACCGGACCGGTCATCAAACCGCTCTAGCTACTGGTTTATTGGTTTATTGGTCCAACCGGTTCAACCGGTAGTTCAACCAAAAAAACCGTTTCAGAATAAAATAATAAATAAATAAATTATATATAAACATCATAAAATATAATTATAGTCTAATATAAATGTTAAATATCTTCCAAATTTAAAACATATAAAATGTCAACCAAATCCATATGATCTTATCAAAATATAAAGTTAAATAGTAAAAAGAGCAATGGTGCAAACAGCAACAATACAATTAGAAATAATCATTAATCACTCCTAAATTAATTCAAAACAGTAGCATAACAAATAATCACCCCCTAAATTAATTCAAAATAGCAGCATAACAAAATCACTAACAACAGTAGTCCTAGGAGGAACATCCGTAATCACCACAGAACCAGCACCAATCTTAGCACATTCACCAACCTTAATGTTCCCCAAAATACAAGTCCCTGCACCAATCAAAACCGCATCACCAATCTTTGGATACCTATCACCAGAAGCTTTACCAGTTCCACCCAAAGTCACACTATGAAAAATTGACACATTATTACCAATCACTACAGTTTCACCAACCACAAATCCAGTTACATGATCAAGCAGAATCCCGCTTCCAATCTTAGCACCGGGATGAATACCAACCGCGAAAACCTCGGAAACTCAGTTCTGGATCATAACTGCCAAGACTTTTCCTCTTTGAAGCCATAGCTTTTGAGCAACTCTATGAGATTGGCATGCTAAGAAGCCTTTGAAGTTCAAGAAGCAATGCACATGGCTTATGCAAGCAGGGTCTCTTTCCTTAACTGTTTTGAGATCATCCTTCACAGAATCCATGATTTCTTGGTCAGATTTCAAGATCCCAACAAAAAGATCAAAGAGTGTGTTACTTGGAAGGCTTGCACTGCTTAATCTGTTAGCAAGGTAATTGGCCAAAGTAGATTCCAATGAATCATGAGACAGAATTGAGGATTGGTAGTAACTATTCAAAATAGGTTCCTCATTTACATCAAGTTCAGCCTCTTCCTTCATCTTCGGCTATAGATCCACAGCTTCATTTTCTTGAACTTCCTCAACAAAAGTAGGGGTAGTCTGAAGAGTTTTCACCTGGTACTTGCAAACACCATCAGTGAGATTATTTCTGAAGATTTTTGACCCCTTGAATTATTTTTGACACCATGAGTTGCTTCTTGATTAATACTATTTTCCATAACTGAAATTAATAACACCCACAACACAATGAAATTAAAAACAGCCACAACACAATGAAAATTAACAATGAAAATTAACAGCATGAAAATTAACCATGTTCTTAACCTAAAGCAGAGGAACGAAGAACGAAGAAGATGAGCAGAGGAAGTTCACAGAGGAAGTTCACAGAAATTAAACAGAAATCGAAGTTCACAGAAAAAAGAACAGAAATCTAAGCTCACAGAGGAAGTTCACAGAGTATCAACTTTATGTTTCTTCATGTTTCTTATACTAAAGAAGATGAGCAGAGGCGAAGAACAAAGAAGATGAGCAGATGACGAGTCACTCACCTAGGGTCGATGGAGGGCTACTAGTGTTGAGGACCACGCGACGATGAAGACGATGAGAGGGCTACTGGTGTTGAGAATATGAAGACGATGGAGATGGAGGGCTACTGGGTAGGGAACCAGGCGACGATGGAGGGCTACTGGGACTGAGGACCAGGCGACGGCGGTGGCGCTGACAACCTGAGACCGCGGCGACGATGGAGGGCGACTGGGCGGCTAGGGTTCAGACTTCAGAGGGCGGCTAGGGTTCACTCATTGTGAGACTGAGATAGTGAGATGAATCATGAATGAATGGGGGAAGGGGGAAGAATGGGGGGTGGGGTGCTCCACGAGCGGGTCGGGTCGGGTTACATTTTTTATTTTTTTTAAAAAAAACAATAAAAACGGCATCGTTTAGCAGAACCGGCCGGTCACCGGACCGGCCCAACCTGCCGGTTTTCGGCTGGTTCACCGGTTTTTCAACGGTTCTTCCTACTGCGGTTTTTAGAGGAGGACCGGACCGTTTGCATCGTCGGTTCGCGGTTAAACTGGTTGAACCGGCCGGTCCGGTCTGGTTTTCAGAACCTTGCAGCAATCAAATCCCAATATTTAGCCAACTTTGTGGCCGAATACACTGAAGCTCATGGAAGCCCTGTGATGAGCGAATATTTTATACGCTTTTTGGCATTGTTTTCATAAAGTTTTTAGCACGTTTTGTTTAATTTCCTTTAAGTTTTTATAGGTTTTAGTGTTAAATTCACATTTTTTTATTCTACTTTGAGTTTGTATGTTTTTGTACAATTTTAGGTAATTTCTGGCTGAAATTGAGGAGCTAGAGCAAAAGTCTGATTCAAAGACAAAGAAAGCACTGCAGATGGTGTCCAGATATGACCTCTTTGCACTCGGAAGA
>NC_029789.2:18453467-18502815 GCF_000816755.2 Arachis ipaensis
AAGAGCATTTCTGGAGCTACAGAAGTCCAAATAGAGTGTTCTCAACGACTATGGAAAGCTGACTTATAGAAATTTTCAGCAATGTATAATAGTCTATACTTTGCTTCAGATTAAAAGGCCGAAAACTGGCGTCCAACGCCAGCCTCCTGCCCCCTTCCAGGCGTCCAGCGTCCAAGGAGCAGAGACCAGCGTCCAAACGCCCAAAGTGGACCCCCTAGCCAGCGTTCAACACCATAGAGACCTCAAAGCACATGGATCTCATCAAAGCTCAGCCCAAACACTCACCAAATGGGCCCTAGAAGTGGATTTTAGCACTAAAAAGACTATTTTACCCTTACTAGTCATTTGTTTAGTATTTAAGGGATTAGATTTACGTCTTTTAGAACCTTAACACCATATTTCGAGTTTTACATTGTATTTTCCTTTCAGTATGAGTTTATAAACCTCCTAGGTTGAGGGGAGGAACCCTGCTGAGTTATATGAATTAATAAAAGTAATATTGTTTCTCTTCAATCCGTGTTTGATTCAATTCTAAGATGTATATTTGTTCTTCAACATGATGAATGAGATTATCAGTGACAATCAGCTCCGTTCTTCATACTAAGACCGCATGCCTGACAACCACCCGTGTCTACTTGGGTTCGTGTGAATACGAGCCAGGAAAGCATTGAACCGTCAGCTTGATTATACATCTCTTAGACGACTAATCCACGACTTCGTTAGGGACTTCTCGAGACACCAGTTCAGCCAATTTATGGGGAGAATAGGGTCTCTGTGGTAGAGGCTAGAACCCAAAGATGCAATATTCTCTGATATGGAAGATCCGACCTCGTCTGTGGTGCTTTGAGTAGGATCATTAAGGAGAATGGACTGTAAGAGCTTCACCCTCAATCAGACTGGATGCGCACTAACCCTGGTGTTCAGATCTAGAGGAGATTGACAACTGCAGCTGTACGGCGTTGATCACATACAGCCTGCCATTGAAGGAATCATTCACACTTGAAGAAGACAGTAATACCAGAGTTAATTTAGAAAGACGAAGCATCTCCAAACCTTAACCAATTCCTTATCACTGTTTACATTCGAATTTAAAAAGTATTTTATACATTTTTCTTTATTTCTTTTAATGCAATTAAACCTCAATCCAACAACTCTTCTATCCGCCTGACTAAGACCTGCAAGATAACCATAGCTTGCTTCAAACCACAATCCTCGTGGGATCGACCCTGACTCGCTCAGGTATTACTTGGACGACCCAATGTACTTGCTGGTACCATTGTACGAAGTGTAGGGATTCGTGCACCACCCTGCATCTTGGAATTTATATGTAGACAGATCATCCAATAAAGCTGGAAGTGGAGCAGGAGTTATTCTGGAGAACAAAGAAGGAACTTGGGTAAAACTTTTATTAAAATTCAAGTTTCCAGCATCCAAAAATCAAGTCGAGTACGAAGCCTTACTTGGTGGCTTGAGGCTAGCCAAAGAACTCGGGACAGTAAAGTTAATTGTGTTTAGTGATTCTCAAGTAATAACCTCTCAAGTTAATGAGACTTATCAGGCTAAAGATCCCAACATGAAGAAGTACTTAAAAGAAACATGGGAATAATTAGCTCAATTTTCGAAAACAAAAATCTGACATATAGCTCAGAAACAATGGCTATATCTAATCTTGGTTTAGGTTGGATGACTCCCATCATCGAATATCTCAAATTCGATATCATCCCTAAAGAAGAAAGGGAAGCAAGGAGGCTCATAAGAGAAGCAGAAAACTACACCTTGGTTCACAACGTTCTCTATAGAAGAGAAATATCTACATCTCTACTAAGATGCATCTCGACCTCCAAGACTAATAAAGTTTTAGAGGAAGTCCACAGCGGCATGTGTGGAAACCACGTAGGAGCACGGTCACTAGCTAAAAAAGTGATCCAAGGTGGCTTCTTTTGGCCGACCTTACAAAGGGAGGTAGCCAATTTCGTTAAAAAGTGTCTGCCCTACCAAAAGTATGCTAACTTCCACGTGGCACCCCCCAACGAGCTCATCAGCATCATTTTACCGTGACCATTTGCAAAATGGGGCTTAGACCTTCTCGGGCCATTCCCACAGGTCCCCGGATAGGTAAAGTACCTCATAGTGAGTATTGATTATTTCACTAAGTGGATCGAGGCAGAACTTTTGGTAACCACCATATCTTAAAGAAATTGGAGGTTCCTCTACAAGAACATTGTCACCTGGTTTGGAGCTCCACACACCATCACCATGGATAATGGAACTCAGTTCACCGACTCAGCTTTCAAAAGCTTGGTGGCAAACTTCAAGATTAGGCACCAGTTTACATCGGTATAACACCTTCAAGCCAATGGACAAGCAGAAGATGTGAATAAAGTCGTGTTGGCCGGGTTAAAACGCCGACTACAAGACGCAAAGGGAGCATGGGCAGACAAGCTTCCTCAAGTCTTGTGGGCATATCAGACAACCCCCACTAAATTACAAGGGAATCTCCTTTTCGACTTGCTAACGGCATAAAGGCCATTATACCTATAGAAGTAAATGAAGAATCTCCAAGGGTTAGATTCTACGAGAAGATAGGAAACATTCAAACTCAAAAGAAAGAACTTGACCTCTTTCCAGAAGTCCGAGAACAATCTTGAATAAAGGAAGAAGCCTTGAAGTAAAGAATGGAGTTAAGGTACAACAAGAAGGTTGTCAAAAGAAGCTTTGGCATGAACGACCTCATATTGATCTGAAACGACATCGGAACATAAAAGTCAGGTGAAGGAAAGCTGGCTACAAATTAGAAAGGACCTTATAAGATCATTGAAGTCCTAGGAAAGGGTTACTACAAAGTGTCCGACTTGAAGGAGAACGAGCTTCCAAGGTCATGGCACGCATGTAACTTAAAACGCTACTACAGCTAGAAAGTGCACCTTGATCTCTGGTATACTCTTTTTTCCAACTTCATGGTTTTCTCCCGAGAAGGGTTTTTCTGAAGAGGGTTTTAATGAGGCACCATAGCAAGAGCCAAGGATTAATAAAAAACTCTTAGTAACAAAGCTTATGTAAATAATATTTTTCTTATTAATGATAATTCATTTTCTCATAAAATTTTCCATTCAAACACACTAATTTAAGCTCGGAAAATTGTGAAAATCAATGCCCAACCTAAATGGTTGGCAAGATAAAGCAACGAGGTACAAATTAGTATAAGAAGTTTTATAAGCAGATCGTGGTCCGACCTCATTCGAAATTTAAAGTAAAGAGAGTTGGATCTAAGACGAATCGCAAAAGTAACTTGTTAAAACCGACTACTTAAAGTCAGAATAAAACTAAAGGAAGTACATAATCTTAATCTTACAAAAAAAGAAAAAGATCAATGAGGGACCGACTTACTTCAACCGAGATCTTTAGCAACTTAACATCATCAAAAGTTATCAAGTGACTTAGGTTTTTAGTCACAAAAAGCTAAAGAAACAGCTACGCCAAGCAATGTCAAAAGAAAAATTCATCCATACCAAACTGCCCCAAACCAAAAAAAGTGGGGAAAAAATTTTTAAGAACAACAAAAATAAAAAGGAAAATCGTTCCCACTACAACTATTACAAAAATCAAATTGTTCATAAATACCCACAAGCCAGGCCATCCAAATACTTTGAAATTAAAAAACTAGAGGTAATGACCAAATTAGTACCCGAAAGATTCAAACGCTGACATTTTGGTACCTCACTATTGTTATTGACAAAATGGTCCTTAAAAGATTTTAAAATTTGACAAGCGTACCCACGAGTTCACCGGAGCACATTTCCGGCAAGCACAGTGCTGACATGGTCACTGCGTTTTGATGACATGGCAAATACCCTTCCCCACTCTAATTCTTCTCCTTCTCCTTCCCCCTCCCCAACGCACTCCCCCCTTCCCCTTCCTGAATGCATTCTCCCCTCTCCCCAACCCTAATCCTTCCCTCCCCCTCCCTAATCCTAATCCCCCATCTCCAACGCACTTTCCCCCTCCTCAATCCAAAATCCCCCTTTCTGAACCCTAATCCCCTTCCCTTACCCCTTTTAATAAATTCATCAATTTCCGCTAACCTTTCAAAATGATTTGCAGATTCCATTTAGCATTTCAGATTAAAACCATATATATTGAATAATTTTGTGATTTGGCATTTCACATTCCAAAATCAAACACTTTTTCCTCATGCAATTCTCAACGTTGTTAACAATTTAATCAAGGAGAAAATCACACGATTTAGCAGAAGGAAGAAGAAGGAATGGTGAATGCAAGATGATTTTAACAATTTTTTTAAAATAGAACAAAACCAGCAAATTCGCGAGAAGGAGAGAAGAGAATCTGAAGCAGGATGGCGAATGAAGCGGTTCCGAATGGCAAGGGAGGAGGCAGTGTAAAGAGTGACGGGAACCACGGGAGGGAGCTACTTGCGAGAGAGGAAGCAGTATCAGAAGTGAGACCTCGTCTTCGATACACGGAAGAATGGGAAAGGGGACGGGGGCTAGCAGCAAGCACATACAAGTAGTGAAGGCGAAGGGGAGAGAGAGTTGAGAGTGTGAGACACTGTGTTGGGAAGGGGATTAGAATTCAAAGGGGTAAAGGAAGGGGATTAGGGTTCAGAAAGGGGGATTTTGGAATTTTCCATGTCATCAAAACGCAGTGGCCATGTCAGCACTGTGCTTGCCGGAAATGTGCTCCAGTGAACTCGTGGGTACGCTTGTCAAATTTTAAAATCTTTTAAGGACTATTTTGTCAATAACAATAGTGAGGTACCAAAATGTCAGCGTTTGAATATTTCAGGTACTGATTTGGTCATTACCTCTAAAAAACTAAGAAGGGGGGATGAGTTCGCTGGAGGTCATGTTCACGTCTTTGGGTTGTCCGGAGGAGGTCGAGAGAATTTCTGGCTGAGAAGGAGTAGGCTCATCGTCCACCTGAGAAGCTCCCTCAGCTCAGACTTCAGGAGCCTTCGGGTCAGGCATAGGAGTGTCCTCCTCATCTTCTGACACAGGAACAATCATCTCATTCACCACAATATTATCAGGACTAATTAAGGAGAGGTTCACCTCAGGAGCTACAACTTGGAACAGGGCCTTCAAATTTTTTACCAACTCGTTCATTCCCTGAGCTATGGTTTCCTCCAAATCTACATACTTCTCCCTTGACTTGGCAACCTCATCCACTAAGTCTAACTTCTTTTCGAAGACTCTAGTATAGCTTTTTTCATCTTTATTTTTCAAGCCCTCCGCCATGGCACAGGCAGCCTCAAATTGTTTCACCTTCTCCCAAGCCCTGGCAAGGTCGGAATCAAGCGCCTCCTTTTTACCCTCCAACTCCTTCTTGGACTCTCTCAAGGACGCCACTTCAGCTTGAAGGTCAGCCAGAGTGCGCCGAGTGGCACGAAGGGGAGTCTTCTCCAACTCTCTCAACATAGCAGAAGCTACTCCAGCCGTCCAAATTCCACCTCGGACAAGTACTTGAAGATGGTTCTTTATGGAAACATCATTCATACTAATAAAGCTGTGTAGAAGGATGTGTTTCTCACAGAACTCTATACCTTCAAAACCAGTTCTCGGGAGGAGGAGGCGCAGAGGGAATTGCTTGATTACCAGGGTTAGAAGGAGGAGTGAGTGGAGGAGGAGTTGCATTGGGAGTAACATTGAGGGAGGCCAATGCACCTGAATCCGATTTGGAAGGAGAAGGGATATCGCCTGATTCGCCGATTTCTTTTAACTGGATAGTTCGGGCAATAACATTCTTTCTAGCAGAACGAAGAGTTTTCATAGCAGCCAACTTGGGAGCCATCTTTTCTGCACGACATCAAAGTCGGACTACATTAGCTAACAAAGCAATCAAGAAAATTATATCTACAAAATGGAAAAAATGCTACCTAACTCGGGTCGGATTTAGCTCGAATTTTCTAAATATTTCTTGGTATCTAGATAAGAAGCTCGGCCCCAGTACTCCTGGAATAAGCCGACTACACTCTCCTCGACCTCATCCAAGTCATCTAAGTCGTACTTAACAACTACAGGGTTTTCCTCCCAATACAAGCTAAAAATAGGCTCATCCCTTTCATTCAAAAAGAAAGGTCGGACACCCTCAACAGACCGGATCTTAAAGAAGTAATTTTTAAAATAATGAAAAGAATCATAAAAAAAGGGCGAAGATCTTCCTCACCTGAATAGCTCGGAAGGAGATCCAACTATGTTTCTTGGAACTAAAAGGTTTAGTGAGAACAAAAAGGTAAAAGAAAATTTTAAGAGAAGGAGGGACGTCGTGTTCACGGCAGAGGAGTGGATAAATCTTTAAGAAATCCCAAGAATTGAGATGAAGCTGGGAAGGAGCAACCTTACATACCCTAAGGACATCGGATTCAAAGTCGGTAAAAGAAAGGCTAACCCCTAATTTCGTGAAAAAACACTCATACACATATATGAAATGGTGTTCCGAGTTACAAAGTCAGGAAAAACAAACTCTCTTCTCAGGATCGGCAATTGAGATCTCATACCTACGCTCATCCTCTCGACTTTCACACAACCTATGGTGCCTACGAAAAGTCTCGGCATACTCTTTATCAATAGGAGTAAGAACGGATATATCTATCCAGGTCAAGTTAGACAGAACTTTAGAGGACATGTTGTGAATAACTGACTGAGACATAAAAGCTATACCTACAATACAATGAAAGAATATCATCACTACAAGTCGGCAGGACAAGGATAATAACATAAGCATTTACACAGTCAAAAGATGTCGGGTCGTCATCAACCAAGAACGTCACAATTCTTACAACCCTTCATACACACAACAAATAGACTACATTTCCAAAATATGGAAATGGCATCACCTTCAGTAAGAAAAATGGCATCATTTGGGGAAAACACAAAATAAAAACCTCACACTCAGATTCACAGCAACAACAAAGAAAGAAGCAACTTTCATAATCGATTTTCATAACACAGAATTGTCAAGCATAAAAAGAATTATTGACGAAAGAAATAAAAAACAAAGTAAAGGCGCATCATCCAGAACGTAAAGAGAAGTTCAAAAGATCAAAGAAACCAACCTTGAGAAAATATGAAGCGGAGTCAATGCACAACAACAGCAAGATCACGTATGATCTAAAACTTCCAACAAACGAACAAAAACTCCCAAACAGAAATTCAAGATAAAGAAATGTGGAAGAAGAAAAGAGGGTTACGAAGAGCCTTGAAGAGGAAATGAAGATGAAATTATTCAGAAGAAGAAACGAAAAAAGAAAAAATGGTTTTTGGTATTTATAACACACTAGGGACAAAAAAGCATTTCACGCTCCTTCATTTATGACGTGCACAGTTCCCAAGATAACCGTAAAAATAACGTGTGCAGTACTATGAAAAGACGCAACGTTTGGAATTTTTGAAAAGCACGTCAAATACCTGACTTATTCCGAAAAGGTGGCATACCCGACGTAGCGCTATGTCCCAAAGATCAAGCGAATCTACAAATACTAGAGTCCGACCTCTTGAAAAGTTCGAACCCGGACAAAGACACTATTCATACCCTAGCTCAAAAACAAAGCCAGACCCAAAATAAATAGAAGCCCACTCAAGGATCCAACCTCTCCCTCTACTGCAGCCGCCATCCATCTCTCGCCATCGTTGTCATGTCTACGATGGTGTTTCACCTCCAGCCACAAGTTCGCGGAGGTCCAAATGGTAACCGTCATTGTTCCTCGTCCAACATTACCGTTCATCGCTAGAACGCCAGAACGTCGTTGCTGCAACACAAGAAATATCCCTCACTGTCGAATACGCTATTCTCACCTCCAACTGTAGCTTCTCACTGCCACAATGCAAGAAACATCCTTTGTCATCGAATACACTGTTCTCACCTCCAGCAACAACAACTCGCATATCTGGATTTTTCACTGCCACAATGCAAGAAACATCCTTCGTCGTCGAATACACTGTTCTCACCTCCAGCAACAACAACTCGCATATCTGGATTTTTCACTGCCACAATGCAAGAAACATCCTTCGTTTTTTTTTTTGAATAACTTTGAATGTTTCTTTTTGTTAGATTTTGAATGTTCTTTTTCAATAATTTTAGTATATTTCTTTTTGTTATAAAATTGACTGATTTGTTAAAGAAATTGCTGGATGAATGAAATGTTGAAATTTTAGTATATTTCTTTTTGTTATAAAATTGACTGATTTGTTAAAGAAATTGCTGGATGAATGAAATGTTGATTACTTAAAGATTTTTTCAACTCCAAATCTTAAAAATTTCATCCAAGAAAAACAAGTATGAAAATAAGGCGAAAACAAAGCACAAGTAGCATTGTCGCAAAGCCACTGCAATTATGACCGGCTTCAAGTTCTCCATCTATTTGCCACTCCATATGCAAGTTCTCCTAGTAGTAGTAGTAGTAGTAGTAGTAGTAGTAGTAATTTCTGAAATTATGACCGGCTTCAATTCTCTCTATATACATACAAACAGCCGTAAACTATGCATTCTGAAAACCAAAAGGCTAAACATAAAAACATGTATTTGACAAAGTTAAAAAGAAAAAAACTTATTGACTCTTGCTGAGGACAATGGCTCCTTTGTTAATACAGGATGATGAGCCATCTGGAACAGGATAATGTACATGATTATATCAGCAAATAGCAGCAGATTATTTGTCTGTGTATCTTCCAAAAAGGAGGAACGAACTATTCACACGATGCTCATCAGGTAAGACCTCTGCTGCTTTTGTAGCAGGTATTTTTGGGTCCTTGTTGGAAGTTGGAAATGATAGAGAAAGTGAAAGAGATGCAGCATCACCATCATCATCTTCCTGCTCGTTTGCCAAGCCATCTGGACAGATTTCTGGGATGTTTTTCCTGTCTACTGCTCCAACAAGGAAAGGAAGCATTCGCTGTCGAGGTGGAGGTGGAGGTGGTATTGTTTCGCCCCTTAAACCAAGCTCTAGATTTGGAATTGCATCATGAAATCGGTCCCTGTACTCATGAGGCCCTTTTAGCAACGTGCTGCTTAGCACCATCCGTGAGTTATCAACGGGAAAGAAGGTTCTTTCGATTGATCCAACATCCTCAGGGATGATTTTCTCCTCACAAGCTTCTTTACACCCTTTTCCCTCAACTGAAGAAGACGAACCGATTTCAAGAGAGTCCCTACCTTCAGAACTGGAACCCCCATAAATCCCACCAAAACCTGCCTTCAGCTTCTTGCTAGAGCTTCCTCCATCTTCCAATTTTCCATTTACCTCGTCCCAAGACCGTTTCTGACAACTGACTACAGGAGCCTGCATAACTGTGTCAGAAAGATCTACATATTGAACTTCCTCCTCATTGTTTGCCTCCAAGTCAATATAATGATAATCTTTTTGTTTCTTTGTTGGCCATTGCTTACCTTCGCCATCCATTCTCCCCAAAACTTCATCCTTACAAATACTGTTTGCAGAATCTTGGTCATGATTGTCTACAGGTGCCTCCAAGTCAATATAATGATAATCTTTCTGCTTCGTCTTAGGCCTTTGCTGATCTTCATCACCATTCATTCTCTCAGAAATTCTATCCTTACTGTCATTGCTTGCAGTCTCTGTTTCTTGATCTCCAACAGTTGCCTCCAAGTCAATAAAGTAAACACCTTTTGGTTTTCTCTTAGGCCTTTGCTGACCTTCTTCATCACTGTTTATCCTCCCTGAAATTTTTTGTTTAATCGAATGGCTTTCGGCACCTTTTCCTTGATCGCAAGAAGTTGTTGCTTCCAAGTCAATATAGTGATCATCTGCTTTCTGTTTCATACTGGGATTTTGCTGATCTTCGTCACTGTTCACTCTCTCTGACATTTTATGATTAACAACACTGCTTGGAGTACCTCTTTCTTGTTTGCCAACAGAGGGAATCTCTGTCAACAAGGCTTTCTCTTGCTTTACAGAAATGTCAAAACCAGTTTTTGTTTCAACAGTTCTTGTATTTACACTAATCCCAATCGCTTCAGGAGGCTTAGACTCTCTGCACTGTCCATGTTCTAGTCCATTAGGTTTCTGCACAACGTTGAGAGCATCTTTTAAAAGACAGTGAGATAATCAGCCAAAAGTAACTAAAGCTACTCTTGATCAAATGCGTTTTTTTTATTAGTGATCTCAAAAGTACACATAATCTACAGCATGATCTGCAAGCAACAACAAATTATACATGTAATGGGCCATCATGTCTGGGACTTCGTTCTACACCTACTAGCTTACCATTACTTTGTTTCTTCCCAACACAAACAGTCAACTGGGTCTCGTACCGACATTACCTCCCCAGATATAATAATCAAGAATTTCTAACACGGTATGTTAAGAAGTATTATCCTCAAAGCTACAATCTTTAAATACCAAAAAATAAGAAGTGGAGAAATGTGACTGTATAATAATCAAAATTAAGGAAATTGTACAAAGCAATGCCCATAAACAATCTAGATCAAAGTGGACTTTCTAAATTCTAACTTAAATAGTGACGGGGATCATGATCAGATCACAATATTGGGAACAAGTGCATGTCGGCAGATTTATATCAAGTAGAAAACGTAATGTTTAGTCTATCAAATTACCCTAATAAGAATAAAGACGTTACCAGTGATGAACCAGTGGATTTCATCTCGTGGCATAAAAATGTACTGTCAATTGGAACCACTGATGTAGATTTGATGTCAACTCCACTATCTTGCTTCTCCAATTTTACTTGCAAACCCAGATGTGTCTGGTCATTGTTATCATTGATCATACTTGCTGTAATCCGAGGTTGGTCTATATAACCAGATGGAGGACGTGCAGCGCATACTTCATCACAGGCAATTGTTTTTTCATCTGTGTATTTTTGGGAGCAATGTGTTTCAGACTTGGTCACAACAGCAGTAGTAGAATCCTCTTCAACTGGCACTGCATTCAGACTGGGAATACAATTTTTTTCTGTAGAATCTGAATGACTGATCCTCCTCCCCCTAAATACGCCCCATAAGAAAAACAACATATTCCAGCCTGCCAAAACATAGGATGATAATCAGCCTTAACAAGCTTGTCAATAGCGAAAATATTCCAGTATGCTACTAATGAAAATATGCCAACTGAAAATACATGGTCAAATTATCATACTTGACTAATGCCAAATTTGACACAAAGCATTATCATTCTTTGCAATCTTATATTTCATCTGTTATATTGGTTTTACACAGCATTCAAACCTCTGATGAAACAATATATATAAATAGAATCATGAATACAAATAAACGAATATCACCAACAATTAGCCATATAATCACCCAATGAACCATCCATTTACAAAAAAGAGAAAGCTAAAGTGAGCTATAGAACAAAAGCATGGTACCCCTTGTAAGAGATTTCCCATTCACTTGGAAAATTCAAAATTTCATACTAACTGAATATCTGCCATCTTTGAAAAACAATCTATGAAGGTATATACTTCAACACAAGCCACAAGCCCAAAATACTCTTTCATAACTAGCTTTCCATATTGGTTTGACAAAAATATGGAACGATTTCTTACGCTGTGAATTTTCAGGAAGTTGACTGGACGGGAATATAAGAAGTTCAACACCATCAAAAGTTCCTTTAAGTGCTAAATCACTTCTAATCATGTGATCCACTAGACCCTTGTAGTGCCTCTCATAACTGTATACAAACATCACTATAAAAGTCAATATCATAACAAATCAAACAAGAAATAAATTTGCACTTCATAGAATAATGTAAAAATATAAGTGATATTCATATGCTTGCCTCTCAATATCTTTGGCAAAGAAGTAAAGAGCAATATGATCTTCTCTTGTGCCAACTTGACGAAATTGTGAAGGCCATGTGCTCAAACGAGGAACTTCATTCAGGGTAACTTTGGGTAGAAACTTGTTCACTTCCTGACGAACCTTTGGGGAAGCACAAGAGGATAAATGTGCTTGGACTCCAGCACAAAAATTAGGAGGCTTTCCATTTCGATGCACTTCAAATACACCCCTGCATGCCAACAACAAAGATCCTGTAAAACATTTCGTTGCAAAACAGGAAAAGTAACGTAGCAAGAAAATTCCAGAATTGAAGACAAACTAGTCCATGAATGAATATTCCATACTGCCAGATATATTCATATTCTGGAATGACCAACATCTTCGAAATGGCAATTGGGATGGCCAAAGCTTTATTAGACAAATCTCTTACTACAGGCTTTCCAGCAGCAAGGCCAACAGAATCTGACTTTACTGGTTGAGAACAAAAACCAGTTGGAGAAACTTTTGGTTGCTTCAAATCATCATCAGACAAACATTTGATCGAATCAGATGTAGAACTCTCAAGGATTTCTTGCTGTTCCCGGGTTTCTACAGCTGATACAATATTCTTTGGCGAGCTCGAAACAATTGGTTGGTCTTGCAAAATGACTTCACCATTCAAGTTTGTGCCTGATGGAGAAACCCCATCAGTTTGATTAGGTGTTTCTTTCTTCTTGTATATTTCAGGCCTTCTAAGTAGGGCAGCCTGGATTGCAGCTTTCAATTTATTACCCTTATGCATATCCTCAATTGAACTACTTGAAGCAGAGAATGATACTTCAGCTCCAGATTCCTGTGTATTACCAGCTGTACAAAATTCCAGAACATGGCCATATTCTTTACATTTTTGACAGATTGGATTTTTTGAAGCATTACTAAAACCTGGCCTCACACGATCATCAGAACCACCTCTGGTTTTCTCAACCTGATTTGCTGTCTCTCGTGGCCGAGGCAGGACGTCCTGTACAGCTTCATCAATATTGGTTGATGTTTTCTCTGTAACAGTCAAAGAATAAATAAATTAGTATGATTCTCAACAGAGAACAGTTCTGACCACAAAATCAATACTGCAAGATGCTAAAAATGGGGGTAAAAACATAGATGATGGCAGATGGCTTTAGTAAAATGAAATGAACGATGTCAAGAGCAGCATATTTACACAGAAAAATAGAAGGCACAAGATACTATATAGCAGGAGTAATATGCTTCCGATTGAGGTCACACCTGAGCAAACTTGAGGCTCCAAAGTTTTCTGACTTACATTACTCACTAACTTATATGATGTATTTGATTTTCCATCCTGGTTAACCCTCAACTCTCGATTGTTGCATACTGCTGAAGGTTTAGTGGTTTCACCACGAGATGTTAGCTTCTGATCACCCTTAGCTGTAGACACAACAGAACTAGCTATTGATGAACTAACAACAGGCCGATCAGTCCTAGCTGGAAATTTCCTGTCAAATGCACCTGATTCTTTCATATGTTTTAGTCCTTTCGGCTCCTGGACAGTTGCAGACTTGGGCGAAAGCATTTTAACTTTTGGTGCAGTTGTACTTGACCTACCCAAACTTGAGGATTTGAATAACGTTGATTTTCCTGTCATGCGCGCAGGCATCTCCATATTCTTGGAAGACTGATCACCAGCCCCTTTCGGTTTCTGGGGAACAACATCATCAACAATTTTGACTCTAGGCTTGGAACTCAAGTTGTTGAAAGAACTACATTTCGATAATGTACCTGCTCATAAGAAGAAGGGGAAAAAACATTAAAATGAATAAACATCTGCAAAACAATGATAGAAAACTATCAAAGAAACTAACTGCTTAAAAGACGCAAAAAGAACAATATAGTGTGTTACAATGAAGCAACCCGTATGAAAGATAAATCCATACTCTTAGGAATTTGACTTCGGGGACCAATGGAAGGAGATCGAGCAACTTCTGTGTCATCACCGCTAGAATGATTATGAATAGGCATCAGATGACCAGGCTTCACCTTTCCTTTATCTAAGTTCTTAAACGAAGATTCACGAGACAGAGGGACTAATCTTTTAGGACTCGATGCCTTTGGTGACCCTGTGCTTGATTCAAGAGCTTGCCTTTTTGCTGCAGAAGCTACTTCAATGTTTTCCAAAAGTCGTTTGTTAGAAACTTGTGAAGTTAAACTACCTTTAAGAATTATTTTCTCCTCAGCTTCTGGATCACAAAATTCAGTTCCACAGATATGTCAGCACATAGCCATAGGCAAGCATGGTTGCTCTACTGCTTTTATAACCCTCAATATCAGATAATGCAAATTTTCAGTTTCTAGAAAGAAATTATTATGATACACAGAGAGCATAAAGGTTCTAAAATGTCAATCCCCAGAACAATTTATTTCTTAGTATGAAACACTACTTGACACTTACCAAGCCCTTGATTTCTAGTCTCCTCTGCATATTTACATTCTTCACATAACCATTCCCCTTCAGGGACCTTCTGAAGCATTTCTCGCATGCAGTAGCTGATTCAAATAAATAATTATAGTAAGATTCATTTTAGGTAAAGGAATCTGTAACAATATGACAAAAGTGATGAAGGAATAAGGGGAAATTTCTTATGCATACGTGTGCTCAGCACCATCACTGCACCTACTGCATATAGCTAGTAGATCCTCCCGACCAGCATCTCCACATATGTCACACACTTTTACCTGTTTCCCAATCAAATGAAAATCAGAAATTGAAGTAGAGGTTAAGCATCTACACATGATATAACATTCCAATCTTCCATTATAATCCTCATCAACTTTAATTTCGGGGGTAAAAGGGAATAATACTCACGTCATGTTCCACAGCATCCAATTCATCACTCTCATCTTCAGATTGAAGTTCCTGCTTAAAAGGGGATTTAACCAACTCCTCAGTCTTCTCATGCTGTCCATCACGGACTGAACCTTTAAAGCTTTCATCTTTAGCATCACCTATGTTATCAGTACCTGCTTCTGACTTTGGACAAACTTCCGATGAAACCTTGGCAATACTGTCATTAGGGCTATCATTACTGGCAATTGATTTCTCACCAGATACAACAGTAGATGCTGCCTCTTTGTTCAATGATGAATTAGGGTTTTCATTAGGGCTTTCTAACAACTTTTCAGGGATACGAGACAATAATTTCCCTTCTGGATGAATTAACCTTGCACTATTTGAGAGAGATTTACCACTTTGAGATTGTCCATTCATGCTTTGTACCTTAGATGTGCTATGCCCACTATCTGCATCTTTAGAGGATGGAATCTCAGACAAACCAGACATATCAACAGATGGAGTACCAACAGATCCTTCTGCGCCTACATGACTAACTGAAGCTGAACTACAAGCATTTATTCTTTCTGCATTTCTTTGATGGCTGGTGTTCTCTAAATTAGAATCACTGGCTCTACTAATACTAGAAATGTTATCATCATGGCCTTCTAAATATTTTGAGCCCTGATACTTATCTGACAAGACCTGCTTACTCTGGGCATTTTCAGATAGAGAATCCTGACTAGAATTAACACTGAGAATGTTACTGGTTTCACTAACAGCATGCTGCAAGTTTTCAGAAGCTTTACTCCTAAGAGAAGATAAATTGCTCTGGTCCATAGAACAGTGATTATTGGCCTCCCCTAAACGACAGTTTTCATCAGAAAATTCTTCAGCCTTTGACCCCATGAGAGAATGGTTATATGTGCAAGATGAACAAGGAGCTGAACACACATTACAAGTCCCTGATTCAAGTCTCATATCAGCAGTCTGAATCATAGAATGTTTGGCAAACTTCTTTCTGATTTGGGTGATACCTACTCAAAACAAAGCATGAGTTAAAGATAGATGGAACATGTTCTCTAATCGGATTTTAGTTATCTGATTAAGGATCCCTCCAGTGTCAAAGATTTACTATGTCACTTTAGAAGAAGAGCACAATATAAATTATTACAAGCACAAAAACAACATCAGCAGGGATCCCAATCCTTAATAGCTATACTTTTCCAGAAATTAAACAGAACGAAAAACAAAGCCAATATTTAATAATAAAACCAAAATAAAATAGTGAGACCACCAGCCATACTTGATGCATCCGTATTCATATTTCGTACTTGCCCATAAATTTCATATAAAAATTTCTACTGTGGCTCGAATAATAATGACAAAATTACTGTTATAGAGAAACATTAGACTGATGGCAACTCGTTGGAATGATGCCAATCATATTTCATTTTCCCATTCTTCCATCAGACAACAATGTGATTTAAATATCGCTGCTACTTGAAATATTCAAAACAGTAACAAGATAAAAAAAAAGGATAGCAATAAAAGAGAAGATGTACCCCAATATCTCAGAACATTCCCCTCAATGTTACCATAACTCAGCTTGATGTCCTAGTGTCCTGCCTTCAGGAAACTACTCAGCACTACAACACATCCAAATATCAAATACTCAATAGCAGATATTTCTTCAACATTTTAAAGAAATATACAATCCAAAAATACTAATCATTACACAAACTTATCCCTAAATCAACAGCATAACAGCAATTGCAAATTTCCAAGAACTATCTTAAGTGAGCTCACAGACCCAAAGCAGGAAAATAAATACTCCAAATACCCAAACCCCTTCCACTGGATGAAATCAAACCCTAAACCAGCAACACACTAAATTAACTCACCATCATCAACAAGCACACAACTTTTCAAACGCATTCACATCACCACCAGTGAAAACAGCACCTCAAAAACAAATCACACAATACTTGTCACAAAAAAACCCCTTAACACTCAAAACAAAAACCCTAAGTGGTAAAAGTTTACATGTCAATACTCAATAGGCTGGGGAACAAAAAAAGAGCCTTGGATGCATTGCAGAGCTTACCTTGCTATGGCGACAAACAACAAAGTGCCCGATGTGATTTTAAATCTGTGGGGTTATAACCAGAACTTTCAGTATTTTGTAGAGACCCACCAAATGGTGATTCAAAGTGAAAGGGGTTTCAGATGAGATGAGCATGCACTCACACATACGCAGATTACATATGATGCAGGACGATCTCTTACAAATTACAATCCCTCCGCATTTTTTATATGTAATAATAATAAATTACAGCTCAATTATATAAATTTTCTTCCTTTTTTTTCCCTCTCACTTTCTCTGTCTGTGATCTGAGAAATTAAAATATAAAATTGGAAATGGGGGCTTTGGTTTCAAGAGAAATTGAGAATCTAAATCCATCTAATTAATCAATGTACGAAACCTACATAAGAAAATCTTAAATTCTTAGCACTTGTTTGGGTAAATTTTAAAAAAAAAAATTTTTTTTTTGAGTTATCTTTTTTTAAAAGATTTTATAGAGAAGTAAAAGTAATTTTATGTTTAGATATCTTATGTAAAAAGGTCTTTTTATCTATTAATTATGTTTGAGTATAACAGTATAAAAGTACTTTTTTATTCATTTATTATATGGAAAACATCTTTTTTTTAAGAAAAAAAGATCTTTTAAAAAAATATGTAAATTACAGCTTCTCAAAAAAAATCTTTTTTTGATTTTACTAGTACTTTTACTTTTATTACTAGAAATTTGCCAAATACGTTAAAAAATAAAAAAAAAGATCTTTTTTCATTCAAAAAAGATCTTTTTTTAACAAAATAATAGCGCCCAAACATGCACTTAATACTGTAGGTTCTTTTTTTTTTCATTTAAGATCCTTTTTCTCTTTTTATTTTTTGTTTATTTAGGTGAACTATTTTTATTTTGATTTAATTATTTTATTGATTTTTATAATTTTGCGAAATTTTTAATTAAATTTTTATATTTTTTATTTAAATTTTATTTTTTTTTAGTATTATTATTTTATTATTGTTATTTTTTTCGAATAGACTTTGGGCTGCGGAAATAAACAAGTCAAGGCAAGGTGATGTTCCGCACGTGTAAGATGCGGTAACACGTGTTGTCGTGAATGAACGCGTGGGAAAAGGGCGCGTGAGGATGGCGTGGGCCAGTAGAACCGCCTCAGTGGCATGGGTCCGTGCCTCACATTTTCCTTATATTTTTTCTTCCATGTCTTCTAACTTTATTCGACGGCTACTAGGACTAATAACTAATAAGAGAATACTTTTTAATTTAATTAATTGACCCTAACATTGTTCAGCTATTTTATTTATATAATTAATAATTTTAAGAGTTTTACTATATATCCAAGTATTTTTTTTAATTAAGTTGGCTGAAATTTAACAAAAATTACTTATATAAGGTATGCGTGAATTGCACATTTCTTCTTTTTGACGTTCTTATTTTTTTTGCGTGTTTTTTCATTCTTGTCATTTTTCTATTACTGCTACTATTATTACGTTTTTTTATTTCTTGTCCTCTTCTTTTCGATATTACATATTATTGCAGTATTTTTTTATTTTTTTCTCTTTTTTGTTTTTATTCTTTTTAAAAGAGTAAAACTAAAAAAATATGAGAAGGTGAAATAAGAAGAAGATAAAGAAAAAAAAAAGAAGATAATGAAAAAGAAGCAAAGGAGAGTTTTAAATTGTATAAAATTTTTTAGAAAAATAACACAAAAACAAAGTTAGCATCGAAATTTCTTAAAACTATCATCAAAATTTTTCAACTATAACACTGAAATTTTTTCCACCATATCTTTTTCTTCTACTTCTTTTTCTTCATATTTTATATTCTTTTTCTTTCTCCTAATATGTTCTTCTTCTTTTTTTTCATGTTTTGTTATTGATACAAAATTTTTCTATATCATTTTATCATCTTATGTTTTACTTCAAAAATAGAAGATTTTATCTAAACAAAATTATTTTAAAATTAAATTGTATATTCCTAAGTCCTAAACAACAAACTGTCATGGTGTAGAGATAAATTCAAATTTTGTGTATATCGTAATAAAGTTTGTGTGTTTTATATAAAAATTTTCGGTGTCATTATTCTTCTTCTTCATTATCATAGTCATTTTTTGTATTCTGTTTGTTTTATTCTTCTTTTTTATAAAAATTTAAAAGATATACAAAAAAAATAAACAAATAAAAAAGATAAATAAGAACAAAAAAAAGTATAGAAAGAAGAAAAAAAGTGACGACGACGATGATATGATAAAAAAGGAGGGAGAAAAAAAAGATTGAGAAAAAAATTGAAAAAGGAAGAAAGAATGACGAGGAAGAGGAAAAAAACAAACCAACAAAGAAAAAAGTATGTAGTATTGTAATTTAATTACATAAAATGTTTAGTTGTCTAAAATTACATTTTAAATTCATTTATAAGAAAAAGACAAAATAAAATAAACTAACACATGACTAAGTTAGGCATGTTATAAAATAAATAAATAAATAAATAAAAAAGAGAAAATAAATATAAAATAAAGATATGTAAATAAAACACTACAAAAAATGTCGTTAAAATTGACGGCCAAATCGACGGCTAAGCCGTCGATAATATTGAAATTCGACGGTAAAATAGACGGCGCAGTTGGTCACTATAAAGCTTGTTGATTTTTCAAAATGCTAATAAATTTGACGGTTTTCATGGCCGTCGATAATAATTTAATAAAATCAACGTTTGTTCCGTCTGTAATATGGGTGTGAGAATTTTACATTTTTAATAAAATCGACAACATTGCCGTCGATATTATAATTTAAAATCGACGTCTTCTTTGTTGATAATTGATTCAATAAAATCGACAGCCTTTGTGTCGATATTTAACTCAATAAAATCAACAACACTTTTGTCTATAATATGTTTAATAAAATCGACGACAACGCCGTCGATATGTGATTGAATAAAATCGACTCAGTTGTCGTCGATTTAATTATTTAGATTTGTCTATTTTAACTTTTAAAAGCGACAACTTTGCCGTCAATTTTAATAGTTACATGTTTTCATTATTTTTTATTTGAAAAATAGTAAACCTTTAATACAAATAAACTTTTAAATATAAAAATAAAATTTATACAGAATATTAGATAACAAGACAAATAAACTTTTAAATATAAAAATAAAATTTATACTAAATATTAAATAATGAGTTTACAAACTTATCAAAATAATAAATAATCCTTTAACATAAAGATTTAAGATAAGATAAATTTTCACAGTAGCCCTTTTTTATTAGTCAACTTAATTCTTAACGAAAGCACTAAAATATTAAACTACAAAACTTTAAAAGAATCATTATTATAAAAATTAACTATTATAGTTGAAGGATCAAATTCCTCTAAAGTAAAAAGGTTAATAAGATGATAAAATAATACTCTAATTATCTTGAAATACCCTTTGCTGGCATCATTTACTTGTCCAAGTAACTCAAATAGATAACAACGGTAAATCCTATATAATAGACTATAGTCACAGAATACCAGTTACAAACACCAATCCAAAAGTAAGTCAACTAATTAACTGAACTATCAAATTCCAACCATGAAAAACTACCATTCCATTGCAAGAAAATTGGTACAAACTAAGAACTGTTACCCTCCATGAAAATGATCCTATCAAATCATGTTAGGCCTCTGTGGTAGAAGGAGATTATAAAACTTATCATGCAAGAAGAAATTCTTTTCCTTGCTATCAACAGCTTTCTTCCACCCACACCATCCACCATTAACGATCTTTTTCAGCCTTCTTTGCCTAGGGCTCAGCATATGTTGTCCAGTTAGAACAGAAAAACCAAAGGTTAACGTTTAATCAATTAGCGTTTAATTAACCTAAAGGTTAATGTTACAAAATACGGAACATAGTGAAAATTGAGTGGTAAAGGATGACTTGCCTTGTAACCTTGAAGGCCCTCTAAGCTGCTTGGCTTAAGTTTTGCATCATACCAATCACCTTTTTTATTAGCAATGAGTCGCCACATGACACCCCATGAGAGAATTCCACCAATCAGCAGGGATACATTGATTATATAGGCAAATCATCCCAACCCCAACATAAGTAGCGGAAAAATCAAAGTAGAACCTATTATGCACAAGAAAATAACAAATAGATAAGCAAGTGGTTAAAGGAAATGAAAAACAAAGTACAAATCTATTATTATATAACAATAAACAATTAATAAAAAATGGCATTATTTCATTCAGGATCAATAAGTGCTACCCCATCAAGCTAAGACTAACACTAGAAGGTGAAATACTTCATCTTAGTTTTTCTTTTATTGGTTTATTATTATTACAATACAAATTTGGCTAATATTTGACATTCAAAAAGCATATTTTTTAGAGGATAGAGGTTTTACGAATATATTTACATGTCCTTTATTGAAATAAGTGTTTTAAACACTTCTTCTGTTTGATACTTTGATTCATCAACAAGATATAGAGTGAGTCACATACTTGTTCTTATAGGCCTGTAGACCAAATGTAGGAAAGCTTGAAAATCCGCAATCATCACCAGCAGTTAAAAACCATTGGAAGAAACTCCATAAGAAGCTAATGGAGAAAAATCTTCCCAGCTTTGATACTTGCTTCCTAAAAATGAAAAGATCAAGAAGAAATTAGGAGAAAATATGCCAATAAAAGTGAAAATTCTGCTGTTCAAAGCCCTGAATGCTCACTTATCTAGCTCTGCGCCTTCTGGAGTATGGAAACCATTGATAAGATTGGCTGTAAACCTGAAGAGAAAATACAGAAATAAGCTAAGATTAAATTACTTCTAAGAAATATTAAAATAAAATAACATATCCCCTAGTAACAAAATCCATCCTTAAGATGAGGCAAACTGAAAATACCTATGAGAAGGAACCTCTATAGATGAATAGTTTTGAAGTCTGAACCATGAAATGATAGTCTGAAGAGAGCGATAAGCACAACCACATCCCTATAAAATCAAAGTAAATGATTTAATTTGTGATACTACAAAGAAATAGAGTTAAGAGCCATTTTGCTTTAATTATATTCAATTTCAAGAAGTGATTTACAACTGCATAAAACCAGATTATCTTTGTCTGATAATTTAAAACCAGTTACTCAGTAATTGTTTTCTTTAGTGCAAGACATTATTAGTTGTAACTTGTAACAATTGTGTCTGTGTTATGATGTGTTAAGAAGAATAAAAGATGAAGAAACTACCGTTGGAATGACGAACTTTTCAGAGAGAAGGCAAATTGCTGGCAAGGAACAATAAGCAACAAGAGGAAGTGATGTGAAAGGATAGACAATGGTGTTTATGTAAGCTAGTCTCTGAAGCCATCTGAGGCGTCCACCTGCAAATCCATACCACAAAGGGCAGTGTCTGCTAAAGAAGACTTCAACTGATCCAAGGGCCCACCTAAGAACTTGGTGCAACCTATCAGACAAGTTGATTGGTGCTGACCCTTTGAATGCTGGCCTTAATGGTATGCAGTAAATTGATCTCCATCCTCTACAGTGCATCTTGAATCCAGTTAAGATATCCTTTGTCACTGATCTATAAATCCAACCAATCTGAATGAATACACAACAAGAACAACACATTTTAGTTAGTAAACAAGTCAACAACACATGAATGAAACGTTTAAGCCTCATCTCTTTTCCCCATTTAGTCTTCTCTTCATATCCACAGCCAATTACATGAATGGCCTCCTTGATCAATCCATTAACCAATATATGAATGCATTGCCTCACCTGAGGGTGTTGTCTCAAAAGGTTAGGCAACATTGAATTCTGCAATACATTTAACTGATCAGCTAAACCAGGGATGATTAATCTTGAAACTGCATGCCTCAAGGGGAGCTTCTTAGAAGCATAGCAGAGTACATCTAGTTTAATATCCACAACAAGGAGCCTGACTTCATTCTGGGCTGAAGGTAATAATTCAACTTCAGTTAAAAAAATACCCAAAAAAAAATCATGCTAACATATAGGATTTAGGACATTAATATGACCCTAACTCCTGATTTCTGACTTGGAATGTACTCTGCAACAGGCACAGCAGACGCTGATAATGGCTCTAAGCAGTTAAAGAGAACACTAACTTGGATGGTATCTACATTCTAAGAAGAAGAAAATATCACAAAATAGATGATTGAATTCATTTCACAATTCACAATGCGCATGATTCATGGTAGCAGGCCAAAAAAATAAATAACCACTAAAAATAAATCACAAATACTATCATATAACATCAGCAGCAATTAAACAATTAAAACGAAGAATATCATAATTAACAATTTTACTTGGAACTAAAGTTTTCATTGCATCTCATAAGTCCTGTGCTCTATAACTTTCATCATCAAAGTATTATCAATTAATGCTACTAGCTCACAAACCCCAATTTCTAATCTCTAGATTACTTCATTACATGGGAATGCAAAAACAATGAATTGATTGAAGTTAATTTCAAAATACAACCCCAGCAGAACATGCAAAGCAAAATTAACACCAATCCAAACTAACACTTAAAGATTAGAAGAAACAAAAATTGAATAAAACTAACCACTCGTATTCTTGAGAGGATAATATACTGGAAACTTGATCGGAAGCTCACAACGAATCAAGCAACTATTCTCCCACACATTTCTCCGAATGTTATTCTTCAACAACTGAATCATCCTCTTCGAGGCTATTCGATTTTCCACTCTCCGACATGAAAAATTTTAGCACGCCAGAACCGGCGGCGACTGCTCCGATCACCGGTCCATTATCCCCTTCCTCTTCACCATATAAAAGCTTCCTCAGTCTGCGAGTAGCATGAACTGCCGCTTGAGCGTCGGCGCCGGCTCCGTAAGCAAATGCTCCAATTACTTCAAAGCCTTTAGGAATCAATGTCCGAAGCTCCTCTGTTTACAAATTCCAAAACGCGAGACAGAGAAAACAAATTATAGAGTTAAGATTCAATCTAAAACAAAAGAAAACAAATTAAAGTCGCTCAATACAAACAGAATCATTGAAAAAAGTAGTGAATAAAAAAAATTGAGTTTATGCTACAGAATAATTGAAGTGAATATGAGAAATTAGGGATTGAAGAAATTAGATACTAAGTTCTTCTGTGCTTTTTAAGTTGCTTCAGGATCCAAATTAGATTAATGATTAGTACCAAATCAATCTTTGAAGACCTATTCTGTAGTAATGTTGAGCAAATTTTTTATCCAAAAAATTGATGAAAAATCAATGAAGAACAAGAGAGAGAGAGAGAGAGTAAGTGAGTAACTAATTTTGATTGAGCAGCAACAACAACGGCGCAGAGAGACGAAGCGACGGCAGCAGCGGAGCGACGGCGGCGCGGCGGCGATGGAGAAGGAGGGTTGAAGTATGCGAGGTGAATTCAGGGGTAAAATAAGGGTTGATGAAAATTGAAAGGGTGAATTTGGGGAAATGAAGGAAACGCGGGGAGTGAGTGGGGGGAGATTTATTTTATTGATAAAAATCAACAGCATATCCGTCGATTTTAGTTTGAGAAAAAACGACGTCCTAAGCGTCAATTTTAAACATTAAATCTATACCATCCATTTAATTTTAAAAAGTGATCAAGACCGTTTAAATTTATCGACAACAAAATGTGTCGATATTTTAAATATTAAAATAGACGCTATGTTCGTCGATTTTAAAATAAAAGTATTTTCGTGCTCACGCTCCGTCGACAATGTGTCGATAATAAGAAAACGGGTAATGGATTATCAAAGAAATCGACGATTTTGCTGTCGATTTTAATATTTTATTTTTAATTATCTTTTTTAATAATATCAACAGCAAGCCGTCGAAAAATATCGACGGGAGAGATAGCCGTCGATTTTTAGCGTCGAAAAATACACCTTTTCTTGTGGTGAAAGATTCTAATATTAATATTCACCAATATAATTAACTCAATATAATGAAGATTATTCATATACTTATTTAATATATGTAGTAACATAAAGAGAGAAAGATGAATATATAAAGACTGCGTGTTATTGTGCTCCAATCTTTTAAAATCAAAGTATATGGAGGTTTGTGTTATAATTAACAAATGATTTATCCAATAATTTTGTCTTAGAATTTCTAATCTTTGAATTATTTTGTAAAATAAGTTATTGTACTTATATCTTTGTTTTATCTTTGGGTTTCTTATTCAGATGAAGTATGTCTACAAAATGTGTTGAATGTCTCAGATATTCTTATTAATCCAGATTTACAAGAAACTGTTAGATTTCTTGAGAGGTTAGTTATTTGATTTAAATTTTTTCTGTGTTTTAATTCTATCTTTGAAGTTTTTTCTATTAGTATTATAAATTAATGATTTATTGTTGTTATATGTAGGCTTGATGTTGCTTCTTATCATTTCTTTAGCTTTAAGAAAAATATTCACAGTTCTTTAGTTTCCTATATTGATGATGATTCATTCGATTGGAGGCGCATCCGTACAATTCAACTAATTCAACAAAAGATGGAGGTAATTTTTCGTTTGTGTGGTTCATACCGTCATATTTTTAACTTGAATTTATTTTTTAAACTAGTCTTGTTTGTCAAACTTTTATAATTTCATTTTATGTGCTCAATTCTTTCCAAAATGGATTGTTCTTTGTTGCAGGTAAAATTAAAAAAGTTGTTAGTGATGATCATTGGTGGTCTTTCTCATGTGTTTGACAAAATCTGTTCTTGCTTTTTTCTTTTTTTTATACGTTTAAAATATAATATATAACTATTTTTATGCATTTCTTTAGATATAGAGTAAAAATAATTGTGGAAGATAGCACTTCAAGTGAAATCTTTGTTCTCCTTAATGCTGCTGCAACTAAATTATTTGAAAAATCTTGCTCTGTTGCTTTGGATCAGTTTGAGAAAGAGTTGAATGTGAGTTATGTTTATTTTTTTTTAAAAAATCATCTATTTGTCAGTTTCAAGTCTATATTTAGTTCATTATGTAGTTTATATCTTCTTATTTGTGTATGTCAGGATTTTAATCATCCATTGCATCCTGCTTTTTTTGAGGTTGTTGTTGAAAAAGAATTAATTCTCAAAATTGAGAATACAGAGTTGATTAAAGAAAAATTTGGTGGAATGTTCAAAGTTATTACAATACTGGATGACAGATAGACAGATTTAGGATTGAATGTTGATTCACATATAAATGTATGTTTACATTCTATTTGTAACTTTTATATAATGCTTCCTTCATAAATATAAATTTGTCAATTTTTGTTTGCAATGTATTTTTTATTTATTTTTTTATGTAAATGTACTCATTTGGTATTTTATCTTTATACTATAGGATACTTTTCAAGCACTTGCGTACACTCTAATATGTGAAGCTCATTTACATTATTCTGAAATAGAAAAATATATAAGTCGAATTCCATTTGATGCTTCTATTGATGCTAACAATATTGATGAGATGTTGCTGGATTCTATTTCAGCTAGTTTCAATAGTGCAACTCCCGATCCAGTATATTCTAATATTTATTATGTGAATTTTTTTTATTTATTAAAGAATTAAGAATGTTAATTGTTTTTTGTTACTGCCATAAAAAATGAAATATTCTTTACAAAAATTATCTATTGAGCAATTTTGTCATATTTATTGTTATTAATCATATGTTTATCTTTTCTTAAAATGGACTCTGTAACACCCTAATACACAGAGTTTTATGTTTAAGTCATAGAGCAGAGGTAATGTGATATTACGGACCTCTAAACAGCAAAATAAATACATAATAGAGAAGAAGATAATATACTAGGAGTCTTGAAACAAAACGGGTAAACAAAAATCGCAAAATGAAAAGCGCAACGCTCAAAAGAAAGGATTACATGTGTGCTAAGAAACCTAATAGGAAATGATAAAGGTAAACCAGAGAGTAAAGGAAAGCCAAGGAAACAGTATAACTAGCTCCTGACTCAGCATGCGAAGCTAAGGCTGGCCGGAGGATATATATATATACATATAAACATACATAGGCATCCCCAAAATACACCAAAATACCAAAATAAACTCCTATCTCCCCCTCAACCTCTAAGAGGAGCAGCATACACAAGTTACTTGGAGAGTAAGCTAAATACATATAGACGCCTAGCAAGGAGCCTCCCGACCTGCATCTGAAAAATAGCAACACAGTATGGAATGAGAACCGGAGGTTCTCAACATGGTAAAAGTGCCACGCGTATAATAAATAAGATCCTGAGAATGCCATAGGCAATCCTAGAACTTCGTTATCCAATTATCCAACTTAATTACTAAACAGAAGCCATAAACATGGATAGGTATTCTAAATCTGCCTAACTTACTCAATTTCAAACCTAACCTAACACAAAACCATTTCACCTTTTCCTTCATCCCTCCATCATCCATAATGCAACAGAAACAAGTAACCAAACAAGTTCACGCACAAGTAATGAGCAGATAGTACAAGTAGCAAGTATAACAGGTAGCAGGTGGTATATATCAATTAGGCAAACCCAGGAAATGCATAGCAATCAAAACAAACAAATGCATATGATGCATGCCTGTCCTATGGCTGATGGGGCCCATCTGTCGGTTATCCAGCCAACCCGACAAGTCCGAAAACCTTAGACTATCCCCCGTCGCGTATCCCCAAGAGTCTATGCATAGAGTTCACATTCATTCATCATATAATCACTCAATGAGGATTATCCATACCTGAAAATTTATACGTGCCCGGTCACCCTTACGACGTAGGGTCAACAGAGTATCGAGATTCAACCTGGAACACGTGGTGGTGAGCCACGGTTCTGTTACCCAGGAAAACTCATATCTCAGATATCACTCATAAGCCATTCCATATTTATAATCAATATATCATCATTTATCAAGCCTTGGCATTAAACTTCTTTAATATTCTTATCTTCTTCATATAAGTCATCATTTACCTCTTACTTCACCTTCAAGTTATCTTATTTTCCTAGCTTCTTTTATCTATTGGACCTAGAACCATACTTTAAGCCTTAAAGGGGAGGAAGTGGAGGTTTAGAAGTGGCAAAATTGGTTTAAAACAATCAAAACCAGTTTTTGCAACAGGCAGCAGCCACGCATACGCGTAGGCCAAGCGCACGCGTGGAGCATACAGTAAGTCACGCGTACGCGTAGAGCATACAGCAAGTCACGCGTACGCATGCTTCTCGCGCATGCGTCGCCAAAATTCCACACCCCGCGTACGCGTGAGCCATACGTACGCGTGGATGGACGTTTTTTCAAAAATGGGCAGAATGCCTAGAAAGCTTGCTGCAACCAGTTTTAGCCATCCTGAACATAGATTATTGCACCAAACTTTCAACGTCCATAACTTTCTCTAGAAAGTTCCATTTTTCACAAAATTGATATCAATCAAAAGCTCATGAAACCATCTTTTATTTGCAACAAATCACAACTCAATCCAAAATTTGAGGAGAAAATTATGGACCTTCAAAGTTCACCCAAAATCACTTTTTACCAAAATATTTCCAAACCTCATTTTTACCACATTCATAAATCTTTACCTATAAAACCTGCATATAGCTAACATATCCAATCCCAACTCATCAACAACCACTTCTAGCTACCTTTAACCAATCCAATGAGCCATAACCACAACTTTGCATTAGCATATATCATATATACATATATGAGCAACCCTTCACATATACCATTCTATTAATACAATCATCAACCCTTCACACACAGTATTCCATTGACACATTTATCAACCCTTCATATATTAATCCATCAACTCATATAACAACTCTTTATTATCAAACACGAACCATAATCCATCAATACATATACCAACATCAACATAACCCATCATAAGTAAATCCAAGAGCATACAATTAATAAATTCAACACCTCATAATTCCAATACATATTTACCAACAATTTATTCTAACAACATTACAAGACTAATCATTACATGCAATTAACCAATTCAACTTATCATATGGTTCCTCTAACCTAAGTTTTCACAACACCGTAAATATTAAACGTGCGAAACTTAAACCATACCTTGGTCGCTTTTCTTTATTGTCCAAAGCAACCCTTAAACCATACTCACAGCTCCTCAATTCATAAGATCACCAAGACTTAACACCAATCCAAGGCCTCGAATGTCCACAACATCAAATTCCACTTACAAACACACCACTTAATACAAATATACAACATATATGTATACCCAACTCAATATCTTTTACCCAAATTTAGAAATTAGATAGAGCTATGGTTTTCTCACCTTACGCATTGATGATTGGAGTATAATCCAACAATTATCCAATGTTAGATTGCACCTAAACCACCAAAATCATCAAAATTACTCAAAGCTCAAGCCAATTTCGCACATAAAGGGGAAACAGAATTCTGGGCACTAGTTAGAGAGAGACATACCTTTTTGTTTAGATAAAATTGAAGAGGACTCCAAGACGAACGCATGGTCGCAAATGGCTCGTCAATCGGAGCTTCGGATTGAAAGTTACGGAGGATTGAAGCTATGCCAAGGGTTTTGAACCCTCTTCCCCCATTGTTTGCATGCTGCACGATTCTTCTTTGAAGAAGAAGAAGAAGAATGAGCTGGGCTCATTTCATTTAAATGGAACGGTTGGGCCCACGAGCCCGATTCAATCGGTTCGACCGGTTCGGTCCGTTCGGCCCAATCTTGGACCGAATTCTTTGAAATTAGTGTCGAAATTCTCGTTTTAACGAGCTCTATTCTATTTTGATATTAGTTTTGCATTTTTTATTTTCCTAATTAAAATTCAATTTATTGACTAATTATTTACCGATTTTAGCGGAGTTTACATCCTACTCACCTAATTAGGAATTTTGTCCTCAAAATTCAGAGTGAGTTATCTGAAAAGAGGTGTGGGTAGTCCTTCCGCATATCTGACTCAAGCTCCCAGGTATACTCTTCAATACCAGCTCGACTCCAAGCTATTTCCATCAAAGAAACTTCTTTTCCGCGTAAGCGCTTGATGCTAGTGTTATTAATCCTAACTGGAGTTACCGGAAGCGTAAGATCTTCTTTTACTTTAATCGTTTCTGGTTCTAGAACATGACTAGGATCGAAAGTGTATTTACGAAGCTATGATACGTGAAACACGTCATGCTGGTTCGATAAATGTGGTGGTAAAGCAATCCTATACACCATTGGTCCAATTTCCTTTAGGATTTCTAACGGCCCAATGTAACGGGGGTTTTACTTTCTAGTTTTTTATTGCTCACCTGATTCTAGTTCGTTGAAGCAATTTTCAGAGATAGATGTCCTTTTCCTTCCAACTTGAGAAGTCTCCTTCTTAGATCTGCCTAACTCTTTTGTCGGCTTTCATCATGAGAATCCTAACTCAAATTTACATAGCTTTTTCTATGTTGTCTCGGCTATCAAATGCAGGAATAAAGACGTTCGATATTTCAGTTTTTGATCGATACAGAGGTGTTTAGCGTACTATGAAGTCTCACCTTCTCCCTGATGTATAGTCTTATTACTATCTCCAATAAGTAATTTTCTCCGAGAGGCAAACTGGACTTGCTCACTTGATCCATGATTTTCTAACAGCATCCCCTTTTGTCCTAGACTTCGGCAACCTATTACGAGATCGATAGTTATTCTCTTTTACCTTTAATGTAGAATTCTCGACGGTTGTAGCCTTTCACACGTCTTCTGGTAGTCTCTCTTTTCTTTCTTATGCGTCGAACATGTAATCACATAGATTGTCACTTCGTTCTTCACTTCTGGAGGCTCAAAATATCTTCTTGGATTTGCGATACATTTTAGAAATCTCAAAGTAACTTCGAAAATCCTCTTTTGTAAGCTTCGGACAACAGTTTCTTGTTTCAACCTCCGATTTTTGCATATATCCCTCTCTTGGCATCTTTTTGATTCAACCGGCTTCAGTACTCATAGTAACTCCTTATCACCAGTATTGCACTCCCTAAGTTCTTGACTCTACGATCTCTATTTCGGCATTTGCATTAGGCATATAAATCTCTTTTTAATTCTCCTTTGTTTACCAAACTTCAATATCTTTGGTGGCTCCTTTTTGTCTCGTTACGCGTCCGGTATCTCATCGTTACCATGTTGTAAACTAGCAATGGATTTAGACCGATACTTCCAATCTCACTCTCACTCTTCCAACTTAGAACTTTAACTCATCTAAAATTTTCTCCTTTGGAATTAACGTCCAAGAATCCCTTAGAAACTTCTGGCTTAGGGCATCTACTTTGATCTCATAATGTTGTTTTAGCTCGCATCTTAAGTCCTCCAATAATGCATCGTAGTCATTCCCTAAATGGTTCATTAGGCTCAAGTGATACAAGCATTGGCATGAAGATCAATCTTCTTTCCATGGCTCGAAGGCTTCCATCGCATCCTGGTATTTCAATCACACGGTGCACCTCATTGCATCTATTTAGTCACGAGCGATACGATCAGCGAGGATTAAGGCTCTAAATTCCCTAGTAATGTCGCTTGTTCATTTTCATGTTCAATAGTCTTGCCCTAAAGGATTGACACTCTAATAATTTCATCTAAGAATTATGTGCGACACAAAATCCAATACGAGTCGATTTTTTAAAGAAATGTTATGTTCAAAGGGACGAACGAGTAACACGAACGGTGTTCACGAGAATTCAAAAAGAAAGTCTTGCATACAGTTAACTGGAGTTGTACAGAACTAATAGAATGCACAAGAAGAGAAACCTAGTTGCATCTCAGGGAAGAAGTTCGGATCAAGCTTGAATGGAAAGAATAAGATATGTCGAATTGAATAGGTTCTAGTTGGCTTTAAAGGAATGCAAGTTTCCACAAGAGAGCAACTCCACGCACCACAGGTTTCCAGGATTCAAGGATTATATGATTATATCAGGATGAGTTTAGGATTATTTCAAAAGAGACAAACTTTATACAAGTAAGGAATAAATTTGGAAGAACGATGAATTGGGCTTTTACAGAAAAAGATTCAAGATAGAGCTTTCAATGTAAACTATAAGAGAAAGGTTAGATTAAGTCATGAAGATCAGTTGGCACTCTCACAAAGAAACACTTAATTGGATGATTCTCTCTTTCAGTACTCCCTCCAACTCGGTCCCGAGTTTTACTGATTATAATGACATCTTCACTTGTGATGCAATCAACACTGATCCGGCTTTCACCACTAAGTCTATCACAAACTTATGTTCTCTCTATGGTGGAAATTCTGGTACATCTTCAAGAACGGTCTCGAGAACTCTCTCGTGTAGGAATCTAGTCTTACTTTGACTCGTCTCTTAATTAATTCGCAACTAAAGGTTGAATCCGCTCTATTCCTCTTCCTCGAAGTCTTAACGTCACTAGATTTCAAACAGTAACTCCGCATAGCTCTCGACAGTTCCAATTCCTTAGGCATAATCCACCCTACTTCCACTGTGTCATTCTGATTCTCATCCTTTAAGTCACTCATCTAAGTTAGCTAAGTATCGCTCCATCTTAACAACTAATTAATAGTCTTCGACTAACCATCGGCTCGGACTCCATGATCATCAAAACTTGTCATGCTTCACAAATTGATACTATACATTAATGATATGCAAGGTAACTAAAAATCCAACTGCTATTTCATTGTTACCTCGGGTCTAAGAATTGGATTCGGCTGCATCCCGGTGTTTCCTATCTGGAGCTGTCTCTCCATAGCCTTCCTGTAGCATTGCCCTCTTCATGGAGTAATCTTCCGCGAATTGACTTTTCTTAACCAATTCAGTGAATTTTGTTAACCTTTGCGGATACATGTAGTTGAAGATGTCTCTCCTAAGTCATTTCTCATACTGAGCACACTTCCACGCCTCATAGTCGGCTGGATTTCCTTGACAAACTTTTGAGAGATGACACAGGTTATCGAATTCATGAGTATAGTCAGCAACAAACATATTCTCTTGCTTCAGCTGCATTAACTCTAACTCCTTTGCAATGCGAAGTGCATGTAAGAAATATTTCTCGTAAAATTCCGTCTTGAATTTATTCCAAGGGATATCTGTTAACTTCATCTGCAAGGTATGATATAGCTCCTGCCACCATTTTCGAGCATCTCCCTCAAATATGTAAGTCACTATTTCCACCGACTGTACTTCCGGTATGTGCTGAGTGTATAAAAACCTCTCCACATTTCGAAACCGCCGATCAGCCTCTAACGCATTGGCATTTCCATTAAACCGAGGTGGACCACTCTTGAGGAAATCAGTGAGGGTCATAGACCTATAGTGTCAACCTATGTTGTTTGTACCAGCACCCGAGCTTCCATCTCGGGGTCCTCGCATCGGTTCGATCCTAGGATTTTTCCTCCAGTTACCTCGCTCGGATCCGCGAGTTGACATTTGGTCCCTGTTCACACCAAACCATTGATATTAAGGTGATCAGTCTCAATATCTCAAGTTTAGTGCTTAAGAGTCCCAAATGCATGCTCACAAGCATGTATGCTACTTATATCAGTTATATATCCTAATAGCACATAGACACATACACAGAGGATGCAAGAAGCATAATCAGTCCGTCCTCAGGCTTTATAGAAACAAATTGCTCTGATACCATAATGTAACACCCTACTACACAGAGTTTTACGCTTAAGTCGTAGAACAGAGGTAATGTGATGTTACAGACCTCTAAACAGCAAAATAAATACATAATAGAGAAGAAGATAATATACTAGGAGCCTTGAAACAAAACGGGTAAACAAAAATCGCAAAATGAAAAGTGCAACGCTCAAAAGAAAGGATTACATCTGTGCTAAGAAACCTAATAGGAAATTATAAAGGTAAACCAGAGCGTAAAGGAAAGCCAAGGAAACAGTATAACTAGCTCCTGACTCAACCTGCGAAGCTAAGGCTGGCCGGAGGATATATATATATATATATATATATATATATATATATATATATACATATAAACATACATAGGCATCCCCAAAATACACCAAAATACCAAAATAAACTCATATCTCTCCCTCAACCTCTAAGAGGAGCAGCATACACAAGTTACTTGGAGAGTAAGCTAAATACATATATACATATATACAAACAGAAATCCAAAATACACCCCAGAACTACTTCGCTTCAAGGATCCAGATGCCTAGCGAGGAGCCTCCCGACCTGCATCTGAAAAACAGCAACACAGTATAGAATGAGAACCGGAGGTTCTCAGTATAGTAAAAGTGTCACGCGTTTAATAAATAAGATCCTGAGAATGCCATAGGCAATCCTAGAACTCCGTTATCCAATTATCCAACTTAATTACTAAACAGAAGCCATAAACAGGGGTAGGTATTCTAAATCTGCCTAACTTACTCAATCGGTAGCATTCCTGGGATCCGGAAAGTCTAAACCTTCTCTGTGGTATTCCGAGTAGGATCTGGGAATGGATGACTGTGACGAGCTTCAAACTAGCGAATGTTGGGCGCAGTGACAGTGTGCAAAAGGATAGAGAGATCCTATTCTGACGCTAGTGAGAACCGACAGATGATTAGCCGTGCGGTAGCTGTACCTAGTATTTTTCATCCGAGACGAGAAATCCGACAGTTGATTAGCCGTGTAGACATCGTACCTGGTATTTTTCATCCGAGAGGATCATGCAGCTTGCCATTGAAGGAAGCCATGCGTGTTTGGAGAAGAAGATAGTAGGAAAGCAGAGATTCAGACGACAGAGCATCTCCGGAACCTCAATCTGTTCCTCATTACTGAATCACAAGTAACATTCAATTCATGCTATTTACTTTTCATAAACAAAATCAATTATATCATTTGAATCTCCTGACTAAGAATTGCAAGATAACCATAGCTTGCTTCAAGCCGACAATCTCCGTGGGATCGACCCTTACTCACGTAAGGTATTACTTGGACGACCCAGTGCACTTGCTGGTTAGTTGTGCGGATTTGTGAAAAGTGTGATCACAATTTCATGCACCAATGAGTGAAGAAGAATTTGTGAGAAATATGTTTTGTTCTATCACCTTTGATATATCCACCTTTAAGTTGCGCAATGCATGCTGTATTATCTTCAAACAGGACAGTTAGAGCTATCTTATGATGACAGAATATATTGGATCAAACTCTTGAGCCAAAAACATTCACGACTCTTTTCATGTATTGCTAGTATTTCAGCATGATTAGAGGAGGTTGCTGCTATCATCTCTTTCGTGGACCTCTATGATATAGCTGTATCACCACATGTGAATAAGTATCCTATTTGAAATCTTCCTTTGTGTGGATCAGACAAGTATCCAGCATCTGCATAGCCAACTAATTGTGACTTAGATCCATATGGATAAAACAATCTCATATCAACTGTTCTGTGAAGATATTGAAAGATTTGTTTGATTCCATTCCAATGTCTTCTGGTTGTCTTTTCCTATGCATGCTAATCAATTCATAGCAAATGATATATTGGGTCGTGTATTATTAGCAAGATACATTAGCGCTCCAATGGCACTAAAATATGATACTTCAAGACTAAGGATATCTTCATTTTCTTCTTTAGGACGGAATTGATCATTTTCCACATCCAAAGACTGTATGATCATAGGGGTACTTAATGGATGTGACATATCCATATAAAATCTATTCAAGATCTTTTCTATGTATATTGTTTGATGAATAAAGATCCCATTTTTTGTATGCTCGATCTGCTGGTCGAGACAAAATTTAGTCTTTTCAAGATCTTTCATCTCAAACTCTTCTTTTAGAGCTTCTATAATTGTTGGAATCTATTCAGGAGTTCCAATGATATTTAAATCATCAATGTACACAGCAATTATAATGAATTCAAATACAGATTTCTTTATGAAAATACATGGACAGATATCATCATTCTTAAATCCGCTTTTGGCTAGATATTCAGTAAGACGATTATACCACATTCGTTCCAATTGCTTTAGATCATATAAAGATCTTTGCAATTTGATTGAGTATAACCCCTATGAATATTCATTGGATGATTTAGATATCTTTAATCCTTCAGAGACTTTCATATAGATATCACAATCTAATGAGCCGCATAAGTAGGCTATTACCACATCTATTAAATGCATATGTAGTTTATGATATGCAGATAAACTGACCAAATAATACAATATTATTGCATCCACTACAGGGGAATATGTTTCTTTATAATCTATACTAGACTTCTGTGAAAAACCTTGTGCCACAAGTCGAGTTTTGTAGCGTATAAGTACAACTTCATTTTTCTCATTTCGTTTTCTCACAAATACCCATCTGTATCCAACAGGTTTTACATCTTCTGGTGTACGGACTACAAGTCCAAAGACTTCACATTTTGCAAGTGAGTTTAACTCAGCCTTCATAGCTTCACATTATATGCAAATATTTCATTGACAATTGTCTTATTCTGGTCCCATTTTTCTCCTGTTAAGACATAATTTATCGAGATCTCATCATTTTCACAATTTTCAAGTACCTGAACGTCTTCTGGCGTCAAAACTATATCAAAATTTTGGACAACTGCAGGTGTCTTTACTATGTCTTTATCTTTTTCAACAGAAATAGTATTTACCGCTTTTCTTTTTCGAAGATTTTTGTCTTTGGAACCGACAGACCTACCACCTTTTTTACGTGAATTTGTTTCAGTGGTCATTTATCCGACTGAGACATCAATTCGGATTGGAGCATTCCCAACTGGTATATAGGATTTAGTAATCATTTTCGTATCAGAAAATGCATCAGGTAATTCATTTGCTATTCTTTGCAAATGTATAATCTTTTGAACTTTTAGTTCACATTGCCCTAATCGAGGATCTAAATGCATCAAGAATGATGCATTCCAATTAAGTTTTTTTTTTAGGAAGCATATTCTCTCTCCCTAAAGTTGGAAATTTTGATTCATCAAAATGACAATAAGCAAATCGAGCTTTAAATACATCTCTAGTTTATATCTCAAGATACCTCATTATAGAGGGAGAATCATATCTAACATATATCCCCAATTTTCTTTGGGGTCCTATTTTGGTGTGAGAAGGTGGTGCAATGGGAACATATACTGCACACCCGAATACTCTTAAATGGGAAACATTTGACTGCTGGCTAAAAGCTAATTGCATAGGAGAGAACTGATAGTAACTTATTGGCCTCAAATGAATAAATACTGTAGCACGTAGAATTGCATGCCCCCAAACAGAGGTTGGGAGATTTGTTCTCATAAATAAGGGTCTAGCAATTAATTGGAAGTGTTTAATAAGTGATTCTACTAACCCATTTTGTGTGTGAACATGAGCTACTAGATGTTCAACGCTTATTTCGTTAGCCATACAATAAGCATCAAAGGCTTGGGAAGTAAATTCACCAGCATTATCAAAACGAATTGTTTTGATTGGATTTTCTAGAAACTGTACTTTTAATTGAATAATTTGAGCAAGTAATCTTGCAAACGCCAGGTTGCGAAATGACAATAAGCACACATGTGACCATCTCGAAGATGCGTCTATTAGGACCATAAAATATCTAAAAGATCCACATGGTAGATGAATAGGTACACATATATCACCTTGAATCCTTTCTAGGAATTCAGGGGACTCAAATCCAATCTTTACTGGTGATGTCCTTAAAATTAGCTTTCCTTGAGAACATTCAGCACAACAAAATTCATTGGTTTTAAAAATCTTCTGGTTCTTCAGTGAATGTCCATGGGAGTTTCAATAATTCACCGCATCATGGTTGTTCCCGGATGACCCAATCGGTCATGCCATATTATAAATTCATTTGGGCTAGTAAACTTCAGATTTACAATGACATGTGATTCAATTGCACTAGAGTAAACTACCATTTCTATCAATAAAAATTGAAAACGCTGACATATCTACCCATAGAAAACGAAAATTACCATTTGTACCCATAAAAAATAGTTTTTACAAGCAAAATCATCCAAACCCTAAAAAATTAAATAAAATTCATAAACTATCCTTCTCTCCACCACTACCACTATCATCTCCTCCCCCCTCCTCTCTCTCTCAATGTTCTCAGTGACCCAATCCCAACATCAATCACATTACACCGTCTCACCCTCCTCCTCAACCATCACCCTAACCCTTCGGCCGCACACTCCCCCATCGGTGTCGATCACAACTCAACAGCACCACCACCACCATCACCATCAGCCATCACTGCCATTAACTTCACCACCTGAATGGATTAGGTTTTCTCTGCACACACATTCAAAGGCTGCGACTTTTTTAAGGGTAAATCGAAAACACTCATCAACAAACTTAAGATCTATGACTCGAACCCTGAATCCTCCAAGCTTTCTCCAACACCGCCATTGATTTCATTGTTTCCCTCGAGAACTCCCGCGTCGCCAACATCAGCTCCGACATCTCCACTACACACTCTTGGCTCTCCATCCGCATCCTCCCCTTCCTGCCCGCCATCACCGTCGTCGCCATCACCGTCGGCAACGAGTACCTCACCACGACCGTTGACACGAGTATGGCGGCGCCGGCGCTAACGGAGCGTTTGAGTGGCTGCACAAAGTGAGGATCGTCGATGGGGTCCATGGAGGCACACTTTGCGTTTGAGGGTGGAGTTCCAGTGGTTCTTAATGGCATTGTCGGTTCTGCCGAAAAGGAGTCGGGCTATGGTGGCCCACTTGTTGCCGAATATAATAGTGGTAGTGGTGGAGAGAAAGGTAGTTTAGGAATTTTATTTAATTTTTTAGGGTTTGGATAATTTTGTTTGTAAAAACCATTTTTTTATGGGTATAAATGGTCATTTTTGTTTTCTATGGGTAGATATGTCAGCGTTTTCAACATTTATGGGTAGAAATGGTAGTTTACTCTACAAATTTTAGTGTAATATAACCCATATGAAAGTGAGGGTAACTTTTCTATTAATATAACCTTTTTATTTAAATCATGAGTTGTGATACATAAGTACTCATAATTTCCCTCATTCATTGTTTTAATATGATATATATTTTGCCAAATATCTTTGAAATTCAATAAGTTCCTTAGAGACTTAGTAGACAATAGTGTATTATTTATTAAGAATTATGTTACTCCAGGAAACAAAATTATAGATCTTCCGGAACCTTCTATCACATTGCCTGAGTCAAAAATAGTATTAACATATTTTTCTTTTGGTACAAGATGTGTAAAATATATATTACTTTTGAGAATGGTATGGGAACTTATACTATCTGCAAGGCAAACATCTTCACTATATGTTCTTGCCATTTTTTTCAAGACAAACAATAATAATAAAATGAGTAAAAGTATATGCGCAGTAAAATTATTTTCTTGATTATTTTTTTAAGAAGTACTGTATATAGTATCATATACTAAAAATTTTATTATTATTATTTTAGAACTTGGCACGTTTAGTAATTTTAAAATTCATAAACATAAATATTTTATTAAATATTATTTATATACATCATACTTGAAATTCAAATGCATAAAAAATAAAATTTAACAAAAAGTTTCTTACATTATTTATTTACATGAGTACTTAATAAACTTACATATTAACTTTTCCATCATTGATCAAATGACCAATATTTTTTTCATGATCCTCAAAGAAATCAGATACACCATAATGAGTGGTGTAATTTTTAGCAACATCATTTGAAACAAAATTTGTCTCCTTTCCTTTGTCATCCTTTTTCAATGATACTTGACAAAGATCAACTAGGTGCCTCGGGGTACGACAGGTACGCAACCAATGGCCAGTTCCACCACAACAGAAATATTTGTCCCCTGTTGATTTATTTTGCCAATTTTTTCTTTCTTTATCCCATTTTTTGTTAGATCCTTTCTTGTGAACATAATTTTTCTTCCTTCCATAATTTTTCTTGTCACCAAAACTTTACCATTTACCTCTTCTGGGGTTATGATTTGCTGCATTTGTTTTAGAAAATGGGGCAGCGCCAGTTGGGCGCGCTTCATGATTTCTTAAAAATAATTCATTGTTACGTTCAGCAACAAGAAGGCAAGAAATTAGCTCATAATATTTTTTAAATTCTTTTTCTCGATACTACTGCTGCAGGAGCACATTCGAGGCATGGAAGGTCGAGAAAATTTTCTCTAACATGTCATTATCAGTTATCTTTTCCCCATATAATTTTATTCATGAGGTAATTTGGAACATTGCTGAATTATATTTATTTATGGATTTAAAATCATGTAGACGTAATTGCGTCCACTCATATCGAGTTTGAGGAAGTATCACTGTCTTTTGATGATTATACCTTTCTTCAAGGTTTTTCCAAAAATCTGCAGGATCTTTTAGTGTGAAATATTCATTTTTCAATCCTTCGTCAAGATGACGACGAAGGAAGATCATGACTTTAGCTTTATCTTTTTGGGATGCATTATTTTCAACTTTAATGGTATCTCTAAGATCCATTGAATCAAGATGGATTTCAGCATCTAGTATCCATGATAAGTAGTTATTTCCAGATATATCAAGAGCATTAAATTCAAGATGAAAGAGTTTTGACATAATAAAAATTTATTACCTGAGTTTTCTTAAATTTTAATTAGAGTCTCGTGCTGATAACGTGTTGTAAAATAAATAAATAAGGAAGAGAAAATAAATATAAAATAAAAATATGTAAATAAAAGATTCTAGTATTAATATTCACCAATATAATTAACTCAATATAATAGAGATGATTTATATATTTATTTAATATATGTAGTGACGTAAAGAAAAAAAGAGGAATATATAAAGAAAGAAGAATTATTATTATTACTACTGTGTGTCTCAAATACTTCCGCCTATGTCCCTATTTATACATGTGTAAGGTTTAATTTTTTCAAATGTTAGAAATCTTTGACAGTTTATTCTTTAATGATTCTACTGCCAAAAGTGCTCGATTGAAGGAATAAATCATGATGAGTAGACACTCAATGAACATTCATATTGTAACAAGGCAGTCCAATTCTCTCATTTATATGTTAGGTAAAAAAAATTAACTACTTTATTTGTAGATAATAATATAGAACTTTTTTTTAAATTTCCCATTTGGATCAAGGCCTCAAAAGCATATTTCAATTTGGTCTACGTCATTTTGAAAGAACCCAGACAAATTTCCTCGTGTCTTACCCCACTAGCTAGATAGTAAATGCTTAACTCAATGGCTTCCATATCTTGCCCGATCTTATATCTTATCATTGCTTCTTACACATTAACTTTCATAATCTGACCAATAATTAAATAAAGAACTTTGTTAATAACTTAATATACGGTACCTAATCAACGAACTAATAACTACAATTGGTTGCAAAACAAAACATAATAATATGTAAAAATGAATCTACAGAAATCGAATATAAGAGAAAAGGGAACCCTGAAGAACACAAGAAATACAACACTTGAAATAACATTGTAGTAGTTGAGTTTGTTGATGAGTACAATCAATATCACTCGCGTATAAGGCTTGATCTAGAAGTCAAACTACTCGTTGACTTGATTACACACCGCATCTTCCAGTAGATCAAACCATACGAAAAAAAATCAAGGGATTAGTTCAGTTCCCACCATAGAATAAAGCAACAGGTGATCAATCATTATCCTTGTCTCGCACAGTGCTGGCAAACTATCCAGTATTGACTCACTGAAGCAGCCTCCATACTCCATATGCAATGCTCTTTTCCTATATGAGCATTGAGTGATCAATTTCCATGGGGCCTAAACACTCTTTACTACTCATGACAGCAAATAATGGATGCTGCATTCCTCAGGCGCCACCATAAGCTGATGAACAATCTTAATGTATTGTATCGTCCTACCGGAAGTCAGAAGAGAGTGCCATTTCATTTCAACATAGTGTAACATCTGGCCATTAAAAATAAGTGTGTTATAAATTTAAAGTCATACCACAAGTAAATTGAAAATTTTAACAAACTCTAAAAGCAAACGTACTTGTCAAATTAACTGAGAGTAAAAAATTATTATAGATAACTAGTTGAAAGTTGAAACCATAAAAATGAATTACAATTTAAGGTCATTTGAGTCTCGTCCATTTTTATTTTAGCAATAAGGCAATGAGATTGGCTGTTTCGTGGATATGGTGTCCATTTCTAGTTCATGAAATTGAAACAAAACCTAGCAGCAAGTAAAGATAAAATAAAGTAGGACGAGATATAACAAAAATAGCAGAGGGTTTTGTTTTTCGAAGCCCATGCCAATGCAAAAGATGTTGCTGCATTACTTATTTATTAATCACGTGGAAAACATCCTACCCAATTCTTTCAAATAAAAACAAAAACAAAAAAAAATTAAAAGAACCCATCCAGGATCCAGCCATGCTTTTATAAGATATCTTCAAATCATATCATACATCAGTAGTAGACAATATACCTATTAAGTAATCTGAATTGAAATGTTAAGAGCATTTAATTCAAATTATATAATCAAAGCATAAGTATAAGTAAATCAACATATTTTTTGGTTCAGAAGGTTCCATTCCCAAAAAAGATTAATTGGAAAAACTGTTTTCCAATTTCGGCAGTATAAATAAGTCCCATCTTTTGGCTACTACTGATACAATATAAATTACCCTTTCCCAGTCTCCCCAATTATCAACTTTATGATCAGATGATAATCTGCTATGCACTGGCATATAGAAAGATTGAATAAGAATTATGAATATCAAGTACATTTAAATGCACCCATATAAAGGATATGATCCTAAAATATTAGTTTCATGATATCATACCTTTTTTCACGGACTTGGAAACTATACATGCATCTAGGTAGTATGTTTCCTGTTCCACGAACAAATAAAAGAGTGAAAACATTAATTAATTTCTTTAACAACTAGATCCACAATTCAAGGTTGATAGAAGACTAACTATCAGACATAAATGAAAAAGTATACTCACAATCAATAGGGTGTTTGTCAGTTTGACGAGATGTATAATGTGCTGATAGTAAAAGCAGTGAAAGGAATGCACTAGCCACAAAAATTGCATCAAACCACCGGTGATAAAAGTCAAACTGAATATCTCCACCCAACACCTCTGTTATAATAATCCTGCCAAGTGATTTAGATTTGAAATCATCTGGACATGCATTTATGATTTATCATGCAAGAATTTCAGTGACATAGGAAATACCTTGAAGAATGCTACCTATGCATTAGTCAACACAAGAAAAGAAAACCATGCTGTCTATGAATACATTTGAACAAAAATTTTCAGATGATTGTATGCTCCAAATACATGATCAAATGTTCATCTTACTATTACCAGCTTTGAATTAAGATCAATTTTTTTATTAAAATAAATAAATAAAAAAATCACATAGTTTCATAATTCAAGATCCACATGACACAAAAACAACTGACAAATTATCTAGAACATTTCCAAAGTACGCACTGCTACTTTACCTGTATTCAGTTGCTAAGCTTTTCCTAATCAAAAGAATAGAAGATAAAAAATACATTCCCATTATCTCTGATAGAAAGAGAACGACATTGCTTGAAGATCCACTTCCAACTCTTGAAACAGCGAAAAAGAACTGCATGCAGAAAATAGGGAGACAAAAGGTTGAAACTTGATTTACAACAAGTTAACAAGATGAAAATGCAATTGTAGGCTCATATATATATGCTTTCTGGTCCAAGCTATGGCCCTAAAACACCTCATCGGGAAAAATGCAATCAAAATCTGCTGCAATACCTTCATTAGATTTGTCAAGAATCCACGGACCGATATCACAACCAACATTCCGATGAATAGCAATGAAATGTACTGTAAAAATAAATACATAACTAATCAATAAAATGCAACATCAAATATAATCACAGGATTACACTAAAATTTATTGTTATTCATGTTTATAAATAGCGAAATAGAGGTCCACCAAAATATAATAATCTACGCAAACACTTAAACCTGAAAAACAACAGTAGACAGGTCCACTGCAAATAATTGAATTGTATATCAACAAAGAAACTTAATTAACTGCTCTCTTACAAATTTAAAGATAAGAATCCATCAGCTTTGGAGCCAGATTTGAAGAAAAACACTAATCCACTCTATAAAAGCTATACAATTGGCAAGAAACTAGATTCTAACCTGTGATAATAAGGCCGCATCTATTCCAATATCAAAGAACTGTAAGGATATTTTAATTATCATTGTCACAGGATCAACTGAACCAGCCTGCACAATATAACAAATACATTACCAAAGAAACACATTAGCAAAATAAAAATGTCAGCCTAATAGCTGGGATGATGCTATTCTTTTCCAAAAGCATGATCAACAGCAAAAAGATGAACTCGTTGAGGAATGAAATTACCTGTTTGAACACAACACTTTGCAATGACTGCAAGGAAAGATTGAATCAATTAGCCACATTAGCTAGAACATATTCCAAAGTATCACGAGCTCTTACATTATTGCTAAAAAAAAGTTATACTATTACTGTGGTCAAAACATATTTTATCAACCATTCAACCTAAAAGAATAAATGTAATGTCTTTCTTTCAGAGGATTGTGGTGCTATTCGGAAAAATAAAATTAATTAATTAATTAAGAGTCCAACATTGTTGCTTTCAAATGTAACGTGAAGTTCAATATATTGCTTACAACCCATCTGCACCCTAACGCCTACTATTATACTTGCTATATATAATGAAGATATGGGAGAGGTTAGGTGCACAACTTTCTTTCCTAAAATTCCCTTCGTCATATATAATTCATAAAAAGATATTTGTTGCTATTTTTAAGACTTAAATCCAAAATCTCTTAGTTAAAGTGTAAGCTACTGACCAATCTCATATTTATTATTATCACACACATTTCATAAACTAGTGTCTATCAAGTGGCAAACCTTCAGTTCAGCACTTCTGGTATCTTTTATCCACTAAAATTCTAATTTCAACTTATATAATTCTAGCTGCCCTACATTACAATACCTTGATCATTTTATACACACAATATGCAGAACAAGCATAGCCAAGCAGGTTCTGCATGTGCCCTCTCCAAGTTCGAGAATAAGCAGCTGCTTCCTGCAACATCAGAACCAAATAACACTCGGTCGAGTCTGTAATTTCTGGAGACAAACAAGTCATATGCACACGCATAAACACACATGTATTTTGATAGGAAGTCAACTCCTAATTTGTTCATTCCATACAAAATATGCATTCCTCAAATTCACAATGCCAAAAGCCTAGATTCAGAGAGTGCATTGTCAAAAACCAACCAAACATAAGAATTTTGGCCATTGGAATAAGACCTATGATTGGTTTTTGAGGGTGGATGAATTCTGAGGATTTGATATAACATATTAAAAGAGACAAAGAGAAAGAAGGGAACAATATGAAACATATGTAATGGATAATACTTAGATTGCCTGCGATACAGGACACATATTATAACCTCTATCCGAACAGGGAATTGTCATTAAAAATTTAACAAATCCAATTGAGAATAGAATGCCCCAAGACACATATATTAAAATCATAGCCACAACAGTTCCTAGCATACAACAACAACAAGAACAGTATATAACACACTAAAACTGACATGGCCAATACAAGCTTAATTATAAGCTCTAACAAGAAAACAGACCCCATAAATGCCTAGTGAAAGAAGGAATCCTGTCAAATAAAATAAACCTTTGCTTGTCGAAGCTCATAGATCTCCAAGAACATTTGCTTTGAAAGCTCCTCCAAAGCATTTACCTCTGCTTCCATGTCTTTGATATCTTCACGTGACAAAAAAATATAATATATTACATTTTCTTTATTTATGTCTAAATTAAAACTAAATAAGATTATCATATTATACATACATTTTAAAAGTAATCACACAAGTATATTAGACAGAGTTAAAATATCCTAAAAGTCCCACTTTCCTTAGCAAAGTGGACCTCTTTCAATTCTAAATGTTAGGAAACATGACTAACTTGAGAAAGATGTAAGAAGGACACCACAGTCACAAAGAATTACTTTAAACCTTGAAAGGCATTTTAGGAGTGAAATAAAACTTACCTTGCACCTTTTGGTCCTCTTGCACAGATCGAACAACAGTTCCAACAATACGTTTGAATAAAGATCTGGCGCTTAACTTCTGCAGCAACATAAAAAGTATAAATGGCATGCAAAGGCTGTACCAAAACACAGAAGAACTAAATTCTAAGCATATTACCTAATACAAAATTAATCCACATCAACCATCCATTGCAAATCTTTTATTTTTTTTTTCTCAGGTGTTGTTAACATGAGCCCTATATGAAATCAGAAGAATAAACTTCGCTTGAAACAAATAAGATGAAATTATTTAGGAGTATTTGGTTGTATGAACCCTATAACATGTAACATAGCAAAATCATTTTTGAACTTTCCCTTTCCTTTCTAAGATATGCAGATCAAACAATGTCATTATTCTCTTCTATAAAGCAGAAATGCAAATGAAAATAACAGGTTTTAACTCATACTCAATACACTTTAGCTCACTGTTGTCTGTTCTCTATTGTTACTTTACAGGACTTATTATCTTTTCCCAGATGCATTTTGATTAAAATGAATAAATAAGGTGCAATTCAAATGAAAACAAAATAATAATAGTAAATAAATAAATAAATAACAGTAACCTCATCAGCTCCTTGAGTTTGGTCAATCTCAATTTGGGAAAGAATAATCTTCTTCTTCTTTGCTATGCAAGTCTCAATGGACTGCATTAGTTGTCTTTCCAAGGACTTGATCTCAGACTCCTCAATCTCTCTAAACAGCAACATAAATACAGGGTTTAGTTTAACAGACAGAAGAGAATAACCATGACACGATGTTAAACGAATGAATGAAAGGCTAACCTGATGAAAAGGGACAAATAACTGAAGGGCAAGTTAACGGCACCGAAACCGGAGAGAACAGCCATGACGGTGACACCAATGACCCCAATTCGACTCACAAGCTGTGGCATAGTGAAGAAGCCTTTGTCAGGTGAAGGCATAGGGAAGTGAATCCCCATTCGCCAGAAGGCATAGAGGAAAGCGAAGAGGAAGATAAGGGCTCCGAGTGCGGCCCTCTCGTTCCTAACGGCGTTGTTCTTCAGCATGAGGTAACAGTGGTAATAAGGGAGCATGAACACGAGAAGGAGAATCAAGCACAATAGATCGAGCTTCCAGTTGAGGACACGTGCCTGTTTGGACAGAATGGGAATGATCTCGAAGAGAACGAGTTGGAGGAGATTGCAGGAGAAAGCGAACACGACGGAGAAGATGATCTGAACGAGTGCGCGCTTCTCTTCGTACTCTTTGTAGAGACGGCGGTTCAGGAACCACAGCCCCGCCCAGCCGAGCAGGCACAGCGATCCAACCACCACCACCCCTTCGTACATCGTTCTTCCCCATCCCATCGTTACGTTAATCTCTATTGCTGTTATCAGTATTGTTATCTCAGATTTCTAATTCAAGAAGAGCTACTTCTGATTTCTGAATTGGATCTTCTTCGTCTTCTTCTCTCTGGATCTAGTTCTGAAGTTCACGTTAGAGTATCGTCCAGCGAAGATGGGAGATATGGCGGATACAGAATACGACACCGTTTTTGAAAGCCATGTATTGACATACAAATTGTAATTTTCATTTCTACGTTTTTAACTGCTTTCTCTTTCTTATTTTCTAGCTGACAGGCATGCTACTTCATTTATGATTTATCCATTAATAATTTAATATAAATGTAGGCGGACACTGATATAAATTTGTTTTAGTTACTGTAAATATATTATTTAGATGTATATATAAAATAATTAAATTATTAAATGAGTATATTTGATTAAACCGCTTAATGCAAAATATATCAATATCTTAATTATTATCTTCATTCTTCCAATAAAACATCTTTACATGAATAATAACTACTAATAATTTTCATGTCTTTCCAACTTTTTGGAACAAACACTAGGAGGAAGAGAGTGTTTGGATGAGAAGCGACATGTAAGATGTAACCCTAGACATTCCCATATACTGGGAGCATTCTTATTAGATAAATGTCAACTTGTAAAGTGGCTCTAATAATAGTCCAGTCCCAATTTTGAAGGTTTCTCCATCCCAAATGCAAAAAAGGAAATAGTATGCATTCATTCACGACAAACAGCAGCAAATTCATACGACATACATTAAATCATTACATGCAAATTGTTGAAGGAATATATAAAATCCACCCACTAGATGAGGTTCCATACAGTTGTAGACAATTCCTCAGCATAAAGGGCACAAACCTCAAAGCTAAAGAGACTAAAGAAAATACAAGGAAAACCAGACATAACTGGAGCAAGCATAACTGATTAACTTGTTTTGTGTTCGGTCCTGACAAAACATTGATGCGGCAGTACTGAGAAACAAGGACAGTTGCTGAAAAACATGAATACATAGTTCTTAGTTTTCTGCAACAATATGCTGTTGGTGGCTACGTGCCGAAACACTTGAGCTTATTTAGTCTCGCCATGCGAGGATTGAGAGCTGGCTGTAGAGAAGTTCGACGCCGACATAGGAATGGACATGGACAGCTGAGTTGCTTCCAGACCAGACCATGAATCCCTGCTCCTAGGCCATTCATCAAAGAAAGGTCGAAGAGACTGACCCTCATGCTTCACAGATTCACCCGATGCATGCTCGTCGGATAAATATGAATTCTGCAGATAATCACCCTGCAAAATGGAGTTGTTGTTTGATCTTGATGTTGAGAAGGAGGCAACTCTGGTTGGCATCAAAGTGTTTTCCAGCTGCGTTTCGATCCGAAGTTCCTTGTTGCTTCCTAAAGCTTTGGAAAAGAAACTCTGTTCGCCACCCTCTGATTTATTTCCCTGAAGATACCTGCTTGTTTCAAATAAGACTAGCCACAATTTAATGGGAGAAGAATGCTGATACTTCTTGAAGATTCTTCAATCTCCTTTACTTAAAACCAGAACTTATAGCAGGAAGAAAAAGGTGTACCATTGACCATATTGAATAGTAGAAGAAAATAATCACAATGATGATAAGCAAATACAACCAAAATATGAATGATGCAATGAAGCAATAACCTTGAAATACATAACCTTAAGATTATATCATTTATATGATGAAAATTACTAAGTGGAGATCCCATTTAAAAGGAATGATTTAGCATCATTGAAATTTCGAACACAGAGAGGGGAAGTGTCAAAGCGGCCGTGTTGAAACCAACAGAAGTTCAGTCTTCTCAAATTACAAAGCCATCTTTAAATCAAAGCATTTCTATAACAAACTTACAAACCCAGCTATAGTAAGAGAAAGTTAAACAGGAATTCCAAGCTTTAATTCCGGCATGAGCTTCAATTGCCCATTTAATAATGACCTTGTACAAGATCAATACCATTAATTTTTAAGAAAATAAGAGGTACTTTATATTGTGTAATCAGCCCATTATGTTAGAAACTTAGAGTGCAAATTCTGTTGTTACAATCCTCTAAAGTATATGCACTTTGCTCTGACAAATTTAAATTAGGGAAAAAAATGAACAACCTACACTTCAACTTAAATGTGCCATATCCTTATCTTCATGCATTAATAAAAGCATAACCAACATAAACGCACCAATACCATTATATCCATTAGATATCATATGATAGCAATTGATAAAAAGCAATCAAAAGTGATTGCAAAAGAATAAAGGAGAATGCAACACATCCTT
>NC_029789.2:18502820-18525580 GCF_000816755.2 Arachis ipaensis
TTGAACATTACTTTTCCATTATCCCCACGTGACAGATATTGCAGCAAGCTAGCAGAGCCACATGTTAGGCTCTTAGCATCTTGGGACGTTTAGAATGTAATTCATATATTCATATATCAGGAATAAAGCAAGGAAGGGATAAAATGGAAGGCAATTAAATGACCATATTTCTCACTTGTAAAATTTGGACAGAAGTTTAGGATCAGAAATAGAGTGATTAGTTCCACTTCGAAATGAGGGGGAAAAAAACATACACACACAAAACTCTGACAGAAGATGAAGAAAATCCAGGTAGCTGACACCTCTTTTCTTCCTTTGATAAGTTGCAAAATAAATGTGATTAAATACATAAATTATATGTACTTCAATCTTCTGAAGTGATATCATTGTAATGAATTCTAATGCTTTTGCATCTTTGCAGCAAATTCAGCAGATGAAATAGACAAGTGAATAGAACAACACAACCCCACCATTCTCAGAAATTGCCAAAAGAATTCAAACTCTGCATGAAGACATCAGGGCCCATAACAGCTATTAGAATAAAATAACCATTGAAAAGGCTGCCATTCCAACATCAAATGCTTAGAAAAAGCTACCAAGTATGGCAAGGAATTAGGGTAAAAAAACAAAGCATATCATGATCTACATAACAAAATTTCATCTGCACGGAGATAGAAATCAAAGAACTACATCAAATTCAGATAACAGCATTGGAACTCAATAAAGATGTTTGATGTATTCCTCTTCCAAGCAAACAACTAATAAAAGTGTCCATACCTGTACTCTCTGCTTGGAATCCCATAGGGGATAGAATCCAAATGATAATGTGTCTGTTCAGCTCCAGAACCAGTGCCTTGAGGATTAGCAAAGGTAATTGTGTTAAGGTTCTGGTAACTTCCAGTTCCACTGCTGCCACCAGTTGTAGCAGTCAGTGATGTCACAGTGGATGATGACTGTGTCATAGATTGTGATTCCACAGGCTTTCTTGAACGGTTGCGGCCACGGTGCATGTGTCGCTCACAGTACTTGGAGTCCGGGTATGCTTCCTTAGAGCACCTCCACTTTTTCCCATCAGTTCTCCTGCATCGTCCTGGCTCCGGGTCCACCTTCTTCCCATAGAAAGAACAATAACTCACTGCAAAATTACATGCACTGTTAGTTATGCATGCTTCTTTATCACCATTTTCTAGAAAAGCCTAAGGTCACAAATAGTCACACTGCTGGCAGCATAGCAACATAGACAAAACCTAAGTACAAATCTACATTTTATAAAGTCCAGATTTATCAAGATAATTTACCAGCAAGATTGTTACAACAGCAGAAAGCTGCATACAGGGAAATAAAAAACAAATCACAAATCCGTGTTTCTTTCTCTCAATAATCCAATTAATCCATGCCACTAAGAAAGTATGTTTAGTTACAATCAAATACTATACCATACCCTACAGCAAATAGTATAGGTCTTTAAGGTACAAAGGGGGCAATACCGGAATACCCATCCTTGTTCAGTGTTCAAGGGTGGAGAACAAAGTCAGTGATGTCAGTAACAAACAACAAAAATGGCATGAAATTTATCATTTAGATATTTAAGAAGGGCCTAATAAAACAAAGATTGAGAATATTATAAGGGAAAAAAAAGGAGTGAGATTTAGAGAGAAGAGAGGACTCACGGGCAGGGTGGTGGAAGAAGGAATGGGAAATGGAGTCAAAGCTCTTCTGAATGGGGATAACAAGATCAGGAGGAACAGGAAGACCAGCCACCATGTACTTGTAAATCAGAGCTTGGTGCTCCAGTTCCTGCCACTGAGACACTGTGAATGGCGACCTGCTAGTACTACTCATCATCCCTGCCCCACTACCACTACAACCACCACCACCACCACCACCAACACCACCACCAACTCCAGCACCAGTACCAGCACCAACACCAACACCAACACCAACAGAATAAACAAAAGAGAAAAAATTGAGACCTGAGAAGCAGAAAATTGGAGCAGGGAAGGCTTCCAGACCAAAAATCAAACACGTGGGGTGCATACACAGATCCAACTCTGTCTTGTCGGAAGCATATAAATATATATATATAAAAGAAAGTGCGGTGTGAGAAGGTGTACTTGTTACTTGTGTTAGGGAAGGAAGGGAGGGAAGGGAAGGGAAGGGAAGGGAAGGATTAGTGTTTAGGCAATGCAATACAAAAGCTATTTGGCTATTTGCTATGTATGTATGTATGTGTTGGTCCAAGAACCAAGAAGAAGAAGAAGAACAAAGACCAAGTTGAAGTGTTCAAGTTTTGTTTTTGCTTTGTCCTTTTTATTTTTTGTTTGTGTGAGATGAGATGAGTACTTTTGGTTTGGGTTCCTTCCTTACTCACTTTTATTGCAAGCAAGCCTCTTCCCAAAATTTCTCATCTACATCTACTCTTCTATTATTACCATCATCACTCTTCACCTAATTACTCTTTTCTTTTCCCCCTCTCTCTCTCTACTTTTTCACTCTTAAGGCACCATCTTTTTACTTTGCTACCTTAATACCATCAACCATCTCAGAGTTCTAGTTGTCTTGTTTCCAAGGAGCAAAAAGGTTGTTATATGAGCCAATTTATGTTAGTTGGTAAAGGGAAATACTGTTGATTAATTAATGCTATATGAACTCATTAAGAAAAATGTAAACATTATTGTTCTTAAGAGATACTATTTCTTTATTTATTGATTAGTACTAGCATTTTGATAATGTAACAATTAAGAATTAACACAAATTTAATGGACAGTGAAAGTTAGATGAAGTGAAGTGGTGCCTTCCATTCTCTCACCGGTCCTTCCACTCTTGTATTTTTCTTTTCTTACCTTACATACATTGGTTCCTTCCATGTGTCTATTTTCCGTATGTACTACATATATTTATTTATTTTTATCTCAAATTATTTTAATATATATATTTTATTCGAACATAATTTTATATATACACGTAATAATAAAAAGAAAAAAGCAAAAGTTTTCTTGTATGTATGTATGTATGTATGTATGTATGCATGTGTGATCACATTACATATTCACATGTGCCCCCTCACCCACCACTTGCTGCCACCCCTTTAGCTGACAGCAACCACACGTGATGGGCCGGAAGAGGGCCGGGCCCAGCGGCCCAAAGCACCAAGTGATAATGATATTTGGGCAATGGGCACCGCTGGAGGAAACCACCCTTTGGTTGCCGGAATCCAGGTAACATTCGATGTGGGACCTCAACACAGTGTGAAAAAGCCGAAAATCACACACAAAATTGTGGTCCAAAATCAATGGCCTAATGTTAAATGCTCAAGATTCTAGTTTTTGGGGTTCTGTATCAAATATCACTCACCACATTACACTGCCTATGTACCATGTACCTGGTCATGGATGGGTTAAATTATTCGTTGCTAGCTAGGGAACCCATGCTTTATTGTTCATTCAAGGATGGACCACACCTATCTTGAATTTAGCACCTACCATTTTTTCTCTGTGTGTCTTGTGCTGTGCTTGGATTTAAGTGTCTCTTAGGAGATGAAATTGAAAGTTGAAACCCTGCATAGCCGACAGCTCCCACGTTCAGAGCAATACTAAGAGGTTGAGAAAACACACCATCATCAAGAAATGAATACTTACGTTTGTTTTCGTTAAGGAAGCTCACCAAGAGAATAACACAAAACAAGTCACCCCGATAGCAAGCAACTCATCGCTTTTTGTCCTCTCAGACACAAGTTGCAATAATTGTTTTTTTTAGTACGAATACATTTTCCTAATTGTTTTGCAAATTTACTCTCTTTTTTTAAAGGGGAAAAAAAAAAACACCCTCCAGTCTTTGCTACATCTTAATCTTGGAAAAGATTTGTATGATGTTCATGTGTTGAGGTTTTGGATATAGCACAAGCGATGGTTGTTAACAGGTACACGTAATGTCATAATGTAAATTGTGAATCACCCTCTTTGCTTGGGCTTTCTTTATCCATAGTTTTTATATGGTGGACTAGTTTGGTCTTGCTTACTTGGGCTTAAGCCCCATTAAAATAACGAAAACTTTCAAGAGGCACATCTCTATTTTGTAGGAATTATGCTAGCAAATGGCCCAACCCAATAGAGACTATGGAGTATGAGAAGCATAAGCATGATAATATGGGCCACATTTTCTTTAATTTTGGTATAACCATGATGGCATTGTATTTGCATTTCCAAGAAATTTTGTTCTGCTCAACATTTTTAAGAATTTAAAGGATGTTGGTTTGGTCGATACAAAATACAGTTTTCCAAAGGCCCAAACTCCATATGATTTTATTAATTTACTCACATGTTCGCAGTATTTATTTGCATTTGACCCGCATTTTGCAGATATTATTTGATCCGCAGAGTCATCGGATCGGATCTGTTCCGATCCGCACTCGGATAGCGGATATTGTCATGATATATGCAGATTCAATCTGCAGATCTGCGGATCCGCACCCATAATATAAACACTATAGTTGGCAATCCTAATTCCGTAACCTAGACACCTAGTAACGGCGCTGCTCTCCCTCTCCTCTCTCACCCAGACCCAGTCTCATTCACTATCCTAGACTCGCCGTTCACATCATCCATCACCATTGTTCACCTCCATCACCGAGAAGTCGTTCATCGTCGTGTCTCTTCCGTCGTCAGCTCAGACCACTGAGACTACATCAACTTCTCCATCTCCATCGTCGCATCATCGTCTCCTCTTTCAGCGCAGTGGTCGTCTACTCCATCGGCGCGGTCGTAATCTTTGTTCATCGTCTTTGTTCATTGTCGCCTGCTTGTCTCTGCTCTTTCGTCGCTTGCATCCTTTCTTCATTCTATTTGTGTTTCTCTAATGTAGATTTGTTTCTGCTCAATTAGGGTTCAAAATCTATTTTTATTTTGTTGATCTTTGATTTTTGAAATGCATATCTATTTCTGTTTGTTGTTTTTTGATCTAATTCTAATCATTTCACATTTGATTCATTGTTTCTGTTTCTACTGTTAAAAAGAATATGTTTCATTTTTGAAATGTATATCTTTGTTACTGTTATGGTGTCTATAATTGATATATTGTAGTATAAATATTGATGCTAAATTAGGGATTTAGGGTTTCAGTTTCTATTTTTTTTTATTTTGTTGATTCTTTTAAAATTAACAATATTTTTTATTTTTGCGGATATATCTAAAATCTGATCCGATCCTATCCGCAAATGTGCGGATATTGGATCCGATCTGATCTGATCCGTGTGCAGCCTTATTTTTAAGTGTCCTAGTTTAATGACCGGTGTGTTGCACGAGAAAGTTGAATCAACCCATTCGTATCAGATACTAATAAGGAGAGGACTCAAAATGGTACTTATATTCATTTGAGTGAATACCCAATTCGGCCCCTGATAATTTTTTCGTTTATGCAGATCCGATCTAATGAAATTAGTGCGGATGAGATTTCAGCCATATCCGATCTGATCTGGTCCGTGTGCAGCCCTATTTTTAAGTGTCTTAGTTTAATGACCCGTGTGTTGCACGAGAAAGTTGAATCAACCCATTCGAATCACATACTGATAAGGAGAGAGACTCAAAATGGTACTTATATCTATTTGAGTGAATATCCAATCCGGCCCCTGATAATTTTTTGAAGGACTATGAGGTCTTCAAACAAAAAAAATACCCTTTCTGCCCTTGATATTTAACTTTGTGAGACTAGTTAGTCCCTCTGTCAATGATCTCTCTTCAAAACATACTTATGTGACATGTAAATCACTAATATATCTTCTATTTAATTTTATAAGTAAAAATAATTTAAATTCACTAATATTTTTTAGTTTTACACAGTAAATTTAGCTAATGTATTTGAAAAAGGTAATAAAAAAATAAAAATAAAAACTAAACGGCTTTGACAATTATTCTTAAAAGACAACGAAACTCCCAACAAAAAAGAATTTGTTAATCTTGGTTAGTTCTTAATGGATAAATCAACAGTTTAACATGTTATGTAGGCTTATTTCGTTAATACAGAGAGAAAATATTGACAGAGGGGCTAATTAGTCTTATAAAAATAAAGATCAAGGGCCAAAAATGATTTTTTTTTTTGTTGACGGTCTCGTTGTCTTTCGAGGTAATTGTCAAGGACTGCTTAAATTTTTTTCTCTATCCATTTTCATTGAAGATAGAGGGGTAACATTAATTATGTATTTGAAAATAAAAGATATAAAAGATATGTTTAACTTCAATGGTAAACCTTAAACCTTAAACATGATACAATAAATCAGTAAGCCATCAATCCCAAATTATAAATTATAAAAAAAATCTTAACCTAAAAATTCTAATTCATAAACCATTAATACTAAATCTTAAACGATAGACCCTAAACCCATAAATTACTAAGTATTAAATTATAAAACAAAAATTACAAAATTTAAAAAGTCTGAAAAAAAAAAACCTAATAAACCCAAACATAAGAGTTCATACCTAAAAAAACCCAACTTATCATACAAGGGTGAGTTAACTATTGACAATGCAATTGAAATAGAATTATTCATCTCCACCTCCATCGATGCTTCTAGGAAAAAGAGAAATTTAAAACAGGACAAGAGAAAGCATATGTCTTAAGGATTTAGGCATATCTCATTATTTCCTACCAAATATAAAGATGACAAATTTATATTATACTTCTCTGTATTTTGTTCAATCAACAATTTATGGTTCTAAACAACTAACAAAGTTATTATTATTTTTTTCTAATTCATATTATTAGGTTTATTAATATGAACATTTTAGTTATTTTTACTTATAGGGTGAATGCAATATACGTTACACTGACACACTCATAACATTATGCTAAAATTTTTTAAGAATTGAATAACCAATGATTTGGTATATCATGAAACACATCATAAGTAGATAATATAATATTCTAATTAGAAACGACGAAAATCTGATACTCATAGTGCCAGAACACAATAAGAATAAAATGCACTAATGATTACTTCTTTACTTAATTGAAGAGAAATGTCATCCAGTTTGATAGACCACTTCAAGCAATTGTTAGATAGAATAAATAATAGAAATTAAGACATAATTCAATGTTGAAAAACTTTAATTTTGAATTTCAATTTCTATCGAACGAACTATTATTGAGCCTAATAACATCATGAATATTAATTTGTGTGTAAGGCCACATTCAATATTTATGGATTCACGGAATAAGTGGCCAGTCAGAAAGTACCTTACTAGATGGAGAGTACGAAAAGGTAAATATACACCGCTCTCTTTAATAATTAAAATGGCTAGTTTATAGACTTTTTGTAATAATTTCAAAATTATATTTCACATCATATACATATGTATCTAGGAAAGCTTCGTATTACCAAAATTCATTTTTAACAAATACCATCAACAATATAGTAATGTTTTATTTGGAATAGATCATTCTAACAATGTCATTGACATCATAGTGGAAGTGGAAAGTCAGGGAGAATACATAACCAAAACAATGACCGATCAAGTAAAATCATTTTATTCAAAGGGAGAAGGGATAATTCTACAGCTGAGATACGTTGCACAACAACTGTTCTTCCTCTCATTATTAGATGAGCAAGATAGATTTTACTTTTGCAAACCATGGGCTACCTTTAATGTGACGATCAAATTACCATCACATTTACTGGAGTATATTCAAAGAGAGTTTGGCCTGGATTATTCTAGCGATAACTATGAGTCTCAGCGATGAAGAATCTGAGAAAACAGAGGCGAATAATAAAAATGAAGATGAAATTAAATAAGCTATCTGATTGGGCAGTGATTTACCTATTTGTGAATTAATAACATTGGTAATTTTGTCAATGTTCTGTGTATGTATATTTAAATCCTATTTTTCTTTTATATTCTCGCAGTTCTGATATTGTTATCGGTAGGCAATACAAAAAAGAACATTGACTTCCAGTGAGGTAAAGGGATCATATATGGTAAGTTGTTTATCTCTACATATTGGATGTATCTAATATTTTTATTTTTTTTTAAAACTTGACACCAAATTAAAAGATATTTTTACTCATGAAAATTCAAAATGCTGACAAATCTATCCACGAATAAACAAAACTACTATTTCTACTTGTGAAAAATGGACTTTTGCTAACAAAATTACCCAAACCTTAAAAAAATTATTCAAAATTCTCAAAATACCCTCTAATATAACTTAACTCCAACTTCTCTTATTACTCCACACCACCACACCCTCAATCACAAACCCTACCACCATCCAAATCCTTCCTCACCACTACTCTCATCCCTAACGACCACTATCAATGCTGCCATCACCACCACTGCCATCATCGCCTCCTTCTCTAATACCACGGCAAAGACAGAAATAGAGTGACAACAGTGGTGGTTTGGAAGTAGCGATTCCAGCAACCTTCAGTAGCAGTGACGACAAGATCTGCTCTTCATCGCCACCTTTGCCCAAAGTTCTTGTTCGCCACCATTGCTGCTCTATCAACGAGGGCCATGAATGTTCTTTGCCTTCCCTTCACAAGCATGCATGAGATCCTACATGGCGGTGGCACTCTCGATTCCCTTGAGCTCCGCTTCGATGACCTAATCATTAATCTTTGTGTTATCTTTCACAAGAATGTTGTGAACTCTGATTGGGACTATCTCCGACGACAGCCTCCGCTCCAGCGTTCCAACCTTGAAGCGCTGCTCACGGAGCTTTGAGGTTGGGGACTGAGGAGTTTGAAGATTCGGCAATATGTCGTCGTCATGGCCTTTTTTAATTTTCTATTTTTAATTTTTTTGTTTCATTCTCTAATTTTGCATCTCTATAATCTAACTTATTATTGAATTGTAGATCTGTGATTGTTGAATTTGGATGTTCCACTTCAGTTGGAATTTGAATTTGTGTTTGCAGTTCTGTTGGTTCTATTGCTGAATCTGTAATAATATGATTCTGTTGAGGCATTGTTGTTTGAATTCTGAATTTGAATACTCCTCCTCTTTAAAATAAATTTTCTAGCAGTGATGAGTAACTTCTCTTTTTAGTCATTCTTTCACTCTATCTGTTTTGGCTTTTTCTCTCACTCTTCCTCCCATGCTCGATGGTGGTGGTAAAGAGAAGGATTTGGGGATGGTGATAAAAGCAATGGTAGTGGTGGTTGGAGATGAGAGTGGTGGTGAAGAAGGATTTGGGTGGGAGTGATGGTGTGGAGTAAAAAAAAGAAGTTAGTGTTACATTATATTAGAGGAAATTTTGGGGATTTCAAATAATTTTTTAGGTTTCAGATAGTTTTGTTAGTAAAAGTCCATCTTTCATGGGTAAAAATAGTAGTTTTATTTATTTGTGGCTAGATTTGTTAGCATTCTAAACTTCCATGGATAGAAATGGTAGTTTACTCTTTTTTTTGTTCGAAGCATTTACCAAGTGATTTAAGAGATACATTGTTAGAGTTTGGACTGAACAGAATATGATCCGTAGCAGACCCCATAAGCAGAAAGGATAACATATTTTATTTTAAGGTTATCCAATATGGATCAAGACCAAGTGAATGTAGACTTGGTCTTGAATGGTACAAATTCTGTAGACATTATAAACTGAAAAAGGATGATCCATGTCTTTCACTTGAAGGTTAAGATTGAGAGGAAGAAGAATTAGTTGTGTTAAATCGCTCCTATTTCATATGCTGAAATTCGACTGACAACTAAGTTGTTACTTCTAAGGGCGAGAATGGGTAAGGTAGGGTAGGGTTCGGAGCCAACCCTAACCCTACCCGCGGGTTGAAAATATACCAACCCTAACCCTACCCGTGGGTATCTAACCCTACCCGCGAGTTACAAAAAAGATGCAACATTATTATATAACTTGATGATAATTTAAAATTGAACTGACTTTTATATAAAAAAAAAAGTATTAAATTATCAATTAATGATCTTCTTTTAGTGGCTAAGGATCTTTTGCATTTAGTGAGAGTTCTTTAGTTCAACATCTACTTGAAACATATTTTTATATAAGTATATAACATATTACATATACATATATAGGGTGCGGGTTGGTCGGGTAAGGTTGAGGCTCAACCTGTACCTTACCCGATCGGGTGGGATCGGGTTGAATACCCACGGATAGAGTGCATGTTGCCACCCTAATTACTTCTTAGTTATCTTTGAAGAAAAGCAGTTAAGAAAAAACATGTAATAAAACTTTTGATCAATTGGCTTTATACTATTTTCGGTATTCATATGCAAAATGTACAAACTTCATCAAACATACTGATTAATTAAAATTTTATCTGATTTAAAGTAATTTTTTATTTAAAGTTTTATCTGTAAATTTTCAAATTTTAAATTTTTTAACCCAGGTCAGACAGTTTAAACCCTCTTAACGTACTTTTAATTAATTAATTAACTAGTTAATATTTTTTCGTGTCTTACAACTTATAGAGGTTGAAGAGCGCTTTGGCGTAGGAGCACTGCTCGTTGGAGGAAGACATCAGGTACAAGATTAGGGTCTTGAATGGGGATGGTGGTTGGCAGTGGAGGAAGAAAAAGAGTAAGAATTGTAAAAGTTTGGAATTTGTAAAAGAAGATAAGTAGGGGTTGTTACATTGAACCCATGCATCTTTCATAGATACAATGTTAATTTTTTTGTTTAATGGGTATTTTTGTCAATATTTACAAAATTTATGAGTACAAATGATAGTTTATTCATCACAAAATTTAATATGTGATTCAAAGAGAATCAATACATTCAATTCAGAACCATAATATTCAATAACACATGGATTGATAATAAATTGAGGTTTTTTTCTTAATATTGAAGAAAATAAATAAAGTAAATTTAAATAATATAGAACAATGAATAAAATGACTAGTAATGCAACAATTTTTTTTTTTTAAGTTCTTAATATTTTTTTTTGTAATAAATACATTACAAATGTATTGAATATAACTGAAAAATAACTTATGAATTGTGATCCATCACTAAAATGTTAATTATCGTGATTGTCTTAATTAAAAGAATTTCTTATAGTCACCTAAATTTTCATATTTATACTTACAAATAAATTTATTTTAACAAATACAATATATAAGTGAACCTATCATATGTATCATCATATAAAGNAAAATATTAAATAATTTAGAGAAAAGGATAAATCGATCTTTAATTTTTTGGTCTATAGACATTTAAGTTCATGACCTCTTTAAAATATGGACACATTGATTCCTGGGTCTAATTTATTCAATTTTAAAAATTCTCTCATGTTTGCGTCCATAATATCAACCAGGTCAGTATAATAGGAGTCATGTTTAATTTTTTCACTGGATTTTGAAAAAGGTCAAGAATTTAAATGTATTTTCAAATTTTCGAGAACTTAAATATCTGCAAATCAAAAGGTTAAGGACATATTTTTTTCAATAATTTAATATATTTAATTAAATTATTTAATATAACACGTATTAACATGTTGATAATATTTTCGTATAAAAATATCCACGCCTAATTGAAATGCATGTAACAAATTATTAGCAATGCAGGTGAAGAAAAGAAATTAAACAAATCTTCAAGAATTTAAATGTCTGCGAATCAAAAGAATAAAGACCTATTTATCTTTTTCTCAATAATTTAATATATTTAATTAAATTATTTAATATAACACATATATATTAACATGATAATATTTTCATATAAAAATATCCACACCTAATTGAAATGCATGTAACAAATTACGAGTAAATACCCATAGTTAGGGGTGTTCAAATTCAAACCGATCCAAATTAAACCACTCATCCAATCCGATCCAAACCGAAAATCGATTAAAACTGCACTAATTCGGATTTGATTGGATTTTATTTTTTACAAACCGCTGGATTGGATCGGATTTCGAATCTACTTTTCATAACCGATTCAATCCAATCCAAACCGCACAATGTGCTATAATATTATTATTTTATTATTATATTTACAATTATACTTATAACATGTTCAATTTGTTATACATTTTTCTATTATTCATGTATTATTATTATTATTTAATAACTATTTTATGTTCAAAATGTTATTTATTTATTTATTTATTTTAACTAATCTATAATTTTATTTCTATTGTTATGTTATCGTTGGCTTTTTAAGATATTGTTAAGATTGTTATGTCATTGTTGATTATTTAAAATTTGATATTGAGACTTGTTATATGTATTTAATTTTTTTTATTTTAAAAATCGCAAATCCAAACCGATCCAAACCGCTTGTAATCGGATCGGATCGGATCGGATTTCCAAAAAAATTCATCCAATCCAAACCGCACCGCACATAGATTAAGCGTTCGGATCGGATGACTTTTTTTCTTAAAACCGAACCAAACCGCACCGCGAACACCCCTACCCATAGTAGTATCTGAGATTCGTGCAAATACCCAATGTACTCCTTAAGATCCCGATTTTCCCATTATAGTCCTCCAGATAGAGCTCCGAGCACTCAAAATGGTCCCTGGGCATATTTCTGGTGATGAGTCATCATCGGAGCGCTGGCGTGGACTAAGTTTGCTACGCTGGAGGGGCCCCAAATGTCGTCGTTTTGGTTTGGCGCCCTTGATAGCCAAAAACGACGCTGTTTTGATGTTATTTAGCGTGAAAAACAGTTTTCTCTACAATACAGACTTCACTCGTCTTTTTCTTCTTCCACCCTCTGACTTCATCTTCGTCTCCTCATCAATGGCGTAACCGTAGGGTTCTAATTGCTAGGTTGAAAAAGTTGAGAGAAGAAGAAGCAAGAAGTTTTCGTTCTTCTCCTTCATCACCAGAAGCAAGAGGTTCTGACTTTGTGATCGGATTCAAGGTAATCCTCCTCCCTTTTTTTTCTTTGTATTTTTAATCAGTGTTGGTTGATGATATGCAAGTTGTTAGTGTGTTTGAGGTTCGGAAGTTTTGGTGTCGTTGTAGTGTCTAGGGTTTGAAGGTTGGCTGGGGTTTGTGGGGTTGCTCTATTTAACCTGAATGAAACAGGGATGAAACAGGGATATGGTAAATGATGTATGCAGGACTGGTTCAAAATGTGTTCCTGAGGTGTTGATGTTATTTTTTTTATAATGCATTAGTAGGCTTTCAAATTCTGCCTGTATTAAGTAAAAGCTTTAAATTTCTTGCAGATGGAAGAGAGGTTGGACATCATATTTCATCATGGGGGTGACTTCAAAAAGAATGCAGAAGGGATTATGATTTATTCTCCGAACAACAAGGCCTGTTTAGGTTATCTAAATATTGACACTCTATATGTCTTCTTCATACGGAATTACCATAAGGAGCTTGGGTACAATAACATAAAGCATTACTGGTGGCATGTTCCTGGAAAAGGCTTGGATAATGGGTTGAGAAATGTAAACAGTGACAAAGAGATAAGAGAGATGGTGAATTATGCCAGGACAAATGAGGGGATGATTGATGTATATTCCGAGCATGGAGTGTCAGTGACGGAGGTGTTAGACGGAGGTAACACAGTTGTATACCTGGATGAAGATGGTGGAGAGGGGTGTAATGCTAAAGATGCTGATATCAGTCCCTAACTGATTGAGACTCATGCACTCATAGTTTCTCCCATCCCGAAGGTTGTACCATCACACTCCAAAACCAAAGTTCACACTACATCTGAAGTCACACAGCCACCACCAGTGTCAATGACTCCTACCCATCCCAAGGTGCCAACAAAAAACACTAATCCTCCTAAGACAACCAACCCCCCCAAGGCAACAAAGCCCAATAGATTACACCAGCCCACCAAGCCTACCAAACCCACTAGATCCAGCCAGCCCACAAAGCCCAAGAGATCAAGTATTTCCAAGAGACCTTGTACACCGTCTGCTGCTAGAGGATTCAGGAGCAAAGTGTTTAACAATGAAGTTCCATTTGATGTGTCTTCTGACTCCTCTGACAGTGAAGATGATAGCCTATTTAAGCCAAGACCGGATGAGGGTAGTTCCTCTAATTCTGAGTCTGCAGGGAATGATCATAAAACTGGGAGTAGGATTAGGAGAAACAAGGTACAATCAGATGTGGGATCCAGAAATGTTAATCTAGTATGGAAAGGGAAGGAGAAGATATTGCATGAAGACGACGGTTTGGTGCAGGAGGTGAGCGACGCTGAAGTTAATATTGGGTTCGTGGGTTGTGTTGATGAAGGTACATAGAATAGACTAGACCCAGGTGTTGACTCAGATGGCACCAATTTCTGGCACTCAGAGGAGATGAAAATGCCTCTAAACTCAGAAGATGAGCTGGAGGAAGGAAATGATTCTGAGGAGGCATGTCCTCTGTTTAGGGAGGGTGCAAGGTTTGGAGAGTTGCATCTTGAGGTTGGCATGAAGTTCAGAACGAAATGGAAATTTAGAGAAGCTGTGAAGAAATACACAATCCAAGAGGGTAGAAGTATAAAGCTAGTGAAAAATGACAACATAAGATGCAGGGCTGTTTGTAAGGTCAGTGATTGTCCATGGGTGACTTATGCATCAAGAGACCATGAGGACACGTGTTGGCAAATTAAGACCTTCAACGATGACCACACTTGTCCAAGAGAGGACAAGAATAGGACTGCCAACAGAAACTGGGTATGCAGCAAGCTTGTAAAGAAGGTGAGAAAGTATCTGAATTTTAGACACTACGAGGCTACAACTTACTTCAAGACACGGTTTGATTTGACACTGAATAAGAATTCAATCTCGAGGGCATTAATGGATGCTAGAAGTGTGGTGTATGGTGATGAGAAAGAGAAATATAGGATGGTTCGGGATTATGGTATGACGCTGCTGAAGACCAATTCCGGTTCCACTATAGAGATATGTACCACCCCACAGCTAGGGGTGTTCAAAACCGATCCGGACCGAACTAAACCGATGAACTGAACCGAAAAAATTGAAAACCGAATTAACCAAAAATCGAAAAAACCGAAAAAAGTGATATTTTACGGTTCGGTTCGGTTTTCGGTTCTTGCCACCAAAATCCTAACCGAACCGAACCGAACCGGTTCTTCCCAAAACCCTAAAAATTAAAAACTACCTACCCCACCCCCCCAAACGCGTTACCTTCCTTACTGGTTACTGCTGCGCGAGTCCCTCCCCAAATCCCCTATGGAAACTTAAGTACCTAACCCCCGAATCCCAGATCGGAGCCAGCCTACCTGAGCCACCACATCTCGCCCTCTGCGGCTTGCACAATGCACACCCACTCACCCAGACCCAGCCACGGAGCCAGCCTGAGCCACCCACCTCCTTGAGACTTGAAGCCACGAAGACGAAGATCCCCCACCGCCAGTGCACCACGAAGACGAAGATCCCTCAACACAGCACCTTGCCTGGCTCGCCAGCACCATCCAGCGGCACCCCAGCACCACCAATAGGACCGATCTGGCCACTTGCAGCACCGTTTGCGGCCACCCATAGCAGTACTGCTGTGTTTCTGGCCTGGCCACCCACAACACAGCAGCCACCGGTTGGCCTTCTTCCAATGCTCTTCCTCCTTCCCATCCACTTGACTTCAGGTTTGATTTTCTCTCCTTCTATGTATCTGAAGCAATTAGACATATTGGGTTTATAATTATGAAATAGTTAGGGTTTGATTTTGTTAATTATAATTTCTATGATTCTGAGTTGCTGGATTTGTTTAGGGTTTTGTTAATTTCTTGTTAATAACTCTGATTCTGTGCTTCTGAGTTGCTGGGTTCAAATTTGCTTGTTTTGCTTAGTTCAAGTTCTGTGATTCTCTGATTCTGTGATTTTGATTCTGTGATTATGTGTTTCTGAATTGATTTTTGGTTTTCTGCACTTATTTTGCTTGTTTTGAAATTTTGTTAATAATACTAATGATTACTGTGTTTGTTTAATGATTTTGTTAATTTAAGTTGTTTATTTTGAGTTGATTTTGTGATTTAATTTATTAGTAATTCTGATTCTGTGATTCTGAGCTGCTGGGTTTAATTTATTTTTGCTTGTTTTGAGTTGATTTTGTGATTTATTTATATTCAATTTCTGTTGAATCTATTTGTTCATTATTGCTGATTGTTGTTCATTGTTGTTCATTATTTGTTCATTGTTGCTGATTGTTGTTCATTGTTCATTATTGCTAAATGCTAGTAATTTTTTATTTTGTTGTGTTTCTGCTTTTGTTTTCTTAATTATTTGTTCATTGTTGTTCATTGTTCATTGTTGTTGATTCCTAGTATTTATTTTTCATTATCTGGTACTGGTCTTTGGAAGGATATAAGAAGAGAATTTGGAATCAATATAATTGATGAACAGAAGGTGCAATTGTCTAAGGTAATTAGTCTTTCTACATATGTCTCAGTTGCGGCTTTTAGTTTCAAGAGAACTAGGTGGGCACAATGTATTTATGTATTGCCTGCATTTTTTGTGAGAAAGTGCATTTCAATTGCAAGTTATGAGGTTCTTTGTACTATAAAAGATGTCTTCAACATTCTAAATATATTGATATAATGGTATTAAAAATAGAAAGAAAGAATTTTATTGTTTGTAATATACCTTTAGATGTGTTATTTTCTTGCATAATGTAATGACACTTCTGTTAGTCTTCTGTTAGACTTCCTTCCAAGTCAATATGGAACCCGAGCCACCAATTCAGGTAATTTGAAGCATTTGCTGTTTACTGGTGCATTGTTGATTTGTTGCTACTTGCTGTTTACTGGTGGGTGCATTATTGATTTGATGAGTTTTTTTGTTGGTTTTGTTGCTGGCTTGCTGCCTTACTGGTTGCTATTTATTGCTGATTTGATGAATTATTTGGTAATTTCTTTTGTTGCTGGTTATTGAATTGCTGGTTTATTGAATTGTTGGATTGCTGCCTTGCTGGTTTATTGAATTGCTGCCTTGCTGGTTTATTGCTGCCTTGCTTGCTTGTTGTTGTTGTTCTTATTATGTAACTGTTTTTTTTTTATTTCAGGTTGGTTTGCATTAAGAAGTTTAGCTATTTTGTTGGAGAAGGCACCATAACTTTGCTATCAGTTTAATGACAATTTATTTTTATTTTCAGTTGTGTTGACTATTGAACTATTGAACTTCTTTAATTGTCGTATTTGAATTTTGTTGTCGTTAAATTTCATTAGATCAAGACTTTGTTAGTTATTGTGTATATCAGTTTGTCGATTTCAATGTTATGACTTTGCATAATAGTATGGTAGAATTTTTTTTTATTTGATTGAAAAAACCGAACAAACCGAACCAAACCAAACCGATTTTAATTGTTTTGGTTTGGTTCGGATGACCTTTACAAAAAAACCGAACCGTACTTTAATTAGACGATCGGATCGGATGACTTTTCCCTCAAAAACCGAACCAAACCGCACCGCGAACACCCCTACCCACAGCCATACGGTGAAGTTACCTTTGATAGGATGTATGTATACTTAAGCGGCCGTAAAAACGGGTTCAAGGCTAGTTGTCGTCCTTTGATAGGGCTGGATGGTGCATTCCTGAAGACAAGGTTTGATGACCAGATTTTGTCAGCCAAGGGGTTAGATGCAAATCACCATATCTATGTAATAGCTTGGGCTATTGTCAGAGTGGAGAATACAGAGACATGGAGATGGTTTCTTGAGCTACTTTATCAGGACTTGGGTTACTATAAAGATCATGACTAGTGCTTCATATCAGATATGTAAAAGGTATGGAGCACTTGTAATTATTGCCTTGCTTTGAATCTATTAGACATTGATGGTTAAATGCTTATCTGTTATATGCTCATATGCTTATCTATTTGAATCTATATGCTCATATGCTTATATGCATATATGTTATACTGCTAGATGTGACAAATAGGAATTGGTTGTCTGATTAATCAGGGTGTCCTATAAACTTTTATATACTTAATTTCCTGAATCATTGTGTATATATTTGATAAAGGTTAGAGACTTTTATGGGGCTCGATTGTAAAGTTTAAGGACCATTATGGGGATAATCATTAAACGCCGGGGACTTTTATGGGTCACAAATATAATGTCAGGGTCATATATGTGTACATTTTGTTGTAGCTATATATGTATAATTGATGAGCGGATAATTTATACGCTTTTTGGCATTGTTTTTAGTATGTTTTTAGTAGAATCTAGTTACTTTTAGGGATGTTTTCATTAGTTTTTATGTTAAATTCACATTTCTGAACTTTACTATGAGTTTGTGTGTTTTTCTGTGATTTCAGGTATTTTCTGGCTGAAATTGAGGGACTTGAGCAAAAATCATATTCAGAGGTTGAAGAAGGACTGTTGATGCTGTTGGATTCTGACCTCCCTGCATTCAAAGTGGATTTTCTGGAGCTACAGAACTCCAAATGGCGCGCTTCCAATTGCGTTGGAAAGTAGACATATAGGGCTTTCCAGCAATATATAATAGTCCATACTTTGGGTGAGTTTAGACGATGTAAAAGGGCGTTGAACGCCAGTTCTACGCTGCTGTCTGGAGTTAAACGCCAGAAACATGTCACAAACCAGAGTTGAACGCCAGAAATACGTTACAACCTGGCGTTCAACTCCAGAAAGAGCCTCTGCACGTGTAACATTCAAGCTCAGCCCAAGCACACACCAAGTGGGCCCCGGAAGTGGATTTATGCATCAATTACTTACTTCTGTAAACCTTAGTAGCTAGTTTATTATAAATAGGACTTTTTACTATTGTATTAGACATCTTGGGACGTCTGGTTCTTAGATCATGGGGGCTGGCCATTCGGCCATGCCTGAACCTTTCACTTATGTATTTTCAATGGTAGAGTTTCTGCACTCCATATATTAAGGTATGGAGCTCTGCTGTTCCTCAAAGATTAATGCAAAGTACTACTGTTTTTCTATTCAATTCAACTTATTCCGCTTCTAAGATACTCATTCGCACTTCAACCTGAATGTGATGAACGTGACAATCATCATCATTCCCCCACGAACGCGTGCCTGACAACCACTTCCGTTCCACCTTAGATTGAATGAGTATCTCTTGGATTTCTTAATCAGAATCTTCGTGGTATAAGCTAGATTGATGGCGGCATTCATGAGAATCCGGAAAGTCTAAACCTTGTCTGTGGTATTTCGAGTAGGATTCCGGGATTGAATGACTGTGACGAACTTCAAACTCGCGAGTGCTGGGCGTAGTGACAGACGCAAAAGGAGGGTAAATCCTATTCCAGCATGATCGAGAACCGACAGACGATTAGCCGTGCCGTGACAGGGCATTTGGATCATTTTTCCGAGAGAAGACCGAAAGTAGCCATTGACAAAGTTTTTGGCGCCGTTGCTGGGGATTGTTCGAGTTTGGACAACTGACGGTTCATCTTGTTGCTCAGATTAGGTAATTTTCTTTTTGTTTTATTTTCAAAAATTTTTTAAAAATCTTTCAAAAATTTCTCTTTTGTTTTCGAAAAATTTTTTAAAATAAAAATGTTTTCAAAAATATATTTTTCTTCAGAATTTTTAAGAATGAATTCTAGTGTTTCATGAAGCATGATGAAGCCTGGCTGGCTGTAAAGCCATGTCTAATTCTTTTCGATAGGGAATGTCAGGCGTGTCATGTCTGAGTTACATACTAAAGCTTGGCTGGTTATTAAGCCATGCCTGACCCTTTGATTGGAGCTTTAGACTAAAGAGCATGAGATTCCTGGAATTCATATTAAAAATTTTGGAATCCTTATTTTTTCTTTTTCAAAATGATTTTTGAAAAAATTAAAATAAAATACAAAAAAAAATCATAAAATCATAAAAATAAAAAATATTTCATGTTTCTTGTTTGAGTCTTGAGTCAGATTTTAAGTTTGGTGTCAATTGCATGTTCATCTTGCATTTTTCGAAAAAAATTCATGCATTCATAGTGTTCTTCATGATCTTCAAGTTGTTCTTGGTAAGTCTTCTTGTTTGATCTTGATGTTTTCATGTTTTGTGTCTTTTCTTGTTTTTCATATGCATTCTTGCATTCATAGTGTCTATACATGAAAAATTTTTAAGTTTGGTGTCTTGCATGTTTTCTTTGCATTAAAAATTTTTCAAAAATAAGTTCTTGATGTTCATCTTGACATTCAAAGTGTTCTTGGTGTTCATCTTGATATTCATAGCATTCTTGCATGCATTCAATACTTTGATCCAAAATTTTCATGCATTGAGTCTCTTTCATGTTTTTCTCTCTCATCATTGAAAATTCAAAAAATAAAAAAAAATATCTTCCCCTTTTTCTCTCTAAAAATTTCGAAAATTAGATTTGACTTTTTCAAAAATTTTTAAAATCTAGTTGTTTTTATGAGTCAAATCAAATTTTCAATTTAAAAATCCTTTTTCAAAATCTTTTTCAAAAATCAAATCTTTTACATTTTTCTTAGTTATTTTCGAAAATTTTTAAAATATTTTTCAAAAATCTTTTTCTTATCTTTATCACATAATTTTCGAAAATAACATTATCAATTAATGTTTTGATTCAAAAATTTCAAGTTTGTTACTTACTTGTTAAGAAAGATTCAAACTTTAAGTTCTAGAATCACATCTTGTTATTTCTTGTGAATCAAGTCATTAATTGTGATTTTAAAAATCAAATCTTTTTCAAAACTAATTTCAATCATATCTCTTCAAAAATATCTCTCTATCTTATCTTTTTCAAAATTTGATTTTAAAATATCTTCTCTAACTTCTTATCTTCTTATCTTTTCAAAATTGATTTTCAAATTTGTTTCAACTAACTAACTAACTTTTTGTTTGTTTCTTATCTTTTTCAAAACCACCTAACTAACTCTCTCTCTCTCTCTCTAATTTTCAAAAATATCTTCCCTCTTTTTCAAAATTTCTTTTTAATTAACTAATTATTTTAATTTTCAATTCTAATTTTCGAAAAATTACTAACCTTTTTCAAAAACTATTTTCGAAAATCACTAACTCTTTTTCAAAAATTATTTTCGAAAATTCTCTCTCTCTCATCTCCTTCTGTTTATTTATTCATCTATTAACACTTCATCTCACCAAAAATCCGAAGCCTCTCTTTCTCTGAGTTCAGATTTTCTCTTCTTCTTTTCTTCTACTCACACAGGGACCTCTATACTGTGGTAAAAAGGACCCCTATTATTATTATTTTTCTGTCCCTCTTTTTCATATGAGCAGGAGCAAGGACAAGAATATTCTTGTTGAAGCAGATCCAGAACCTGAAAGGACTCTGAAGAGGAAACTAAGAGAAGCTAAATTACAACAATCCAGCAAGCACCTTTCAGAAATTTTTGAACAAGAAGAGGAGATGGCAGCCAAAAATAATAATAATGCAAGGAGGATGCTTGGTGACTTTACTGCACCTAATTCCAATTTACATGGAAGAAGCATCTCCATTCCTGCCATTGGAGCAAACAATTTTGAGTTGAAACCTCTGCCATTCCTGATGAAAACTGCAAGTTTCATGGACTTCCATCTGAAGATCCTTTTCAGTTCTTAACTGAATTCTTGCAGATCTGTGATACTGTTAAGACTAATGGAGTAGATCCTGAAGTCTACAGGCTCATGCTTTTCCCTTTTGCTGTAAGAGACAGAGCTAGAGTATGGTTGGACTCTCAACCTAAAGATAGCCTGAACTCTTGGGATAAGCTGGTCAATGCTTTCTTAGCCAAGTTCTTTCCTCCTCAAAAGCTGAGTAAGCTTAGAGTAGATGTTCAGACCTTCAGACAGAAAGAAAGTGAATCCCTCTATGAAGCTTGGGAGAGATACAAAGGACTGACCAAAAAGTGTCCTTCTGACATGCTTTCAGAATGGACCATCCTAGATATATTCTATGATGGTCTGTCTGAATTAGCTAAGATGTCATTGGACACTTCTGCAGGTGGATCCATTCACCTAAAGAAAATGCCTGCAGAAGCTCAAGAACTCATTGACATGGTTGCTAATAACCAGTTCATGTACACTTTTGAAAGGAATCCTGTGAATAATGGGACGCCTATGAAGAAGGGAGTTCTTGAAATTGATACTATGAATGCTATATTGGCTCAGAATAAAATATTGACTCAGCAAGTCAATATGATTTCTCAGAGTCTGAATGGAATGCAAGCTGCATCCAACAGTACTCAAGAGGCATCTTCTGAAGAAGAAGCTTATGATCTTGAAAACCCTGCTATAGCAGAGGTAAATTATATGGGTGAACCTTATGGAAACACATATAACTCGTCATGGAGAAATCATCCAAATTTCTCATGGAAGGATCAACAAAAGCCTCAACAAGGCTTTAATAATGGTGGAAGAAACAGGTTTAGCAATAGCAAGCCTTTTCCATCATCCACTCAGCAACAAACAGAGAACTCTGAACAAAATACTTCTAATTTAGCAAATTTAGTCTCTGATCTATCAAAGGCCACTGTGAGTTTCATGAATGAAACAAGGTCCTCCATTAGAAATTTGGAAGCACAAGTGGGCCAGTTGAGTAAAAGGATCACTGAAATCCCTCATAGTACTCTCCCAAGCAATACAGAAGAAAATCCAAAAGGAGAGTGCAAGGCCATTGACATAACCACCATGGCCGAACCTGTAAGGGAGGTTGAGGACGTGAATCCCAGTGAGGAAGACCTCCTGGGACGTCCAGTGATCAATAAGGAGTTTTCTTCTGAGGAACCAAAGGAATCTGAGACTCATCTAGAGACCATAGAGATTCTATTGAACCTCCTTATGCCATTCATGAGCTCTGATGAGTATTCCTCTTCTGAAGATAATGAGGATGTTACTGAAGAGCAAACTGCCAAGTTTCTTGGTGCAATCATGAAGCTGAATGCCAAATTATTTGG
>NC_029789.2:18525592-18562362 GCF_000816755.2 Arachis ipaensis
TCTTCACCAATCACCTCAATCTCTCTTCCCTATCACCACTTCACCACTCACATCCATCCACTCTTCCCCATAAACCTACCTCATAAACTCCACCTACCTTCAAAATCAATTTCCCACCCTATATGGCCGAACCTTACCCCCCCTTCCCTATATATAGCCTTCCATTCTTCCTCATTTTCACACAACACAACCCTCTCTTCTCTTCTTGGCCGAATACACCCCTCCCCCCTCACTTCCATTTCTTCTTCTTCTTCTTCATCTCCTCTTTCTTCTCTTGCTTAAGGGCGAGCAATATTCTAAGTTTGGTGTGGTAAAAGCATAAGCTTTTTATTTTTCCATTACCATTGATGGCACCCAAGACCGGAGAATCCTCTAGAAAAGGGATCCATCCAACAAGTCGGCATCCTAATGGTTCAAGAGTTCTATGCCAATGCATGGATCACTAGGAACCATGATCAAAGTAAGAACCCAAACCCAAAGAATTATATTACAATGGTTCAGGGGAAATACTTAGATTTTAGTCCGAAAAATGTAAGGTTGGCGTTTAACTTGCCTATGATGCAAGGAGATGCACGCCCCTAACTCACTCCTTGTTCTTACATTCTCTGTTTTTCGTTTTCTCTATGTTAAGTGCTTATCCATGTTTGTGTCTTCATTACATGATCCTTAGTATTTAGTAACTTTGTCTTAAAGTTATGAATGTCCTATGAATCCATCACCTCTCTTAAATGAAAACTGTTTTAATTCAAAAGAACAAGAAGTACATGAGTTTCGAATTTATCCTTGAACTTAGTTTAATTATATTGAAGTGGTGACAATGCTTCTTGTTTTCTGAATGAATGCTTGAACAGTGCATATGTCTTTTGAAGTTGTTGTTTAAGAATGTTAAATATGTTGGCTCTTGAAAGAATGATGATAAGGAGACATGTTATTTGATAATCTGAAAAATCATAAAAATTATTCTTGAAGCAAGAAAAAGCAGCAAAGAACAAAGCTTGCAAAAAAAAAGAGAAAAAAAAATAGCGAAAAAAAAATAAGAGAAAAAGCAAGCAGACTCAAAAAAAAGAGAGAAAAAGCAAGCAGAAAAAGCCAAAAGCTCTTAAAACCAAGAGGCAAGAGCAAAAATCCAATAACCCTTAAAACCAAAAGGCAAGGGTAAATAAAAAGGATCCCAAGGCTTTGAGCATCAGTGGATAGGAGGGCCTAAATGAATAAAATCCTGGCCTAAGCGGCTAAACCAAGCTGTCCCTAACCATGTGCTTGTGGCGTGTAGGTGTCAAGTGAAAACTTGAGACTGAGCGGTTAAAGTCAAGGTCTAAAGCAAAAAAAGAGTGTGCTTAAGAAACCTGGACACCTCTAATTGGGGACTTTAGCAAAGCTGAGTCACAATCTGAAAAGGTTCACCCAATTATGTGTCTGTGGCATTTATGTATCCGGTGGTAATACTGGAAAATAAAGTGCTTAGGGCCAAGGCCAAGACTCATAAAATAGCTGTGTTCAAGAATCATCATAATGAATTAGGAGAATCAATAACATTATCTGAACTCTGAGTTCCTATAGATGCCAATCATTCTGAACTTCAATGAATAAAGCGAGATGCCAAAACTATTCAAGAGGCAAAAAAGCTACAAGTCCCGCTCATCTGATTGGAGCTATGTTTCATTGATAGTTTGGAATTTATAGTATATTCTCTTCTTTTTATCCTATTTGATTTTCAGTTGCTTGGGGACAAGCAACAATTTAAGTTTGGTGTTGTGATGAGCGGATAATTTATACGCTTTTTGGCATTGTTTTTAGTATGTTTTTAGTAGAATCTAGTTACTTTTAGGGATGTTTTCATTAGTTTTTATGTTAAATTCACATTTCTGGACTTTACTATGAGTTTGTGTGTTTTTCTGTGATTTCAGGTATTTTCTGGCTGAAATTGAGGGACTTCAGCAAAAATCAGATTTAGAGGTTGAAGAAGGACTGCTGATGCTGTTGGATTCTGACCTTCCTGCACTCAAAGTGAATTTTCTGGAGCTACAGAACTCAAAATGGCGCGCTTTCAATTGCGTTGGAAAGTAGACATCCAGGGCTTTCCAGGAATATATAATAGTTTATACTTTGGCCGAGTTTAGACGACGTAAAAGGACATTGAACGCCAGTTCTACGCTGCTGTCTGAAGTTAAACGCCAGAAACATGTCACAAACCAGAATTGAACGCCAGAAATACGTTACAACCTGGCATTTAACTCCAGAAAGAGCCTCTGCACGTGTAACATTCAAGCTCAGCCCAAGCACACACCAAATGGGCCCCGGAAGTGGATTTATGCATCAATTACTTACTTCTGTAAACCCTAGTAGCTAGTTTATTATAAATAGGACTTTTTACTATTGTATTAGACATCTTGGGACGTCTGGTTCTTAGATCATGGGGGCTGGCCATTCGGCCATGCCTGAACCTTTCACTTATGTATTTTCAACGGTAGAGTTTCTGCATTCCATAGATTAAGGTGTGGAGCTCTGCTGTTCCTCAAAGATTAATGCAAAGTACTACTGTTTTTCTATTCAATTCAACTTATTCCGCTTCTAAGATACTCATTCGCACTTCAACCTGAATGTGATGAACGTGACAATCATCATCATTCCCCCACAAACGCGTGCTTGACAACCACTTCCGTTCCACCTTAGATTGAATGAGTATCTCTTGGATTTCTTAATCAGAATCTTCGTGGTATAAGCTAGATTGATGGCGGCAATCATGAGAATCCGAAAAGTCTAAACCTTGTCTGTGGTATTCCGAGTAGGATTCTGGGATTGAATGACTGTGATGAACTTCAAACTCGCGAGTGCTGGGCGTAGTGACAGACGCAAAAGGAGGGTGAATCCTATTCCAGTATGATCGAGAACCTCAGATGATTAGCCGTGCTGTGACAGAGCATTTGGACCATTTTCACAAGAGGATAGGATGCAGCCATTGACCACGGTGATGCCTCCAGACGATTAGCCATGCAGTGACAGCGCATCGGACCATTTTCCAGAGAGGATTAAAAGTAGCCATTGACAATGGTGATGTCCTTACATAAAGCCAGCCATGGAAAGGAGTAGGACTGATTGGATGAAGACAGCAAGAAAGCAGAAGTTTAGATGGACGAATGCATCTCTATACCTTTATCTGAAATTCTCACCAATGATATACATAAGTATTTCTATCTTTATTTTATGTTTAATTATTATATATTTTCGAAAACTCCATAACTATTTTATATCCGTCTGACTGAGATTTACAAGGTGACCATAGCTTGCTTCATAACAATAATCTCCGTGGGATCGACCCTTACTCACGTAAGGTTTATTACTTGGACGACCCAGTGCACTTGCTGGTTAGTTGTATCGAAGTTGTGAATGAAAAACGATTTATTAAGACGTGCGTACAGAGTTTTTGGCGCCGTTGCCTGAGATCACAATTTCGTGCACCAATAATATTTCATGAATCTGACAGGGATTGATATCAGCAGTGAAAGAGGTGATGCCTGACATGCATCACCGTTTTTGCGTCTGGCATTTATGAAAAAATTTCAATAAGAATTGGAAGGACTTACAGCTACGGGGACTTTTGTGGAAATGTGCAAGGGCAACAACTTACCAAGAATTTAGGGATGGAATGGACAAGATCAAAAGGTTAAATGAGGATGCTTGGGCATATTTAGAGAAGTGGCCGATGGATGTTTGGACCAGAAGCTTATTCAGTCATAAACCAAAGTTGGATAGCATCTGTAACAACACGCGCGAGGTGTTCAATTCTAAGATCAAGGATGCATGAGTCAAACCCATCATAACATTGCTGGAGGAAATAAGGATGTTTGTTATGCACACCATAGCGAAGAATAAGGTAAAACTGAAAAATCACACTGGGAAGCTAACACCGGTTATAAAGAGCAGGCTGGAAAAGGTTAGGAAAGAATCCAAGCATTGGAAGCCTATTTGGACTGGGGATAACGAATACGAAAAATTTGAGATGCATGGACATCCAACTAACCATGTTGTGGACATAGGAAAAAGATTGTGCACCTGCCAATTTTGGATGCTAACGGATAAGTTGCTTGTGTATAACAATTGTCTTTATGCATAGTAGTTACTTCAACCATAACAATTATCATGGTTCATGTCACTGTTTGGCACTTGCAGGTATTCTGTGTGTGCACGCTTGTGCTACCCTCTCTCGTGTGAATAAGCAGTCAGAGGACTTCTGTCACAGATGGTTGACCATGGAATCATACAAGGAAACTTATAACTACCACATTAATCCAATTCCGGGGCAACCACTATGGGAGCAAGCAGAGGACTGTAACAGGCCACATGCCCCTAAAATCAAGACAAAACCTGGAAAATTAAAGATGAAGAGGAGGATGGATGTGGATGAGAAGAGTGGTTTTGGAACTAAGAAGCCTAAAGTTGACCCAAAATTGTTGGGCAACACTGGAGACGGTGTGCACCTAAAAGATAGCTGGGGACCTTTACATGCAGTTTCTATGGTGAAAAGGAGCATACGAAGAGAGGCTGCAAAAAGAAGAGGGATGATGATGCTGCCGCCGAGGTGGCTGAGAAGAAGAAAAAGGATGAAGGACATCTTGCGCCTGAGCAGCATGTTGAGCAGCCCCAAGACGATTGTGGCCAAGCAGATGTGGAAAGAAATCCCGTGGAGATCGAGATAACTTAGCCTATTGCTTCTGAGCAAGAGGAGTCAAAAAGGTAACTAAAATTTTACATATTTAGGCTTTTATTATTTCCGTTGATCAATTATACTTAATGTCAACTTTTTCTCTTATAGGATCCTGGACTGAAAAGACCTTCGAAGCTGTCACCAAGAAGAAGATCCTCTCTGCCGCCAACCTCACCAACAGTGAACCCCTTGCAGGGTGCATCTTCAGCAATAGCTACAAAGTTTGCTAACTTGATGAAGTTCATCCCAACGCCAGGATTTAAGCCACCAAAAAAGAAGAACTGAAGACTTTAGATAAATCTACTTAGGAGTTTCTGTTTTGTGTAATTAGTCTTTTCCATCGTACAATGACTAGATGGTGAATTGTGATCCAAAGGCCTTTTTGAGATGCCTTTCTTTTGATGAAACTACAGATAGCAGTATTCATGTTCCTTGGCTGCCTTTTGTCTTTGTCTTTTGTTGTTTTTTGATAAACAATGGAATTTATCTTAATACACTATGCTTTGTGGTTTACCAATCACTTTTCTTGCCTTATTCGGCCTTTACTGATTACGGTTCATTTCATGCACAAACATAAATAACAATAGTTTCATAGTTAACAGCATTTTCATTCCATCAACAAGCAGTTTTTTTATATCTGTTGCTAACAGGGAACCCTAAACCACCAACTCATTCATCATTTACAATACAGGATCACCAACAACACTATCAATACAAACACAGCTAACACTAACAACTGGGTAATCACTTTTTGGATACAGACATCCTCCTCCAACCTCTGAAGCCTCCAATCAAAGTTCATCTTCACTTCATAATCATCACCACAAGATTCTGACTTATCAACCTGTTCCTCATTCACAGAATCTATCCACACAAAAAGCCCGTACCATCTCTTCCCACTTGTCTGTAACCAAGAAGCGATCAAAATTCAGAGAGGAACAACAGAAGAACAGTGAGGGGAGGACAATCATAACAACACAAGTAATTATTCTAACCCACATTATAATTGGGACAGCCATAAAATGGTTTGTTCGGATTCAAATATGTGCCAGACCATCTGAGAACCGGCCGGCAGCCACAGCCGCACCATTCTGGCGGGATCCAATCTTCTACTCTTTATTTGCATTCTCGTCCAGTTCTAGCTAGATGGGGAACGAATAGAGCTTCCACCTGCAGTGCTACCACCACCCATTATCGACATAAGTAGCGGCCCAGATAGAAGTGTATGAACAGGAAGAAGTGTATGAAAAAGAAGAAGAAGAGATGAACAAAAAGAGATGAAGTGTATGAAAATTTGGGGATTTAGGGTTACATATAATAGGAGGGACCAACGTGGGTACAAATTAGAAATTAGCCCAGCGTGATAAACCGAGTCCATGTTAGCGCTCCGGTGATGACTCATCACCAAAAATATGCTCAGGAACCACTTTAAGTTCTCGAAGCTCTATCTAAAGGACTACAATAAAAAAGTCGAAATCTTAAAGATTATATTGGTTATTTGCGTGAATCTCAAGTACGACTATAGATATTTACTCAACAAATTACTAGCAATGCAGGTGAAGAAAAGAAATTACACAAATAATGTAATCCATTGATTTGAATCCCTAGATTTAGGTTGCTAACTTAGGAAGCAAAAGAAAGAACAGAGGTGGCGGCAAATCAGTGGATTTGGGATCGCTGAATTGGGTGAATCTAATTCCACAGTAATCACTAATTAACGTGTTATGCAGCTCTGGCATCAACACGCGTCATCTCAATCCAACGCACAAAATTGCGTCTCTTTCTCTTATCAAGTTGGAATCTTGCTCCCTTCTTTTCCTCTCGTTCTTCCTTTCTCTATATATTAGCACCCCAACCCTGTCGGTGTTCATGTGCGTCCCTGCTTAATCCTCGCTCTAACGCTCGATCTTTGACTCTCTTCCCATTCAAACAACCGATTCCTCAAGACCCATTTCTCCATCCGAGTCCAACAACACTTGTCTGCTACCTCCTGGTACTCTCTCTTTCCATTTCATTTCGGATTTGATTTGATTTCCCTTTTTCTCATGCTGCATTCAAGTTTGGATATTTTTTTAAATAAGGATTTGTAATGATATGAGGGAATGCTGGGTAATTGACTAGCTTACTTGACATTATTATAGCAATTGGGTTTTAAAAAATGTTGGATTTTGGATTTGTTTTTGTTCTCTGTTCTTCTGTGCAGCCCATGTGTTTGATGTTTTGATTGTGATTAAATTGTGTTGCGGTGTGGACAGGGAAATCCATTGATCATTTGGTGAGACATGAGTTTGAGTAATGGCAAGATTCACCCAGCAAATGGTGCTTCTGATGAGAAGGAGAAGCCCTTCAAGATCTTTGTAGGGTATGATCCAAAAGAAGACATTGCCTATCAGGTATGCCGCCACTCAATCTTGAAAAGGTCTTCAATCCCCGTTGAGATCATCCCAATTAAGCAATCAGATCTGAGAAAGAGTGGCTTGTATTGGCGTGAGAGAGGCCAATTTGAGAGCACAGAGTTCTCCTTTTCAAGATTCTTGACTCCTTGTTTGGCCAATTATCAAGGTTGGGCCATGTTTGTGGATTGTGATTTCCTCTACTTAACAGATATTAAGGAATTAAGGGACTTGATTCAGGATAAGTATGCCATCATGTGTGTTCAGCATGATTATGCTCCAAAAGAGACCACAAAGATGGATGGGGCAGTGCAAACTGTGTATCCAAGGAAGAATTGGTCTTCAATGGTGTTATACAATTGTGGCCATCCCAAGAACAGTGTTCTAACTCCTGAAACTGTTAATTCACAGACTGGTGCTTACCTTCACAGGTTTCAGTGGCTTGAGGATGATGAAATTGGTTCAATCCCATTTGTTTGGAACTTTCTTGAAGGGCATAACAAGGTTGTTGAGAATGATGCAACCACTAAGCCAAAGGCAATCCATTACACTCGTGGAGGGCCATGGTTTGAAGCATGGAAGCATTGTGAATTTGCTGATCTATGGCTGAATGAAATGGAAGAGTACCTCAAGGAAGCCAAGAAAGAGAATACCAATTAGATTTGGTTGAACCTTGCTGATGGTATAATAGAATGCATATGTCATTTGTTAAGATTCAGTTGTCGCTTGTGTATTATTCTTTTATGTCAAATTCCTTTATGCAAAAATCTTAAGAGAGTAGGAGTATAACCACTGCTAGTCCATAATATGTTGTCTTGTAGTTAAGTATTCTTTATTGTATTACATTACATTTAAGTTGGCATTTCAGAGTAAATGCTTTTCATGGGGTATTTCAATTTTTTATTTGTTTGATGATGATGACCTTTGATGGCTCTTTTAGAGATATAAGTATCACTACTGATTCACTATGTAATGAGTATTTTAATGAAGCCTTCACTATTATTAGTCGTACTATTGTTCCAGTTTGATTTGCTGTTAATTGTTTAGAAATTCCTAATTCTTCTAACTATTACTGTCAATTGTATAGTTGATTGTTTCTTTTTTTAATGATGATGTCAGGCAATAAGACTCACATCTAAGAGACTGAGAGTAGTCCCCCACACGGCCACACACACTCAAAAAAGTGTGGAAACTGGAAACAACTGATTTTGTAATAATTTTCTTCAACTATATTGCAGCTCATTGTTTTCAATAACTTATATCTGGAGATTACTAAATTTTAAGTAATTTAAGTCGCGTCCGTTTAAGTCTAATTCACTGTCTAGTTCAATTCAATGGAATCCAAATTGTGAAATGTACCTGTACTAATTAAGTTACCCTTATCTAACAGATCGCATGAATCATGCAAGGAATAGTATATATAAGCTCATGAACTATCATTCTATCAAACTACCCATTAAATAATATTCCGAATCTTGATTGGTATCAACTCATTGGCCTTGTTTTGATGCCTGACCTGGGAAAGAGATGGATTCAATTCAATTCCATTCTATTAACATAGTACCAAGTTTGGATGATGGTTCAATTGGGTGTGTTATCTATTGCTAACAAATTGTGTACTATTGACTAACTTTATCTATAAAGGATCACATCACTATTATTTACAGCAATGATCACGTGGACAAAGTGAGGTATAGAAGTAAAGCAAAAGCATGTTATTGATATCACACGGTACTGTAACTTTTTGAGTTAAGAGACTACAAGTTTTTTTTTTTTTTTCTTTTTTTTCTTATATATCTCTTAATTCGACAAATTAAAGATTAATTCGTCACGAATTTGAGTTTTATTTAAAAATTTTTCCTTAAATTTTAACTAGTGTCCTAATACTTCACAAAATAAAATCTCAAAATAATCATGAGATTAACATATTTATCTTTAAGGTGAGTCTATGCATTTAATTACTTTTAAGATTAATTTAAAACATTATTAATTAATAATTAATAATTTAATTTTCTAATTTAATAACAAATAATTATGTATGATTGTAGTATAATTTATATTTAGTATAAGTAGCAATAAATTAGAATATTATATTTCTCCTAATAATATATTCAAATACATTCCTACCATTAATTGATTTAAAGCATTATTACACGCATTATAACTACTAATATATAAATACATAGGCACTAAAGCAATTCTCTTCTGACTCGTGATCCATGTCTAGTGATAGCTCTGCTATGGTTTCACCTCAAGAAGAAGACTTAGTTCTTAGAAGCACAAAAAAAAAGTAAAAACCTGAGAAGAGATGGATCTCAATCAGCCCAGTGAGGACATTGACATTGCTAACGTGGTTCTTGAGAATTCTCCTACGAATGCTAAGATCTCTTACAAGGACTCTCTCCTTGTGGTGCCCGAGTCCATTTTAGAGGAAGATAATTTATCTCATCAGGATATTTATGAGGATGAACCAAACCCAAAGGACCATTGTTATCAAGATGATGGTGAAAAAGAGAGTGAAAACAAGCCGTTTGACCCCTGTCCAGAGATTAAAATCTCGAAGGAGAAATTAGACGAATGGTGCAAGCCGGGTACACAGCCCTCATAGTGAAAGTTATGGGGAAACATGTTCATCTTGGCTTCATGGAACAATGCCTTCATAGAGATTGGGTTAAGAAAGGTAGTATTCATGTTATTGATATGGATCGGACTATTTTTTGGTTCATTTTTTCAATAAAGAGGACTATGCTCATGCACTCATGGGAGGACCTTGGATGGTGGTCGGACATTATTTGATTGTTTAAAGATGACATCCTTTCTTCCTTTAGTCACCAGATAAGGTCAAGAAGATTGCTACGTGGATTCGTCTTCCTAACCCACCTATTAAGCTCTATAATCAAACATTTATGTGAAGAGTTGGCTCAGATATTGGAACCATGCTAAAAATTGATAAAACTACGTCTATTCACTCTCGTGAAAAATTTGTTAAAATTTGTATGGAGATTGATCTTTCAAAGAAGCTTGTTCCAAGAATCTCAATGTTGGATAATGCTCTTAAAGTGGAATATAAAGGCCTGCACTTCATATGCTTTAATTGTGCAATGAGGGAAACCAGGTGGAAGATGACGGCCAAGAGATGGTGGCGGTTGGGGGTGACAGTGAACTGGAAGGTGTGGATACCCTGTAGTTAATGATAATAATGAAGGGAATCATAAAATTTCTAATCCTTCGCGTGAATCACGAAGCAATCAAGACCCCTGATATGGGTTTCAAATATTGGTGATATGGAGAGTTTAAGAGTTATTTAGAAGATATTTTAGTTTATATTTTTAAAATATCTTATTTAATGTATTTTTATTTTGTTTATTTAATTATTAGATTAGACCTTATGTTATGGGTTTTAGGTTTTTTCTTTGTTTTAACCTAATAAGAGGTTATAAATACCTCCTTAGCTATTGTAGTCGGAATATAGAATTTTTAGAGGTTTTAAAATCCCTTTTTGATTTCGTGATGAAACCATGGTGTGGACAATTGAGGTTGAAGAGTCCCTCTCTTGTTACATCAGGGAATTGGGTAGAAGGTTGAGGAGTCCCTTCGAATCAATTCCCAAACTATGGCGTTGACAAGTTAGGTCCCTTTCTTGTTGCATCAAGAAATTGGGTAGAAGTAGAGTGATTCTCTTTGTACTCAATTTCAATCTATCATTTTGTTTCTATTTCAATTATAATTTATCTTTGTTTTATTCAATTTCAATTCTTGTCTTGTTTATCCTTTTATTTCTTTATCAACCCCCGACATTTAGTCGTTGGATGATGGTTAAGCGATATAATAGGAAGAAACTTGACAAATATATTATCCAGAATAGAGCCACTTATTTTGGAAAAGATGCTAAACTGGAAAAGGAGGGTGTGAAGGTCACGAGCAATCAAATCCTAGAGGAAAGATCAAGATACAATATCCTTTATGAAGATGAGAGTGATGATGATATTGAGAATGCTCCACATGAAGAGGTGATGCAAAATGATACCATACAATCTGGGCCGGAATGGGCCTCAGTGCAAAACAAAGATGGACCAAGTAGGAAGACCCAAGTGAGGGTTCTCAAGCTTGGTGCTGGAAAAAATCCACAAAAAGCTCATAAGAGTCATCCCTATCAAAATGGGCCAAGGAAGTCTGATAAGGCCCTAAAAAAGCCCAATCGAAGGATACTGAAAAGAAGAAAGGCCCCATGGCTGCCCCCACATGTTCTCCAACCTGAGCATGGTGCCATTATTCTTCAAAGTAGAGATGATATGGAGTGTGAGGTTCATGAATATATGAAAAAGGTTCCAACAGAGTGAGAGGATGAGTTTCGAAGCCTCTAAATCATCTAACGCCATCTTTGATAGCCATGTTAATACAAAAAATTTCCTTAGTCTCTCCCGTGCGCTCCCCTTGGGTTCCGGTGTGAAATAGAAAAGTAAAATTGACGGAACTCCACTGGAGAGACCCTTTGACTCGGCCATGGAGGATGACGACAACATTGCGTCTGGAATACCTAACTCAGGAGCGAATGACTTCATGCAGGTCTGATTTTGGTCTTTGAACCTCATCCCTCTATCGTTTTGTTATCCATAAATATTATTACTTTGAAATTATTGTGGGGCTGGTGGGAGAAGGTTTACTGATGAATCCATATTTAACATATATTTTGGTTTTATTTGAGTGGATTTCATCACATAAATTTACATTTATTCATCTAAATAGCATATTTTTATGTTTTCTCCGTAAATTAAGCTTAATTGTGAAAACATGTTATTTTGGGCTTAATTTAATCAATTTTATCCCACTTTCATTCTATTGGATGTCTTGATGGTTTTGATGAGTGATTTCAGGTGTAATAGGTTAGAATGACTTGATAAGAGTGGAAGAAAAGCATGGAATTGAGAGAAAACATGAAGAAATCAAAGGAAAGAAGCATTTCAGCCTGTGCCCACGCACATCTTCTGTGCCCATGCACAAGGGTCAAAATCAGCATCTGTACCCACGCACAGAATAAAAATCAGCAAGTGTGCTCATGCACAGCTTCGCTGTGCATACGCATAGGAGGAAAATCAGCATGTGTACGTACGCACAAGTCTCAGCACGTGACTCACTTAATGCAAATTGTTGGGGGCGATTTCTGAGCCTCTAGAGCCCAATTTTGGGACTCTCTAAAGCTAATTCTTGCTATATCAAAGGAGGCCTCATTCCATGTGAAGGAGGGGGAGGGGGAGAAATTAGGGTTAGTTTAGCATTATGTAGGTTGTTTTCTAGAGAGAGAAGCTCCTCCTTCTCTCTAGAATTAGAGTTTCTTAGTTTAATTTCCTTGTAATTTCTACTTTTAATTCTTGTTTTCATCTAATTTCTTCTACCTTTCTTTATTTTATTGTCTTAATTTCCTTATGTTATCTTGTCAATTTCTCATTTTCCCTACTTTTTATATTTATGAGCACTCTTGTTATTTTAATTTATATTTAATGCAATTTATGTTTCATGTCCTTTATTGCTTAATTGAGTTGCTATTTTTGCTTTTCTTGCTTAATAGTTGTAGCATTTATTATTTCTTGTCATTTTATCATGCTTTCTTTTCATGCCCACTAAGTGTTTGACAAAATGTTTGGTTGAATTTTTACCTAGTTTTTCACACTCTTGGTTGAGAAATTGGGTGAAATTGAGTTGTGGATGTCCATTCCACATTGTGTGAAGATTGTTAATTGATTTGATTTCACTAACACTAATCCTTCCATTAATAGCGTTGGTAAGGACTTGTGCATTGGGATCAATTATGCCCTTTTGACAAATTCTCGTTGTAGGATTGACTAATTGGGATTAATTCCACACAATTACCATGTTTGTGGTCCATAACTAGGATAGGAATCCTTAGTTCTCCAATTCCTACCAAGAGCTATTTTTAGTATTTAATTCCCTTTTTATTTCTTTACTTGCTTTCATTTAATTTCTTGCATGCATCTTTATTTTATTGTCATTTATATTTCTTGCCTCTTATAATTAAAAATCTCAAAATTTCCTATAGCCAATAATATGTACATTTCATTGCAACTCCTAGGGAAGACGACCCGGAAGTTAAATACTCTCGGTTTATATTTGCTTTGGATTGTGACATCTTTGAATTAAAATTTGATTGGGAGTTAATTGTTGATTTAGACTATACTAGCAACGAAGAGATTCTATTTTGTGAAAATCTAGATCAACAATAAATTCCTTTTGTTAAATTTTTGGCGCCGTTGCCGGAGAGTTGCAATAGTTTTGTGTTATTGGCTATTGTTCATATTGTGAATAGTGTGAATAGCTTATTTTTAGTTGATTGTACATATGTTGCTTTTTCGATTATTGTGAATATGTTGATATGTGAATATATTGCTTTTTTTGTTGCTATTGTGAATATGTTGATATTGTGAATTTGTTTTTCTTGTTTGCTTTATGTTTTTCTTGTTGGGAGCTCATAGTTTGTTGGACACTCCATCCAAGTTTGGTACAATCAATTGGGAGTTTTGGAGATTCAAGCATTGTTGGAAGCTCCAAGATGAATATAAGCACAAGTTTCTATTAGAGCTCTCCATAAGTCCAAATTAAGGACTCTAAACAGAAGTGTTTAGGTGGGAGACACCCCACCATGGTAACATTGTTCTTACCCTTTCCTTGTTTATAGTTTTGGTTTATTGCATGCTTGCTTGTCTTGGTTAGCTTAGGATTAGTTTAATTTTGAGTTTAGATAGGTTAATTTGTGTATGGATCATGATTTGGTGAAGTTTTGAATGTTTGGGGTTGAGCTTTTGTTGAGTTAAGGCATAAAATATTAGATTTTGAAGAATTTTTTTTTGAAAAAACAGGACACCTGTGCGTACGCACATACTTGTGCGAGTGCACAAAACGTCTATTTTCAGCACTCTGTGCGTGCACACCAACCTGTGCGCACGCACACTCATGGTATTGCCCCCTATTCGCAGTGCTAGCACAGCCTGTGCGCATGCACCCATACCCCTTTTTCGCCTCTGTGAGTGCGCACGGACCTGTGTGCGCACGCATAGATGATCCTTCACACAAAAAAAAAATTCGCCTTCCTGTGCGTGGGCACAAGCTTGTGCCCACGCACACCTCAAAACAAGGGCTCTGTTCGCGACGTTTGCACACATAGTGCGAACGCACAACCCTTTTCAGTCTGCCATCGACGCATACGCGTCACCTTCCATTTTCTCTTTTCTACGCGGACGCGTCTCTCACGCATACGCGTCAAGTCCCTTTTTTTCGCCGCACCAAGCGCACGCGTCCCATACGCGTACGCATGACCCTTTGTGCGTGCGCATGACCCTCTATGCGTACGCACACCCCTGTTTTCTCACTACTACACTTTTTTTCTTCTCTTCTCTCTACTTCTTCTCTTCTTTTCTTTTCTCTTCTCTTCTTCTTCCTTCCACCCCTCTCTTCTCTTGCTTTTGACATCTTCTCTACTTGCTCAACTTTGTTTTGTTTGCATTTCATTTCTATTTTAGTAACTATATTAGTTTTAGTTTAGTTGTTTGTTAATTCAATAATTTGCAAGTGTTTGATCGATGTTGATTGGGTTGCTTCTTGCTTGAATCTTGGCTTCATTATGATGAATATGTGCACTGAACATTAAGTCTTTGTTTGGTTGCCTAAATGAATTGTGAGTTTGATTCATTTGATTGGTTGCATTATCTTATTTTATTTTTGGTTGCTTGGGGACAAGCAACAATTTAAGTTTGGTGTTGTGATAAGCGGATAATTTATACGCTTTTTGGTATTGTTTTTAGGTAGTTTTTAGTATGTTTTAGTTACTTTTTATTATATTTTTATTAGTTTTTATGCAAAAATCATATTTCTGGACTTTACTATGAGTTTGTGTATTTTTCTGTAATTTCAGGTATTTTCTGGCTGAAATTGAGGGATCGGAGAGAAAATCTGATTCAGAGGCTGAGAAAGGACTGCAGATGCTGCTAGATTATGACCTCCCTGCACTCAAATGCATTTTTTTGGAGCTATAGAAGTCCAATTGGTGCGTTCTCAATTGGGCTGGAAAGCTAACATCTTGGGCTTTCCAACAATGTATAATAGTTCATACTTTGCCTGAGATTTGATGGTCCAAACTGGAGTTCAACGCCAGCCAGAGACCGTTTTTTGGCGTAAAATGCCGGAACTGGCACCAGAACTGGAGTTAAACGCCCAAACTGGCATCCAAGCTAGCGTTTAACTCTAGAAAAGGCCTATGCACGTGTAAAGCTCAATGCTCAGCCCAAGCACACACCAAGTGAGCCCCGGAAGTAGATTTTTGCACTATCTGCACTTAGATACTTATTTTCTGTAATCCTTAGTAACTAGTTTAATATAAATAGCACTTTTTACTATTATATTCGTATCTTATGCCATTTTTCACATTGGGAGGCTGGCCACACGGCCATGCCAAGACATTTTTCTCTTATGTATTTTCTACGGTGGAGTTTCTACACCTCATAGATTAAGGTGCGGAGCTCTGCTGTTCTTCATGAATTAATGAAAGTACTATTGTTTCTCTTTCAATTCACGCATGTCTCTTCTCCAAGATATACTCTCGTTCTTAATTCAGTTAAGTCAGAATGAAGGGGTGACCCGTGACAATCACCCACTATCTTCATTACTCGCTTAGCCAAGATCCGCGTGCCTAACAACCACAAGCGGTCTATATGATGTTCAACGTAGTCATTGGACGACAGCTGGTGTATAATCTCTTAGACCTCTGGTTCGTGACTTTGACTTGCATCTCCTGACAACAGAGCAGTTGAACTCACAGAGATCAGAACCTTCGTGGTAAAGGCTAGAACAAACGAGCTTCAAACTCACGAATGTTAGGCGCAGTGATAGTGTGCAAAAGGACAGAGAGATCCTATTCCGACACAAGTGAGAACCGACAGATGATTAGCCGTGTTTTAGTTGTGCCTGGTATTCTTCATCCGAGACGAGAGATTCGACAGATGATTAGTCGTACAGAAGCCGTGCCTGGACCATTTTCACTGAGAGGACGGATGGTAGCCATTGACAACGGTGATCCACCAACTTACAGCTTGCCATGGAAGGGAGCACGCATGATTGGATGAAGACAATAGGAAAGCAGAGGTTCAGAAGCAACAAAGCATCTCAAAATGCTTATCTAAAATTTCCACCAATGAATTACATAAGTAACTTTATTTTAATTTCCGTTTTATTTATCTTTCAATTATCAAAACTCATAACCAATTGAATCCGCCTGACAAGATTTACAAGATGACCATAGCTTGCTTCAAGCCGGCAATCTCCGTGGGATCGACCCTTACTCGCGTAAGGTTTTATTACTTGGACGTCCCAGTGCACTTGCTGGTTAGTTGTACCGGGGTTGTGAAAAGTGTGATCACAATTCCGTGCACCAAGTTTTTGGCGTTGTTGCCAGGGATTGTTTGAGTTTGGACAACTGATGGTTCATCTTGTTGCTTAGATTAGGAACCTTCTTTCTTGTTTCAACCTTTATTTTCTTTTCAAAAAGTTTTTAAAAATATTTCAAAAAAAAAGTTTTTGAAAAAAATGTTCTTCAAAAATTTTAAGAATGAATTCCACCTTAGAGCTCCATGATGATATGTTAAAGCTTGGCTAGCTATTAAGCCATGTCTAATTCTTTTGGACCAAATCTTTCACTTATCATTGCAGCTATTAGAGGAGCCTTAGGATTCTCATTTATAATTCTGTGCTAAAGCTTGGCTGGCCATTTGGCCATGTCTAATTCTTTTGGATCGAAGCTGTAGACTAACATTGCGTGAATCCTGAAATTCTTATTAAAAATTTTGAATTTCTTTATTTTATTTTTCCAAAATAATTTCGAAAAAATACAAAAATTTTAATAAAATCATAAAAACCAAAAAAATTTTGTGTTTCTTATTTAAGTCTTGTGTCAAATTTTAAGTTTGATGTCAACTGCATTTTTTTAATTTAATTTTTTTTAAATTTTCAAAAATTCATGCATTATGTTCTTCATGATCTTCAAGTTGTTCTTGATGATTTTCTTTGTTTGATCTTTACATTTTCTTGTTTTGTGTCTTTTCTTGTTTTTCATATGCATTTTCAAATTGTTAGTGTCCCTAGTACAAAAGTTCTTAAGTTTGGTGTCTTGCATGTCTTTCTTTTCTTAAAAATTTTCAAAAATATGTTCTTGATGTTCATCATGATCTTCAAAGTGTTCTTGGTGTTCATCTTGACATTCAAAGTGTTCTTGCATGCATTATTTATTTTGATCTTAAATTTTTATGTTTTGTTTCATTTTGTTATTTTTCTCTCTCCTCATTGAAAATTCAAAAGTAAAAAAAAATATATCTTTTCCTTATTCTTCTCATAATTTTCGAAATTTTGAGTTGACTTGGTCAAAAATTTTTAAAATTTAGTTGTTTCTTGTTAGTCAAGTCAAGAATTTTAATTAAAAACTTTATCTTTTCAAATCTTTTTTAAAATCAATTCTTTTTCATTTTTTTTATGATTTTTGAATTTCATTTTTAAAAATTTTCAAAATCTTTTTCATTTTTCTTTTAATGTTTTCGAAAATTTTAAAACTAATTTTTCAAAATCTTTTTCTTAATTTTATTTCATATTTTCGAAAATCCTTGCTAACAATTAATGTTTTGATTCAAAAATTTCAAGTTGTTACTTTCTTGTTAAGAAAGGTTCAATCTTTAAATTTTAGAATCATATCTTTTAGTTTCTTGTTAGTCAAGTCATCAACTTTAATTTTAAAAATAAAATCTTTTTAATTTCTTTTTCAATTCTTTTTCAAAATAATTTCAATCATATCCTTTTAAAATTTTAATTTCAAAATCTTTTTCTAACTTCTTATCTTTTCAAAATTTATTTTCAAATCTTTTTTAACTAACTACTTGACTTGTTTGTTTTAATTTTAAAAAGTTTACTATTTTTTATCTTTTTCAAAACCACCTAACTACTTTTTCACTTCTAATTTTCGAAAATCACTAACCACTTTTTCAAAAATCTTTTTAATTAACTAATTGTTTTAGTGTTTAATTTTCTTGTATTTTTTTTTCAAATTTTCGAAACTAACTTAATTAATGAAATAAAAATAAAAATATTTTTCTTTTCCCTCTTCTTAAAATTCGAATACTCCCTCTCTCATCTCTTTCTATTTATTTTATTTATTTACTAACATTTATCTTCTACTCATCTAATAATTCGAACCCTCTCCCTCTCTTTGTGTTCAAATTCTTCTTATTCTCTCTACCTCATTCTTCTATTCTTCTTTTTCTCTGACACATAAAAGAATCTCTATACTGTGACATAGAGGGTTCTTCTTTTCTCTTTGTTCTCTTCTTTTTCATATGAGCAGGAACAAGGATAAAGATATTCTTGTTGAAGCTGATCCTGAACCTGAAAGGACTCTGAAGAGAAAGCTAAGAGAAGCTAAAGCACAACACTCCGGAGAGGATCTTACAGCAAATTTCAAAAAAAGAGGCAGACATGGCAGCCAAACCTGAGAATAATGGTGGAGATGCAAGAAAGATGCTTGGTGACTTTACTGCACCAACTTTCAACTTCTATGGAAGAAGAATCTCAATTCCTGCAATTGGAGCAAACAACTTTAAGCTTAAAGCCTCAATTAGTTTCTCTAATGCAGCAGAATTGCAAGTTTCATAGACTTTCATTGGAAGATCCCCATCAGTTCTTAGCTGAATTCTTGCAAATCTGTAACATTGTTAAGACCAATGGGGTTGATCCCAAGGTCTACAGACTTATACTTTTTTCCTTTGCTGTAAGAGATAGAGCTAGGATATGGTTGGACTCACAACCTAGAGAAAGTCTGAACTCTTGGAAAAAGTTGGTCAATGCTTTCTTTGCTAAATTATTTCCACCTCAAAAGATGAGCAAGCTTAGAGTAGAAGTTCAAACCTTCAGGCAGAAGGAAGGTGAGTCCCTCTATGAAGCTTGGAAAAGATAAAAGTAATTGATCAGAAGGTGTCCTTCTGACATGCTTTCAGAATGGAGCATCTTAGGTATATTCTATGATGGTCTGTCTGAATTGTCCAAGATGTCATTGGACCACTCTGCTGATGGATCTCTTCATATAAAGAAAACACCTGTAGAAGCCCAGAAACTCATTGAAATGGTTGCAAATAACAAGTTCATATATACTTCTGAAAGAAATCCTGTGAATAATGGGATGACTCAGAAGAAAGGAGTTCTTGAGATTGATACTCTGAATGCCATATTGGATCAGAATAAAATATTGACTCAGCAAGTCAATATGATTTCTCAAAATCTGACTGGAATACAAGCTACATTCGGCAGTACTAAAGAAGCTTCCTCTGAAGGAGAAGCTTATGACCTTGAGAATCCTGCAATGGAAGAGGTGAATTACATGGGAGAATCCCATGGAAACACCTATAATCCTTCATGGAGAAATCATCCAATATTCTCAGCAACAGATAGAGAATTTTAAGCAGAGCCTCTCTGACTTAGCAACCATAGTCTCTGATTTATCTAAGATCACTCTCAGTTTCATGATTGAAACAAGATCCTCCATCAGAAATTTGGAGGCACAAGTGGGTCAACTGAGTAAAAGAGTTACTGAAATCCCTCATAGTACTCTCCCAAGCAATACAGAAGAGAATCCAAAGAGAGAGTGCAAGGCCACCAATATATCCAAAGTGACTGAACCTATAGAGGAGGAAGAGGCAGTGATTTACAGTGAGAAAGACCTCAATGGACGTCCACTAACCACTAAGGAGTTCCCTAATGAGGAACCAAAAGAATCTGAGGCTCATACAGAGACCATAGAGATTCTACTGAACTTACTGTTGCCATTCATGAGCTCTGATAAGTATTCTTCCTCTGAAGAGGATGAAGATATTGTTGAAGAGTAAGTTGCTCGGTATCTAGGAGCAATCATGAAGCTGAATGCCAAGTTATTTGGTAATGATATTTGGGAGGATGAACCTCCATTGCTCATCAATAAACTGAATGCCTTGGCTCAGCAGAAATTACCTCAGAAGAAACCGGATCCCGGAAGGTTTTTAATACCTTGTACCATAGGCACCATGACCTTTGAGAAGGCTCTGTGTGACTTGAGGTCAGGTATAAACCTCATGTCACTCTCTGTAATGGAGAAACTAGGGATTTTTGAGGTACAAGCTGCAAGAATCTCACTAGAGATGGCAGACAAATCAATGAAACAGGCTTATGAACCTGTAGAGGATGTCTTAGTGAAGGTTGAAGGCCCTTACATCCCTGCTGACTTCATAATCCTAGACACTGGGAAGGATGAGGATGAATAAATCATCCTTGGAAGACCCTTCCTAGCCACAGCAAGGGCTGTGATTGATGTGGACAGAGGAGAGTTAGTCCTTCAATTGAATGAGGACTACCTTGTGTTTAAGGCTCAAAGATCTTCTTTTGTAAACATGGAGAAGAAGTATGAAAAGCTTCATCCAATTCTCTCCATACAGAGTCAAGCAGAGCCCCCACATTCAAACTCTAAGTTTGGTGTTGGGAGGCCACAATCATGCTCTGAGTATCTGTGAAGCTCTGTAAGAGCTTACTGTCAAGCTATTGACATTAAAGAAGTGCTTATTGGGAGGCAACCCAATCTTATTTATCTATGTTAATTACTTTTTCATTTCATTTTCCACTGTTAGTTTATATTTTCTTTAGGTTGATGATCATGTGGAGTCATAAAAATAGCTACAGAATTAAAGCGGAATAAAAAATAGCACACCCTGGAGGACAGGCTTACTGGCGTTTAAACGCCAGTAAGGATAGCAGAATAGGCGTTTAACGCCCAGTCTAGCAGTATTCTGGGCGTTTAAATGCCAGAATTGGCAAACAGACCGGTGTTTAACGCCAGAATAGGGTGTCTGGCTGGCGTTAAACGCCAGAAAGGGGCATCAGCCTGGCGTTCAACGCCAGGAAAGGCAGCAGACTCGCGTTTAAATGATAGAAAGGGCTGTCCAGGGGCGTTTAAACGCCAGAAAGGTGCAGGGACCAAAATTCCTTGACACCTCAGGATCTGTGGACCCCACAGAATCCTCACCTACCCCAACTCACTCTCTCTCCTCTTCACACCTTTCCATAACACTCTTCCTCAAAAACCCATCATAAAACCCCACTTACCTCACCATTCAAATTCAAAACATTTTCCTCCCAAACCCAACCCTTCTTACACGAATTCCTTCTCTCTTTTACCCTATAAATACCCCTCCTTACCACCTTCAATTTTACACATCATAAACACTTAAACCCCCCCTTTGGCCGAATTCAAAACACCCTTCTATCTCCTCCATTTCTTCTTCTTCTCCTCCTTTCTTTCTTCTTTTGCTCGAGGACGAGCAAATTTTTTAAGTTTGGTGTGGGAAAAAGCTCTGCTTTTTGTTTTTTCATAACCATTAATGGCACCTAAGGCCGGAGAAATCTCTAGAAAGAGGAAAGGGAAGGCAGTTGCTTCCACCTCCAAGTCATGGGAGATGAAGAGATTCATCTCAAAGGTCCATCAAAACCACTTCTATAAAGTTGTGGCCAAGAAAAGGGTGATCCCCGAGGTCCCCTTCATGCTCAAAAAGAGTGAATATCCGGAGATCCGACGTGAGGTTCGGAGAAGAGGTTGGGAAGCTCTCACCAACCCCATCCAACAAGTCGAAATCTTAATGGTTCAAGAGTTCTATGCTAATGCATGGATCACTAAGAACCATAATCAAAGTATGAACCCGAACCCAAAGAATTGGCTCACAATGGTTCGAGGGAAATACTTGGATTTCAGTCCGGAAATCGTGAGGTTGGCATTCAACTTGCCAATGATGCAAGGAGATCCTTATCCTTTCACTAGAAGGGTCAACTTTGATCAAAGGTTGGACCAAGTCCTCACAGACATTTGTGTGAAAGGAGTATAATGGAAGAGAGACTCAAAAAGCAAGCCAGTTCAATTGAGAAGGCATGACCTCAAACCCGTGGCTAGAGGATGATTGGAGTTCATCCAACTCTCTATCATTCCTACTAACAACTGGTCCGAAGTAACTGTGGATCAGGCTATCATGATCCATAGTATCATTATTGGAGAGAAAGTGGAAGTTCATGAGATTATACCTCTAGAACTATACAAGGTGGCTGACAAGCCCTCCACTTTAGCAAGGTTAGCCTTTCCTCATCTCATTTGTCACCTATGCAATTCAGCCGGAATTGTCATAGAGGAAGATATCCTCATTGAAGAGGACAAGGCCATCACTAAAAAGAGGATGGAGCAAACAAGAGAGCCCGCTCATGGACCTCAACAAGAGCATGCATGAGGAAATTCCTCATCAAGAAACTCCTGAGATGCCTCAAGGGATACACTTTCCTCCACAAAGCTATTGGGAGCAACTCAACACCTCTTTAGGAGATTTGAGTTTCAACATGGAGCAACTAAGGATGGAGCACCAAGAGCACTCCATTATCCTCCATGAAATTAGAGAGGACCAAAAAGAGCCATGAGGGAAGAGCAACAAAGGCAAGGAAGAGATATTGAGGAGCTCAAGCACTCCATAGGATCTTCAAGAGGAAGAACTAGCCGCCGTCACTAAGGTGGACCCGTTCTTTAATTTTCTTGTTCTTATTTTTCTGTTTTTTGTTTCTATGCTTTATGTTTTGTCTATGTTTGTGTCTTTATTACATGATCATTAGTGTCTAGTGTCTATGTCTTAAAGCTATGAATAATTCCATGAATCACTCACCTCTTTTAAATGAAAAAATGCTTTTATTTGAAAAAGAACAAAAAGTATATGAATTTCAAATTTTATCTTGAAATTAGTTTAATTATTTTGATGTAGTGAAAATACTTTCTGTTTTCTGAATGTATGCATAAACAGTGCATGTTTGAAGTTGGAATTAAGAAAAGTTGGCTCTTGAAAGAATAATGAAAAAAGAGACATGTTATCAGTAATATGAAAAATCATAAAATTGATTCTTGAAGCAAGAAAAAGCAGTGAAAAAAAAGCTTGCAAAAAAAAAGAGAGAGAAAAAGAAAAAGCAAGCAGAAAAAGCCAATAGCTCTTTAAACCAAAAGGCAAGAGCAAAAAGCCAATAAATCTTTAAACTAAAAGGCAGGGGTAAATTGGATCCAAGGCTTTGAGCATCAATAGATAGGAGGGCTCAAAGGAATAAAATCCTGGCCTAAGCGGCTAAATCAAGCTGTCCCTAACCATGTGCTTGTGTCATGAAGGTCCAAGTGAAAAGTTTGGGACTGAGTGGTAAAAGTCGTGATCCAAAGCAAAAGAGTGTGCTTAAGAACTCTGGGCACCTCTAACTGGGGACTCTAGCAAAGCTGAGTCACAATCTGAAAAGGTTCACCCAGTTATATGTCCGTGGCATTTATGTATCCGGTGGTAATACTGGAAAACAAAATGCTAAGGGTCACCGCCAAGACTCATAAAGTAGCTGTGTTCAAGAATAAAAAAGAACTTAACTAGGAAAATCAATAACATTATCGGTATTTCTGAGTTCCTAAGGAGGCCAACAATTCTGAACTCCAATGGATAGAGAGATGCCAAAACTATTCAGAGGCAAAAAGCTACTAGTCCCGTTCATCTAATTAAAACTAATCTTCATTGATATTTTTGAAGTTTATTGTATTTTCTCTTCTTTTTATCTTATTTTGTTTTTGGTTGCTTGGGGACAAGCAACAATTTAAGTTTGGTGTTATGATGAGCGGATAATTTATACGTTTTTTGGTATTGTTTTTAGGTAGTTTTTAGTATGTTTTAGTTACTTTTTATTATATTTTTATTAGTTTTTATGCAAAAAATACATTTTTGGACTTTACTATGAGTTTGTGTGTTTTTCTGTAATTTCAGGTATTTTTTGGATGAAATTGAGGGATCGGAGCAAAAATCTTATTCAGAGGCTGAGAAAGGACTGCAGATGCTGCTGGATTCTGACCTCCCTGCACTCAAACGCGTTTTTCTAGAGCTATAGAAGTCCAATTGGCATGTTCTCAATTGGGCTGGAAAGCTAACATCTTAGGCTTTCCAGCAATGTATAATAGTTTATACTTTGCCCGAGATTTGATGGCCCAAACTGACGTTCAACGCCAGTTAGAGACCTTTTTGGCGTAAAACGCCGAAACTGGCACCAGAACTGGAGTTAAACGCCCAAACTGGCATCCAAACTAGCGTTTAACTCTAGAAAAGGCCTATGCACGTATAAATCTCAATGCTCAGCCCAAGCACACACCAAGTGGGCCCCAAAAGTGGATTTCTGCACTATCTGCACTTAGATACTTATTTTCTGTAATCCTTAGTAACTAGTTTAGTATAAATAACACTTTTTACTATTATATTCGTATCTTATGCCATTTTTCACATTGGGAGGCTGGCCACACGGCCATGCCAAGACATTTTTCTCTTATGTATTTTCTACGGTGGAGTTTCTACACCTCATAGATTAAGGTGCGGAGCTCTTCTGTTCTTCATAAATTAATGAAAGTACTATTGTTTCTCTTTCAATTCACGCATGTCTCTTATCCAAGATATACTCTCATTCTTAATTCAGTTAAGTCAGAATGAAGGGGTGACCCGTGACAATCACCCACTATCTTCATTACTCGCTTAGCCAAGATCCGCGTTCCTGACAACCACAAGCGGTCTATATGATGTTCAACGTAGTCATTGGACGACAGCTGGTGTATAATCTCTTAGGCCTCTAGTTCGTGACTTTGACTTGCATCTCCTGACAACAGAGCAGTCGAACTCACAGAGATCAGAACCTTCATGGTAAAGGCTAGAACAAACGAGCTTCAAACTCACGAATGTTGGACGCAGTGACAGTGTGCAAAAGGATAGAGAGATCCTATTCCGACACAAGTGAGAACCGACAGATGATTAGCCGTGTGGTAGCTGTGCCTGGTATTCTTCATCCGAGACGAGAGATCTGACAGTTGATTAGCCGTACAGAAGTCGTGCCTGGACCATTTTCACTGAGAGGACGGATGGTCACCATTGACAACGGTGATCCACCAACATACAGCTTGCCATGGAAGGGAGCACGCATGATTGGATGAAGACAATAGAAAAACAGAGGTTCAGAAGTAACAAAGCATCTCCAAACGCTTATCTGAAATTCTCACCAATGAATTACATAAGTATCTTTATTTTAATTTACGTTTTATTTATCTTTCGATTATCAAAACTCATAACCAATTGAATCCGTCTGACTAAGATTTACAGGATGACCATAGCTTGCTTCAAGCCGGCAATCTCCGTGGGATTGACCCTTACTCGCGTAAGGTTTTATTACTTGGACGACCCAGTGCACTTGCTGGTTAGTTGTACCGGAGTTGTGAAAAGTGTGATCACAATTCCGTGCACCACTTATATATTCAATTCACTTTAGTTGTGGCTATCTAGGTTTGTTTGTGTCCTATCTCTTGTTTTTCTTCACTTGTAACCTAGGCCACTTAATTAAGGAATACATGCTTTTTTTGTTGATTGTGTGGTTTCTGTTTTTAACTGACCAATGTGTTGTGTTCTAAACCATGCGCATTTAGAATACACAAATTGTCTTCTATCATACCACACACATCTTACTTTTCCTCAATTCTTGTTTATTTGTTTTCTACAGCATCCCAAGCCCCAGTACCCACCAGCTGAAGGTGGAGCCTCATATCTCTTCACCCCCAGATTGAGTGCATGTACGGAGGACCGTGCAACATTTAAGTGTGGGGGAGGATCCGCAATTTCGGGGCGTAAATTTTTTTTCTCAACACTTTGCATTAAATTCTAGTTTTTAGTAGTTATGTTATTTTGTGAATATTTGTTGGTATTTCATTGCATTTTGCTTAGTTTACTTGTATATATCATAGTTTACTTATAGTTTTATATTAGTAAATATTTGCATGTTGCCTAGTATAGGAAATAAGTTTGGTAAAACAACAAAGAATTTTCAAGAAATTCCTTTTAGGGAGTTTCATTGATTAGATTTGAAAACTTGCGTTGACCTTGCTTGAAGTATCTTCTTATAGAACATAGAAAGAGCTTGAATAAAACACTTAGTGAGATTTGAGCCTTAATTGTATGGTTGCACATTTTTCAACCATAAATTTTGTTCTTGTGTGATAAACTCCTTTTATGATTGTGATCTTAGAATTGCTTGAATCTTTATGTCCTATATTTGGTGTTTTGAATACATTTAGTATGATTGAGGCTATTTTTTTTAATTGAACTCACTTAACGCATATGGCCAACTCTTACATCTATCTTTTGTAATCATTTTTGAGCCTTTTAATTTCCTTTTTGTTCTAATATTAAGCACATCTTTTGTCCTAAGTGAAAAACCATTTATGTCCATAAATTGTATCTTTGATTAGCTTGGGTTTGAGTGTGTGTGTGTTAATCAAGTGTGTGTGTGGGGGGGGGATTTGTGGAAAACATTGGTAGTTAGTTGTCTTTGGGTGTTCATTGATAAAATTTGGGAAAATGGGTAAACACTCACGCATCTATTAATTAAAACATATGCATCTCTTTTTAGTGAGAAAAAAAATTTGGTGTACATACTTTGTTTATAAAAAAAGAAAGAAAAAGAAAAAGAAAAGAAAATAACAATGTAAATAAAGGATGTATATGTGTGTGAATTGGAAAGAAGATGCATGAGTGAATGAGAAAAAGAGGATAAATGGGTAGTTAGGTTGTTTTGTTATGTATATATATTGGATGATATAGGATTAGGTGGGATACTTGAGCTAATCAAAGATCCAATCTATTAGCCCACTTAACCATATTAATCCTACCCTTATCCTAGCCCCATTACAACCCTCAAAAGACCTCTTGATATTTGTATTCATTCATCAAATATTAGTTGATTAGATGACTAGCAAATCCTAGAAAATATTATTAAAGGAGAACTGAGTGATTAAGCCCTACACACTGAGCGACTAGAGTGTATACACATCCGGTGAGTGGTTCGATCACTTAATTCTATGTTTCCTTCTACTCTCTTGTATTTTCTTGCAAGTTGTTGAAATGAAAATTGAAAATTTCAAATCAAATCTTTGGACATTGATTATATTGCATTGATTTCTTGTCTTGGCCCTAAGTACTTACTTTGGATTGATTGAGATTCTTTTGTTTGTTTTTGCCAAACTCAATAGGAACCATAGTGTAGATATAGATAGATAGTATTTAGTATAGTTGCATGCATATAAGTAGTGCATTTAATAAATTGCTTCTCGCTTTATCCTTCTCCTTTGATTGTGATTAGCATGAGGACATGCTATTGTTTAAGTGTGGGAGAATTGATGAATCCATATTTGACGATATATTTTGGTTTGATTTGAGTGGATTTCATCACATAAACCTACATTTATTTATCTAAATAGCATACTTTTGTGTTTTCTCCCTAAATTGAGCTTAATTGTGAAAACATGCTATTTTGTGCTTAATTTAATCAATTTTATCCCATTTTCATTCCATTCAATACCTTGATAGTTTTGATGAGTGATTTCAGGTGTAATAGGATAGAATGGCTTGATAAGAGTGGAAGAAAAGCATGGAATTGGGAGAAAACATGAAGAAATCAAAGGAGAGAAGCATTTCAGCCTGTGCCCAAGCACACCTTTTGTGCCCACGCACAAGGGTCAAAATCAGCACCTGTGCCCACGCACAGAATGGAAATCAGCAAGTGTGCCCATGCATAGCTTCTGTGTGTACGCATAGGAGGAAAATCAGCATGTGTGCGTACGCACACACCTATGCGTACGCACAAGTCCCAGTACGTGACTCACTTAATGCAAATCGCTGGGGGCGATTTCTGGGCCTCCAGAGCCCAGTTTTGGGACTCTTTGAAACTGATTCTTGCTATATCAAAGGAGGCCTCATTCCATGTGAAGGGGGGAGAAATTAGGGTTAGTTTAGCATTATGTAGGTTGTTTTCTAGAGAGAGAAGCTCCCCATTCTCTTTAGAATTAGGGTTTCTTAGTTTAATTTCCTTGTAATTTCTACTTTTAATTCTTTTTTTCATATAGTTTCTTCTACCTTTCTTTATTTTATTGTCTTAATTTCCTTATGTTATTTTGTCAATTTCTCATTTTTCTTGCTTTTTATATTTATGAACACTCTTGTTATTTTAATTTACATTTAATACAATTTATGTTTCATGTCCCTTATTGCTTAATTGAGTTGCTATTTTTAATTTCCTTGCTTAGTAGTTGTAACATTTATTATTTCTTGTCATTTTATCATGCTTTCTTTTCATGCCCACCAAGTGTTTGACAAAATGCTTGGTTGGGTTTTTACCTAGTTTTTCACACTCTTGGTTGGGAAATTGGGTGATTGGGTGAAATTGAGTTGTGGATGTCCATTCCACATTGTGTGAGGATTATTAATTGATTTGGTTTCCACTAACACTAAGCCTTCCATTAATAGAGTTGGTAAGGACTTGTAGATTGGGATCAATTATGCCCTTTTGACTAATTCTCGATGTAGGATTGACTAATTGGGATTAATTCCACACAATTACTATGTTTGTGGTCCATAACTAAGATAGGAATCCTTAGTTCTCCAATTCCTACCAAGAGCTCTTTTTAGTATTTAATTCCTTTTTTATTTCTTTACTTGCTTTCATTTAATTTCTTGCATGCCTCTTTATTTTATTGTCATTTACATTTCTTGCCTCTTATAATCAAAAACCCCAAAATCCCCAGAGCCAATAATATGTACATTTCATTGCAACTCCTAGGGAAGACAACCCGGGAGTTAAATACTCTCGGTTTATATTTGCTTTGGATTGTGACATCTTTGAATTAAAATTTGATTGGGAGTTGATTGTTGATTTAGACTATACTAGCAATGAAGAGATTCTATTTTGTGAAAATCTAGATCAACAATAAATTCCTTTTGTCATTTACCAACCTTATTAGATATCTGAGGAAAGAATATAATGCAGGTCTTTCGATTTTATTGTAAACTCATATAAGTGGTGCTAGGGGGAAGTTGTTTGGGAGAATATGGATTTTGATAGTAGCTTTATCGTGGATGCTCGTGGCCAATCTGGGGGTATCCAGTGCCTGTGGGACTTAATAAGTTGGAAAGGCATTGGTATTTGTTTGCTGTCTATGGTAGCCCCCAAAGGATCAATAGAAAGAGCGTTTGGGACAACATCCGTGATCTTAGCAGTGAGATTAACCATCCTTGGTGTCTTCTGGGTGATTTTAATGTGATTTTACATAACCATGAACGTTTAGGGGGCATTTCAAATTATAGCAGGGGTGCGTGCAATGAATTCCTGGCTTGTGTCTTTGATTTTGGTCTGTTAGATCTTGGGTATATTAGATGCCCCTTTACCTAGAAGAGAGGGGATCTGATAGAAAGATTAGATAGATGTCTTTGTAATATGGAGTGGCAAGTGGCTCTTCCTAATTCTAAAATCAAACATCTTCCCATGTTTAAGTCTGATCATTCCCTCTTTGTTTGCACTTGAATTCTACTATTCCAGTTAATAGAGGGAAACGACCTTTTCAATTCTTTGCTGCATGGTTGTAACATCCTGATTTTATTGATGTTGTAAATAGCTGTTGGAATAAACAGGATTCTTGGACTAATTACATTAACAATTTCACAGATTTCCTCAAATCTTGGAATGTAAATGTCTTCATATTCACTAATAAAAAGAAAAACAAGCTCATTAGAATGCTACATGGGATTACAGCTAGAATGAATCTCTGTAACAATCCTTTCCTTTGGAATCTTCAGATCTCTATGTAGAAAGAATATGAAGATATTCTCAAGCAAGAGGAAGTTATTTGGTTCCAAAAGTCTCGGTGTAAATAGATTGAATTTGGAGACAAAAATACCAAATATTTCCTTGGTACAACGATGGTTAGAAGGAGGAGAAACAAGATCGAGGCCTTTCAGGATGATAATGGTGTTTGGATTTCGAACAGACAAGTTTTGGAGAATATGGAAACTTCTTTCTATTCCAATTTTTTTTTATGTCAATATACCTGATCAACAGTACATCCTTGGTAACTCTTTTCCTAATCTTAGTTTTGATGAATTAACTATGATTGGGGGTTCTATAACTCATGAGGAGGTTAAGGATGCTATCTTCAATACGGACAGCCTCAAAGCCCCAGGTATTAATGGGTTACAAGCTATTTTTTATCAGAATCAATGGGACAAAGTTGGATCGGATCTTTGCAACCTCATTTCTAATATCTCGGCTGACCTTCTTCAGGTGAGAAATATTAATGAGACCCTAATCATGCTTATTCCAAAAGTTGAACCAGTTACCAACCTCAAGCAAATGCGCCCCATAAGATTTTGCAATGTCTCTTATAAAGCGATCACTAAAGTCCTGGCTAACCGTTTAAGGAGAGTGATGAATAAGCTTGTTAGCCCCAATCAGTGTAGTTTTGTTCCTAGGCGACAAAGCTCTGATAACATAATTATTACGCAGGAAGTAATTCATTCTATGAGATTAAGGAAAGGTGCTAAGGGTTGGATGCTATCAAGATTGACTTAGAGAAGGCTTATGACAGGCTTAAGTGGAATTTTATCAAGATCACTCTCAAGGACATCGACCTTCCAGATCATTTTATTAATATTGTTTACTCCTGCATCTCTACCTCTAGGATGAGAGTTCTTTGGAATAGTGACATACAAGATGAGTTTCTCCCTTCTAGAGGCATTTAGCAAGGAGATCCTATCTCCTCTTATCTTTTCGTCTGTGTATGGAGAGATTGCCCATTTGATCCAAGCCACTTTCGATCATGGTTTCTGAAAACCTATCCCGCTCAATAAAGAAGCACCTCTCCTTTCTCACCTTGTTTTGCGGATGATCTTATTCTCTTTGTGGAGGCAAGTACCAATCAGGTGGTGATTATCAACAAAGTGTTGAAGACCTTTTGTAGTAGCTCTGGGCAGAAAGTTAGTAAAGAGAAAATCCACATTTTCTTCTTTAAAAATGTGGGCCACAACTTGAGAGTTGAGATCAGTGATGAACTTCAATTAGCAAGAACTGAGGATCTTGGGAAGTATCTTGGTGCCCTTCTCCTCCATTCCAGAGCCACTAAGGCAACTTACAAAGAGATTAAAGCAACGCTTAACGTGAGATTAAATAACTGGAAAGTGTCATCCTTGTCATTGGCAAGGAGAAAGACCCTAGTAAAATCTGTCATTTCTTCTATTTCTTCTTATATTATGCAAACCGCTATGCTACCTGTGATATTATTGATCGTAAATATAGGAACCTTGTTTGGGGATATTCTAATCAGAATAAGAAAGTCTATCTAATGAACTGGAGGATTATTAGTGAACCTAAGAGAAATGGTGGGATGGGGATTCGTCACGCTTGAGAATTAACCATGCTTACATGATGAAGCTCAGTTAGGGATTTATTGAGAAGAAGGACGTGCTTTGGGCCAAGGTGTTGAGAGCTAAGTATAGATGTGGAGATGACATTATTCCTACTATTGCTAGGAAGAGGAGTGACTCCAATCTATGGAAAGGGATCTGTTCTTCGTGGAATAATGTCAAGGACAATTCGATTTGGCAAATTGGAGATGGATCTCGTATTAGATTTCGGGAGCATAATTGGATTTCGAAGATAGGAAACTTAGACCGTCAATTTGGTCATGTAAGTAATAATGCGAATTTGGATATCAGCCTAAATAAGTTCCTTACTGTTTTAGAATCACGGGACTTCGAGAGTTGAAGGATTGCATCCCTAATCAAGTGATGGACAAAATTGCTGCTCTTGCCCCGCCATCATCGTGAAAGGAACCTAACCATATTACTTGGGAGCCATCTCAAGACGGTTGTTTTAACCTCAAATCGGCATATAATGCTGTTAGACCCCCTCATAATGTAGAGGACAGAGTTTCTAATCTTGTTTGGATCTAGAAATGACCAGAGAGAATCAGATCCTTTCTTTGGCTGGCTGTTGACAATGCCTTTCTTACCAATTTAGAGAGGAAAAGAAGGCATTTAACCCTAGATCCCAGTGTGTCAAGTGCAATAATGCTGATGAATCCTCCATCTGTATCTTCTGAGATAGTCCTTTGCAGTTGCTGTTTGGAACCAAATCAAACCTTCAAGTAGTATTGGTAATTTCTTTAGCTTAAACAAAAAAGATTGACTCCTACAAAACCTGTCAGGGATTGATTGATTTTTTGTGTGTGACTATCTCCTCACTCTGGTACTTTCGGAACAAGCGTGTCTTTGAAGGGAACCTCACTAATCCTACAACTGGGGAAGCCTCTATCAAACCTAGAAGTCTGGAGATCATTGGAGCTCTATCTTCCACTCTTTGCTGTAACAGAACCCCTGCTGCTAGTGGCTTCTTGATTCACTTGTATGTCCTTTCTGAGGGGTTTATCAAACTCATTGTTGATGGATCCTTCCTTAACCACAGAAGGAGTGTAACGTGTGGTGGTGTCTTTTGTGATAATTTGAGACATTATATCAAAAGTTTTTCTTTCTGTCTAGGAGATTGTTCTGCCATGCATGCAGAGTTATGGAGTATTGTAAAAGGTTTACATATTGTAACTCAGAATGGTTTCATGAACCTCATTATTGAATCGGATTCATGGACTGTAATTAATTTCATCAAAAAAGGTTGCCCTCCCCTTCACCCGCATGTAACTTTGTTGAAAGAGATAAGAATTCTTGTTGGTCGTATTAACCATATTGTTTGGACACATGTGTTTTGTGAAGCCAATTTTATGGCTGACCATCTAGCCAAGAAAAGTCATGAACTTCTTGATGGTCTTCATCTCTTTGATATGACCTTGTCTGATACTATCCAAATTTTACTGTTTGATCATGTTGGCTCTTATAAATTAAGAGAATACTATTTTATCTTTGTTTTTTTCTTTTAGGTTTTCTTTCGGGTCTCTGACTGCCTTTAAGATTAGAAAAGAAATTATTCATTAATGATATAATAAAAAATATCAAAATAAAATCATACCCAATATATCATAAAATAAAATCTCGAAGTATCTACTTTAAACAAACTAATCACAGAATTTATAACAATAACAAATTTTAAATATTATTTTATTCTCAAAATTCAATTTGAAAATTAGGGTAATTGACACCACTAAATCAATTGCTCTTTAATATTACATGATTGTCCTAAAAGCAAAAATGCTATATAGATGTCCAAATTTATATTAAAACTATGTAAATCGAATGAACTAGCTTCGATTTATCAAGAGAGGAGCGTAGTGGCAAGTAAATCGAAGCTATTAGGGTCGATTACTTGAATACATTAGCAATATAAATCGAAATATATATATGTGGACAATGTGATAAATCGAATTTAGTATGTTCGATTTACCTATGTGCATCACTTATATAAATATGATGTTAAACCTTTATTAAAGTGGGACTCACAATGGCTAGTAAAGATGGTTTTCTAGTTCTTGTGCACTACAGAGAGACGAGTAAATTTAAAATTAGAACAATCTAAGAATATTAGAAGCCAATTAATTTAAAAACATGATTTAAAAAATAAATTCTTCTCATAATTATTTAATTATGAATTTATGATATGAAAAATACTTTTTAAAAAACTATTCTAATGGTTGACTTTTAAATACCGAATTATTCATTTAAATAGTTAATATTTATCTAACCTAATGTAATAATGGAATAATGCAACACATCTAAGTTTTTTTATTAATCAAGTCCAACTAAGTTAGTCTAATATCAATAAAAATTAGCTATGGATAGCATTATATTTCAAGTTTTATTATTTAACTTGGTTAGACTTGGTTTATAAAAAGAGTTGGATGTACTCTATAATAAAGTAGGTTTAAACCTTATTATTATAATTATTACTATTATTATTATTATTATTATTATTATAATTTTCATAATGATAACTAATGAACATAATTTGACTAAATTGAATATATAGAATTCATAAAAATTCAGACCATCCTCTTATTAAATAAGCTATCCATATAATGCGGCAAGGTAAAAATAACCACATTTATCTCAATGATAAATTCAGCTTTCATACGGAAGATAACTTCACCCACGTTCTATTAAATTGGTTATAGTATATAAGAAAGTTTAACCATCCTTTAACAAAATGAAATTCATTTCCTCTGCTGTGCAGAACTCTTATATTCATATAATTAGCACCCGAATCAGCAAAATAACTCTGAAATGAAACATGATGTCTGCAAGGTTTTATAAATAATTGTGGTAAAAGACAATTTTGTTGTAAGGACAAAATAAAATAAATTGAGTAAGAACACTCATTATATAATTATATAATTAAAGAAATAAAAATAAGGTTGGCTTTATAAAAGAATGATGAAATTATAATTTATACCTTAAAAAAATTAATTTTGATAAAAAAAACAAATCTTATCATAATTAATTATTAAATACTAACAAATATAATTATTTAAAATTGATTCTTTCCAAAAAAAAAGAAATAGAAGTGAGAGGCAAGCATACCGACACCAGAATATGTTACGTCAATATACTTGGTGCTAACGTCAGTATACCTGGTGTAAATATCATATAAATGCTAATTATGTATAATTTATAATCTATTCTATCTATTCTATTATATAAAAATTGGATTTTTACATTTAATGATGGAGCTGACGTGGCATGCTTTTGAAAGTGTTTTTTGATTTATTTCTTTTAATTCTGTAAAGCAAATCAATTATAACTAATTAATGATATCAATTAATTAATTTGAGTAGATATTCAAATTTCACAATTAATTATACAAATTAATTAATTTAGTTAATTATTTTAATTATTTGACTTGATTTGATTGGAGTAAATATCAAATTATTTTAGTAAATAATAAATATAATAATGAAATACATGAACTAATTTAATTAGTTTATTTTTTTTAATGTCATCTATTTATACGAAATTATAATGTGTTTTTTACTCATTTCTTCTTTTTTCTCTCTTTCTTTCTCTCTCTTGTGTTTAGGGTACAATTTTTGTAATTTATTTAATTTTTATTTTTTTTATCACTACTTATACATTTTATTTTTTTTATATTTTTTAAAGATTTTTATCTATTTTAGTTGTTCATTATTAGGCACATATTTTTTTCCTTTTAACTTTTGATTAACAAAAGATATGTGTCTTTTTTACAGTATTTTTAAATAATCTTACTATAATTTTGTTTTGTAATATTCTCTTTTATCATGTGTACTTTATGTGTTTAAGGAGCTGACTTAAAGTTATAATATGATATATAAAATTATAGTATGATTTACAGTATGCTAAAATATTAGGACATTATCGTATAGATATTTTTGAATTTGTTCATTAAATTCAATCATATAGGATCTTGAAAATTATACAATTATGTAATTATTTATTTTTTCATATAATTATTGTATTGGTCATTTATATTAGTGAGACTATTTTTATTATTAATATTTATAAATATACTATTATTTGTATAATTAATTAAATCATCTTATTCATTTAAGTTTAATTCTATTGAATTAATTATTCGAAGTGTCATCGTTATTTCTATTTTTAAAGATTTTTTTAATATTATTTAACAATTATAATAACATGATAATAGTTAAAAAAGGACAGAACAAAAAAATTTTTAATGTGAAAATAGGGCAAAAAGAATAAATTTATTTAATAATTTTTTCAGAATATATATGTTTCTTCTATATAGATAATTATTATAAGGCATCAAAAACTCTAACAATTATTAAGAATAAATGATCGTTATAAAAATAGTACCAATTTAAATGATATACAAATAAACCATGCCAAACATAACCTACAACTTAAAAGGGTTACTTATGAAAGAATATAGTTTATAACATTTATTTCTTTTTTACTATTTATTTCAAAAAAAATCTTAATTACTTAACAATTTTTTTTTAAATTCACTATATATATATATATATATAAATGCGGATAATTATATTTTTACTTTTTGATATAATTGATATATTATTAATAATGAATAGTAATTAACCCCTCATATTTTTAATCAAAACAATTTGATGATAGTTTCTATTTATAGATATTAATGGATGATTGTTTCTTTAAAAATAAAATGTATTATGATTTTAGGTTATTTCATAATTAACAATAATACTTGATTATTTCTTTAAAAATAAATTACATTATGATTTTAGATTATTTCACAATAATAATTAATGTTCATAATATTGAATTACTCTAAATTTTTTATTTTCTATTTTCTATCGTTAGTAGTTAATTCCAAATTAAAAAGATTATATTGAATTGTTGAATAGTCCAAATATAACCGGAGTTAGTTTAGTTTATTTGTTTATTAATATAATTGATTGAAAGCATAAATGATAAATAAGACAAGCAAATAATTAGAAAAATAGAATGTTAGTAATTACTTAAAATAGATAACAAAATAAGTTATAGGTATTACTTTATTTAAATTATTAATAATTAAAAGAATAAAAGGTCAGTAATTATTATTTTTAAAATAGACATTAAATTTAATTTTATGGTACTAAATTATTTGAGTTGTTAATAAAATTAATAATTTTCAGATTTAAATCTACTCAATTTATATATTTTATTTTATTTTACTTTAACAAAAAATTGAGACGTGCATTTTTAATTATTTATTTAGAAAGTATAGCGAAATGAGTTATATCA
>NC_029789.2:18572060-18581179 GCF_000816755.2 Arachis ipaensis
TCATATAATTATTGTATTGGTCATTTACATTAGTGATACTATTTTTATTATTAATATTTATAAATATACTATTATTTGTATAATTAATTAAATCATCTTATTCATTTAAATTTAATTCTATTGAATTAATTATTCAAAGTGTCATCGTTATTTCTATTTTTAAAGATTTTTTTCTAATATTATTTAACAATTATAATAACATGATAATAGTTAAAAAATGACAGAAGAAAAATTTTTTTAATATAAAAATAGGGCAAAAAGAATAAATTTATTTAATAATTTTTTCAGAATATATATGTTTCTTCTTTATAGATAATTATTGTAAGACATCAAAAACTCTAACAATTATTAAGAATAAATGATCGTTATAAAAACAATGCCAATTTAAATGATATACAAATAAATGCCAAACATAACCTACAACTTAAAAGGGTTACTTATGAAAGAATATAGTTTATAACATTTATTTCTTTTTTACTATTTATTTCAAAAAAAATCTTAATTACTTAACAATTTTTTTTTAAATTCACTATATATATATATATATGTAAATGCGGATAATTATATTTTTACTTTTTGATATAATTGATATATTATTAATAATGAATAGTAATTAATCCCTCATATTTTTAATCAAAGTATTTTGACGATAGTTTTTATTTATTGATGTTAATGGTTGATTGTTTCTTTAAAATAAAATGCATTATAATTTTAGAATGTTTCATAATTAACAATAATGTTTGATTAATTTTTTAAAAATAAATTACATTATGATTTTAGGTTATTTTATGATACATAATTAATGTTCATAATACTAAATTACTCTAAATTGTCTATTTTCTATGGTTAGTAGTTAATTTCAAATTGAAAAAATTTTGTTGAATTGTTGAATAGTCCAAGTATAATTGAGGTAGTTAATTTAGTTTATTTGTTTATTAATATTTTATACTTTGTATTAATTAATAGATACTTAAATAAATTATTTAAACTGGTCACATATATTTTTTAATGAGGAGTGCTACACATACAAGTCTTTTTGACTTACAAGTCTTAAAAGTTACTAGGCCTTTTAATGCGTTATTCAACGTTTCCTATTTTCAAAGCGCTACACTCAGAACGGTTCTTCTTCTTCTTCCTCTTCCTCTTCCTCTTCCTCTTCCTCTTCTTCTTCTTCCTCTTCCTCTTCTTCTTCTTCTTCGTTTTTTTTTTCGATTTTCATAGTTTCTGAAATCAAGCTTTGAAATCGTTTTGAAGAAGAAGAAGCAGCAGAAGATTGGGAGAAAGAGAAAGAGTTCTGAATTATGCAACGAATTTTGGGTGTATTTCTTAAATACTTTGGGTGTATTTTTCGTAATCCTTTGGGTGTATTTCTGTAATCCTTTTGAAGATAATGGAACTTCAGAAATACACCCAAACGATTACAGAAGTACACCCAAAATGATTACAGAAATATACCCAAACGGTTACAGGAATTTACCCAAACGATTATAGAAATACACCCAAAGGATTACAGAAAATACACCCAAAGGATTTAAAGAAATACACCCAAAATTTATTAAAATACATCTTATGCATAATTCAGAACTCTTTCTCTTTCTCATTCTCATCTTCTACTGCTTCTTCTTCTTCAAAAACGATTTCACCATGAAAAATCGAAAAAAAAAGAAGATAAAACAGAGAGAAAGAACGTAAATGAAGAAGAAGAGGAAGACGATGAAGAAGAACGTGCAGAAACGAAAGAAAAGGAGAAGAAGAAGAGTAAGAGGAAGAAGAATGTGCAGCAAGAAGAAGAAAAAGAAGGAGAAAGAGAAGGCAAGAAACGAAAGAAAAGAAGAAGGAGAAGACGAAGAAGAAGAAGAATGGTTCGAAGCGTGTTTTGAGCGTTAATTTTAATTGAACTTGTAAGGCTTACAAGCCTTAATCGCTTGTATGCCAAGAATTACTCTTTTTTAATTGCTCTCTTATTAGTACGGTTCAGTAAATAAAATGGATATTAATCATTGTAGTGAATGAATATTTATTATTTTTAAATAAATTCATTTAATTCATTTAAAAATATTGAAGGATTCCAAATCTATATGCTACGATTTTATTTTGTTATTAATGTATATATACTCCTATATTATATATTTTATGATTCTTATATTTTCAGATAATATTTTCAAATTTTTTAGTTTAATTTATTATTTTTAGTCATCAAAATTTATTATTTATTTTTGACAATAGAATACAATTAGTTGTAGAATAATACAATGATAACAATGATTTGATTTTTTTTTTTTTTGGGTCAATGGATTGGACAACCTCACAATCCTAGGTACCCCAATGGATTGAACAACCTCCAATCCTAGATACACAACACACTCACACACTCCTCACATTTTTTATTACATTTTTTTTCAATTGCAATCTCTAGAGTTTGAACCCTAGACCTTTGAGGTGGAGAAGGAAAGATATGTCATTTGAATTAAAATTCATTGGCAACAATAATTTTTTTTTTGTCAAGCGGATTGGACAGCCTCTAATTTTAGACAATACACTTATATTTCACACATCCATATAACATACTCACAGACACTACTATGAATAGTATGGGTTCTTAATCAAGACCCAGCTTCAGCTGAAATTTGAACCGGTGCACTTTTTTGCAAGGCAAACATTGTTGCCACTAAACCAAGCCTGGCGGTCCGACAACAATGATTTGATTTGTCTGCATTGATAGAGCCTAAACCACTTTTGAGTTAAGATGATGGACCAGCCCAGTATCTAAGCCCATAGCCCAGTACGATCCTACGATGTTAGGTATTGGACCACATTACAATGTCATTATTCAGCCGCCAGGGTTTCAGCCCCATACCTAAAACACACAATCGATATGTTGTTTTGCTAAGATGTAACGTTGATTTTGATTTGGTTAAGTTGGATATTCCAATTGCATACGCAAACACAGTACAGCATCCCTGCATGAATTTAATGGACATATTACTCCTAACCGAAAAAAAAAATGGAATATTACTAGGCTTATTTATATTTTTGAATAAATAATTAATTGGTTAGTAGTTAGTACAAAATTTTTCTCTCTCACTTGTGGAATGTTTACTTTTAATGTGAAGACAAACAAATTATAACAATGAAAACAAATGGAGATGTTACATATATATATATATACACTAAAATTGAATAGGACAAATAACCCACACACTTAGAAGATGAGTAGCCAAGTAGGTTTGTCTTTGTCTACGTTAAACTACGGTGAAAGAATGAGCACCAACGGTGTTTTCAGCGCAGTTTGAATCAGTTTTGAGTAAAAAAAATTATTCGATTCAGACACTAATTTTATTTGTAATACAGTTTAGATTGTATAATTTTTTAAAAAAATTTGATCCAATCCAATTTCAAACGGTTTAGAATGGATTGGATTTACAGTTTTGTAAATTAAAAAAAATTAAATATATATAACAAGTTTTAACATTAAATTTTAAATAAGGGCAAGTTACTTAAATAAATAGAATAGAGAAAACGTTTACCCAAATGTGCAAATCTGGTTCTTGTTACCTGCATGTGCAAAAAGCCATTTTTATGTAATCCGTGGCAACCCACCACGGTTTCAAAACGTGCATAAACCGTGGCAGGTCCCAGCGGATTATGGCCAAAAGATATAGAGTGTAAACCGTGGTAGGTCACCATGGTTTACTAAGGAGAGATGGCGTGCATAAACCGTGGAGAGTCACCACGGTTTATGAAGAAACTTGTTTGCACATAAAACCTTGTGGGTCACCACGGTTTATGTGTGATAAATAATGGCCAGAAAACCTTGTTAATTTTATGTCAAAGAGATACAACTTATTTTTTATTTTTTTTATTATTCTTGTTAATTTTTTATAATTATATTTTTTATTATTATATTTTTCATCTTAAATTTTTTTAATGAAAAAAATGAGAATAAATTAGATTTTCATAATTTGTTCTAGTTTATCACCAAGCAGAATTACAAGAACACAAAATTTTGTGTCTCTGTCCATCAGTGCCTCATCCTATTTTGTTGTTGAAAACAAAGGCAGCCTAATAAATACACACTATATAGTACATTCTATAAAAAAAAAATCATCTATTTCTATTGAATATTTATAATAAAATTTTTTTGTTCTCTTTATGTATTATTGACTAATATATACTATAAAATTTTTTACATGTATTATCAATTATTTTTTCATTATGTTTATCCCTATTTTTCATTTTACACTATATTTAAATATTTATTATACTATAAAAAATATTAATGAATATAATAAAATAATTACTTATTAATATTTTTTAGAGTACTCATTAATATTCTTATAATATAATAAATATTTTTTATTTTAAATTTAACAAATACTAATGTATCAATATACACTTATATGTGAATTTATTAAATCTATATAAAAGATTTAATCAATAAGCATGTTAATGAATATTAATATACTAATATTAACAAGTAATTATTTTATTGTACTCATTAATATGTTATAGTGTAATGAATCTTTATTTTATAAATAAAAAAATAAAGATGAATATAATGAGAGAGGTCACCTTAAGTTTAAACGAACTTTTGAGTAGTTTTTATAAGTTCGTCTTAAGATTTTGAAAATTTCATAAAAACTCAAAATAAAAAATAAAAACACAGATTCCAAACATTAATGTTAGTGTAATTGGTGACTCTCCACGGTTTATGCACGCCATCTCTCCTTAGTAAACCGTGGTGACCTACCACGGTTTACACTCTATATCTTTTGGCCATAATCCGCTGGGACCTGCCACGGTTTATGCACGTTTTGAAACCGTGGTGGGTTGCCACGGATTACATAGAAATGGCTTTTTGCACATGCAGGTAACAAGAACCAGTTTTGCACATTTAGGTAAACGTTTTTTCTATTCTATTTATTTAAGTAAATTGCCCTTTAAATAACTAACAATAACGTAATAAGTTTCAATAATATCTTAAAAACCAACGATAACATAACAATAAAAATAAAATTATAAGTTAGTTAAAATAAATAAATAAATCATATTTTGAACATAAAAAATTTATTAAATAATAATAATAATAATACATGAATATTATAAAAATATATAACAAATTGAACATATTATAAATATAATTATAAATATAATAATAAAATAATAATATTAATTTTGTCGATTTTTAGCAAATTGATGGTAGTTTGATATCTAATTGTTTAGGAACGAAACCTACTCCTCTTCCGTGGGTTCTCAAACCAAAAATAATGTCAATAAAAAATTTAAGATAAAAAAGGAAGGAAAAGATATAAAAGAAACTGAATAAGATGAAGAGAAAAGAGAAACTAAAGGTAAAAGTTAAATGTATGAATGAGAACTGGAAAAGAAGAGTACAATAAAAAGTAAAGAGAAACTGATTCTGACCTTTTGGTTTTCGCTATGAATCCGTTTGCGTCAGGTAGCATTAGGATGTTTATAGTATTTGCCAAATGATTCTGACTTTATTCTAATTCTAAAACCAGAGAATTTTAATAATTAAGAAAATTACAATAAAATCCTAATAGAAGTTTATTTTTTCCAAATAACTAAATATAACTGTTCATATTTCTGACCAGTTGTAACCTCTGCATAATCATGAGAGTACGCAAGTTGATGATTTCAGTGGCTAAGAGAAGGGGGGTTGAATCTTAGCCCATTTTTGTTTGCTAACACTTGTTAGATTTAGAGGAGACTTTTCTGTTTTTAGCTCGTCCCTAGCCACGAGACATTTTCATTTTGTCTCGTCACTTGGCACGAGACATTTTTGGTTTTTGCTCCAGTAGAAAACAGAAATGGAGTAGGAGAGAAGGAAGATTACACCCAGATATATCCTGGTTTGGCTGCTAAGTGCAGTGCAGCCTACATCCAGTCTCCATCGCAACAATGATGGAATTTCACTATAATCAACTTGATTACAAACTGTAAAGTGCTAACCCAACTTACAAGAGGATTCCCACAGAATCATGAAACACAACATAGATGAACAAAGGAACTCTAAGACATCTATGGCTTTTTCTTTTAATTTTGCACTCTCTGCCTTTTTCCGCTCTATGGCTTTTTCATACAAATCTCACTGTTTGCCTTTTTCCATGAGACTCAAGACATGACAAAATTAAACAGAAAAATACTAAACAGAATACATTGAAGGAGAAGAAAATATGTAAGCTTAGGTAGCTCTGAGAATCCTGTGCCTTGCACTCTCACTGCTTACTTCTAACTCCTTGCTTCAACCAGTGGCTGTTCCCCCTTTTTATAGAAGAGAGAAGCCTCCACACTTGAAGCCAAAAACCCAAGCCAATTTCTTCTTCCTTCAAGAAACCGGTTCGGCCACATAGAGAGAGAAGAGATAACAATGCAAAACCCAACATGCAATTACCTCTAGTCATTTCTTGATCATCACCCTTCATCAATCCGAGCTCTCCATCCTTGGCTTGCTCTCCAAGATGGATTTCTGGCCTTTGATGCTTCATGATGATAATGACTTCATCTGCTTTAATCTCTGCCTCAACCATCTCTTCGCCACTCTAGCTACTTCCTGTGGTGGTTGAGCAGAATCAAAGACAAGCCATGCTTCAAGAATCTCCCTGGCTGGCCGTGATCTTCTTCTTCCTTTTTGAGCATGGAGAAGCCAAGATTACCTCACCAAATCTATCCAAAATTGGTGACAATCTCAGCCACAGCTCATTTTTATTTTAGTATATTTTCTTGCCATCATTGTGATGGTCTTTAGGCTTGCTTTCTCTTCCTTTCGGTAGCTCATTTTTTGCTTCCATGGCTGCCAATATTTCCTGTGTAATAACCGAAGAGAGAAAGAGATGAGAGAGAAGAAAGAATCTGAAGAAAAAACAATTCAAAGTGGTTAAACTAATTAATTGAAAATAGCTTGCTTTTGCTTCCCATAGTTGGCGTGTAGCAATGATGCCTTTAGTCAAATCAATCTTCTCTCACTTGCTTATATTCCCAATGCTTAAATTAGCTTTGAAATCCTTCTAAGAGGTGTAATGAAATCCGTTGGAAGCATTGAGGCTTTTTCTTTGCTTCATGGATTCGGACAAAGCATGAGGAAATCTCATCTTCAAATGGAATTGGGCTTGGTTGCTATAATTATTAAATTTCTGGCCCAATTGCAACATTTGCTTTCCTGATGAGTTTTGTAACGGATCAAGCATAGGAAAACATTCATCAAAATTAGATATGGGCTTGGTTGCAATAACATTTAGCTTGGCCCATTAATACAACAATTCAGCCACATAATAGGAAACATGTAGCAAGACTGATTGTTGGTTTTAATTTGGGCTAGCAACATTTTTATTTTTCGGCCCAATTAAAAACCTGCATCACAAAATTATTAATTAACATATGTTATGTGAAAGTCAGATTAATAATTTTGTAATTTAAATATTTTAATAATGTTTGTTCATCATCAAAATTAAATTAGAGTTTTCCAAACTCATCACAAGTTATACTTTCAGAGTACATAAGTTGTAACTTCTGTGAGATATGTAACTGGTACTTTTTTTGAGTATATTATTCAACACGTCTTCATGATTTCTTCAATCATTATATGTCGAATTTCAACCAAATTGCTCTCCATTAGTTCATGGCCAATTTTACATACATATCAAAGAAAATATTTATTTTCAATCTAAAAAATGCCCTTAAATATTTATTTTTCGACTAGAAGGAAAAAAATATAAATATTTAATAATATTCAATATTTTCAACGATCTCATCTTCAAAAATTTCTTTCTTCTTTTTTTTCTCTTCTCTTATTATTTTTTTCTTCTTTTATTTTTTGCAATTTGTCTTACTCGTTCAGCGAGTTGAGGCAAATCGAAAAATTCTTGACTACTAATTCTTCTCAAATAGAAAACTTGAAACCATGTGCCACTGCCACCAAATTTATAAATTCATTTTTAGGAAAAAAAATGGGACACTTATTTCTCATTTGTTTGAATCGAACTATGTAATCGTCAACAGACTCATTTCAAGATCGTTTGACTTGGCACAAATCACATATACTAATTTTTATATCTCCTCTAAAAATTTGTTCATGAAATTTTGTTTCTAATTCTACCAAGAACGAATTTGGTGGGAGAGTAAAAAACCATGTAAATGCATGTTTGGCCAATGAAAAAGAAAAAAATTTTAATTTAAGGTATTCATTAGTACTTTAGCAGCAATTTGACCAATTTCAAAAGTATTCCTTGCTACATGTTTTACTGTGGATCCATTGCCTTCTCCATAAAATATAGAAAGTGCCTTGGGAGCTTTCCATGCTTGAGGCAATTGTGCTTCTTGAATAAAATTAGAAAATGGTGAAACAAAACGAAGTCGTTTGGTAGATTCAATATGAAAATCACTCCTCTTCAATGTTTGATTAACAACTTCTTCTACATTATGTTGCTCCAGGTATTATTTTCAATATCTTGAGACATAGTCAAACTATTGGATTTTTGACATTCTGTTGAATATTTTTAGCTATGTTTATTTTTACCACCTCATCCAATTTTTGTAATAACATATTTTACTGATTTTGGTGTACGCATAGCATAATCTTTTTCTAAATTATGGTAACTCTTTCTTATTTCTTCTCGGATCATTGTGGTAAGATATTTGATGATTCGGAAATATCATGATCATTATGATTTTTTTGAGTGAATATCCTACCCGACTCCTAACAATTACCTCGAAAGGACAGCGAGACTTCCAAAAAAAAAAAACACATAATCTGGTCCTGTTTTTTTTTGGGACTGATTAGCTCCTGTGTAAAAAAAACAACATTGTCAGGAGTCTCGTTGTCCTTTCGAAGTAATTATCAGGGGTCGGGTTAGATTTATTTTTGTCAAGGATCTCGTTGTTTTTGAGATGATTATCAAAGACTGTTTTGTGGTTTTTTTTAAATATCCAACTTCACAGAATTTCAAAGTTGAATAGAGAAAAATTTTCTTTTCTAAAATCTTATTAACTTTACAGAGTTTCAAAGTTAAACAATTTTTTTTCTATTGATACTTTTTTTATACAACGTGATTTAAATTTTAAAAATTTAAAATTAATTTACTATAAATTTAAATTTAATT
>NC_029789.2:18581222-18590330 GCF_000816755.2 Arachis ipaensis
TAAGTGTCCCCACTACTCATAGACAAGTATTGTATTGGACTGGATTCGTTATCGATTCTTCCAGACCTATATAAAACCGAGTGCCCACTGTGATTGTCAGTCATAGAAGAGCATAGGAATTGGCGTAATAATATTTAATAATAAAAATTACAGGGGGCATGGCTTTATTGGCAACTACTACAATCGCCTTTAAAACTATTAATACTCAAATTCGCAGTCGCAGTTTTCTACCGGCGCAACGGCATCTCCCGCTCTCTTCCCCTCCTCCTTCTTCTTCGTTCTTCAGAATTGTTTCCGTCAAAGCAATGGAATTGGAGCAGAAGGATCCGATGGTGATCGACGAGAATGGAGTTCTTAAGAAAGGTATTGCCGAGTTCTACGATGAGTCCTCTGCTATTTGGGAGGATATTTGGGGAGACCACATGCACCATGGCTTTTATCCTCCCGATTCTACCATCTCCCTCTCCGATCATCGTGCTGCTCAGATCCGAATGATCGAACAAGCTCTTCGATTTGCTTCTATTCCTCTAGGTCAATCCTCACTTCTTTTGTTTGTTTATTAATTTAATTAATTAATGGAGTTTTGATTGATGTGCGTGTGTTGCGTTACGTAGCAGAGGATGAGAGGAAATGGCCGAAGAAGATAGTGGATGTTGGATGCGGGATTGGGGGAAGCTCAAGGTATCTGTCTGAAAAATTTGGAGCTACTGCCATCGGTATTACTCTCAGTCCTATTCAAGCTCAAAGGGCTAATGCTCTTGCTGCTGCTCAGGGTTTGGCCAACAAGGTTGATTCATCTATTATTACTATTTAAGTAAACATTTAATTAGATTTAGAGTTTGTTTGAAAAACATCTAATACAAAAAAAAATGAATTTTATTTTTGCTAAAATAAGAATTTATTTTTATTTGAAATTTAATTCTATGGTTTGAAATTATTTTAATTTAATACAAAAAAAACTTAATTCTTTAATTTGAAATGATTCTAATATATTAATAGAATAGAATTAAAATTTTAGAAATGTTTGGTAATCAAAAGAAATTAGTAAAAAATAGTCTAAAATTTATCTTATTTAATATTTATTAATTATTGTAAATTTATTAATTTGTCTTAGCATTACCGTTTGATTTGTAAATGATCAGATGCATGATATACATCAGTACTCTAATGCATTTTTTTCTGTGAGTACTTTTTCTTCAAATTTAAAGTGTATGTTTTCGCGTGAATTTCGGCAATCACTTGCTCTGATTCTATATATTGATTATTTTGAACTAATAAAAAGCTTTTGAATGGAATTCTATCATTATGTAAAATGTCATCACTTTTAATTTCTCATTATTTGTAACTGTGTTTTACTTGGGCGGTTCAAATATCTCATTATTTGTAACTGTGTTTTAATAATTTATCATTATGTTCCGTACCTATTCATTTCTAAGTCTTTTAAAATAACTAGAGTATATAGATTTTTTGGAACTACAATTGATATCTTTATCACATTAGCTAAAATTTATTGGAAAAATAAAAATTAAAATTCTCAAAGCAATTCAAGTAATTCATGTTTAGTTGTTTTAAAACAAGAAAAAAAAATTCAACTCTCGAGTGAATTCTAATTCCTAACCTTCCAAACAAGCTCAAAATATTTCAAATTGAACACTAGTTTTAAACAAAGTTTTACTACTTTGAAAGTCATCAAATTGATTGTTTCATTGTTATTTTGAAGAGGATAAGGAATTAATTGTTGTTTTATTAAGAGCAAGAGAGGACCAATATGTGTGACGAGATTAATTGTGGAACTTCAGAACAATAAATTTGTTGGAGATCAAATCTCAATCCAAGTTTTGATGTATATTAACGGAGTTACTTGTACAGGTTTCGTTTCAAGTGGCAGATGCTTTAGACCAACCATTTCCGGATGGGCAATTCGATCTTGTTTGGTCCATGGAAAGTGGAGAACACATGCCTGACAAAGCCAAGGTTGTTGTACTTCATTTATTTATCCTCTCTGACGCAAGCTTAATTAAACATTAACTAAATATTTATTTCTATATTTGATTTAACTTTGGGAGTATTATATTAAGTTGAAACAAAATTGATGTTCAAAAGCAAAATTGAGACAATAAATTTTGTTTGAATAAGATAAAATAAAATCGCTGAAATATACATACAAATTTTAGTTTGAAATGATATCCATGAAACCAAACATCGTTTTTGCATAGGAGAATAATGAACTTGAATGCTATTTCTCTTCCCTTTTGATTCTGGTTTCCCCAATTGCAGTTTGTGAGTGAGTTGGCTAGAGTAGCTGCACCGGGTGCCACCATAATAATAGTAACATGGTGCCACAGAGATCTTGGCCCTGATGAAGAATCCCTAAAGCCATGGGAAGAAAAACACTTGAAGAAGATATGTGATGCTTTCTATCTTCCAGCATGGTGCTCAACTGCTGATTACGTTAAATTGCTTGAGTCCCTATCATTACAGGTGAATTACTTAGCCAAGTCCAATTATTGAAGATGGACCCTTTGAGATCTTCAAATAATTTAATATGTAACTTAACCTATCCCCATGCTTTGCCAGGACATCAAGTCAGAAGATTGGTCTCCTTATGTTGCTCCATTCTGGCCCGCGGTGATACGGTCAGCATTATCATGGAAGGGTCTTACTTCACTCTTGCGCAGTGGTAAGTGCTATTAGTAATTGTTTACACCTAGATCTTTGAAAATTATATAGTATTTCTTTAGTTAGCTAGCAACCTCTATATTATATTCTGTATATAAATATGTAGCTATTAAAATATTTTTCTGTATGCTCAATTAAATAATAAATATAACAATAGTTGCAACTTGTCGTTATATGATAGGAATTGAATATCTGTTTTTCTAGGAGTTGGTTGGTCTACATGTTCTGTGAAGTGTGAACCATATTAAAAGTCGAAAATGTTGCATCTCTTTCTCTATCAAATTTACATTTGATATTAATTTGTTGCACCTCTCTCTCTAGTGGTATTTTAGGGTCTTCCAAGTTCGGGGAAGTGAATAACGAGGTTGAACGAATAAAATAGATGGATTTTGTGCCTCTGAAATTGCTATTTTTTCTCAAGAATGCTTTCGTTAAATCCATTGCCATTGAATAATATATACTGCTGCTAGGCTGAATTTCTTTGAATTATTTTGAGCAGGATTGAAAACCATAAAAGGAGCTTTGGCTATGCCATTGATGATAGAAGGATTCAAGAAGGATCTAATTAAGTTTGCGATCATTACATGCAGAAAGCCTGAATAAGAGGGGGCAGATCAGTTTATGATAGAATTAAACGGGCTTCTGAAAATCTCATTTTTTTTGTTGTAGTTTAAATTAAACAAGACATAGAAGCGGCCGTGCAACAGTGACACAAAATATTGTGAGAACAAACTACGATATGGTTGTGAAGAATGAAGAAGTCTCACAACAATGTCTCAGAGTTGCTGACAGCTGCTGATATGACTTCTCTAAAGCAATTTTTTGTTAGTTTCTTTAAGCACAGGGACTAGAAATTAGTACTATTACTACTTTCTGTTACCATCATTACTTCTAATTCTGCATTCTTGCTATATTTGTGATAAGATTCGCATAAAATAAAAATATAAATAAATGTCTAGATGTAAGTATAATAGCTACAATTTATTGGTCCTAAAATTACTCACTCACATAGATGGTATTATCATATTTTTCATCTTTCTAACTTACTAACACTCATAAAATAAAAAAAATGAAGAAATAATTCTCAATTCTCATAACATACTTTCATTTTAGAAACATAAATTACATAAGATATAGGTGTCTTTATATAGACAATTTTTAGTACTAAAATAATAATTTTTAACAATTAGTTGTATATATTGGCGGTGATTAATGAAACTTGTAGAGCTTGCTTTGACTTTTCAAGTGTTAGTGTTTTCTAATAACTTTGAGAGATAACTGGTATTAGGAAGCAAAGTGTCTCGTTCAGCTTGCAAACTTTGGTTCTGTCATCATTTAATAACCAAATATCTTAGTTGGCAAATGCTCTTTGAATATTATCGATAATTTTTCAAATTTTCAATACAATTAACTTTTAGTAAATAGATAATTATGGTATTCAACTAAAATTTTGTTTTTTCAATTTTTTAACTATGTTTCATGAAGATTTTAATCCATATAAAAATTTTAATTCATATGAGATTATACAAGTTGATTTAAAATTTTTAATTAACATCCCTTAAATTAAATTTACAGAATTAATCATTTCAAACATCTTCTTCAACTTGTAAAATAATTCTGTCTTCAACGGCTTTGTAAATATATCTGCAATTTGTTTTTCAGTAGGACAATCCTCGATCACAACTTCTTTTTCATTTACCAATTCTCTAATTTTTTTTAAACCGTATATCAATATACTTTGATCTCCCATGGAATACTAGATTTTTGTAAAGTACAATAGCTTACTTGTTATCACAAAATATCGTTGTTGGAGTACTTTGTTTCTCGTTCAATTCTTTAAAAATTCTTCTCCAAACTGTTTGTGGTGCACAACTTACTGTTGCTATATATTTTGCTTCTACTGTAGAACCAAGATGAAATACAAATTTTGAAGTACTTTTCCTTGTTTCAATATCTCTAACCCAATCACTATCAGTGTAACCGACAATATTTACTTCATTAGTATTTTTATAATAAATACCATCATTTTAAGTACCTTTGATATATCAAAGAATTTATTTTGCAACTTGCAAATGGTTAGTGCAAGGCTCCTCCATAAATTTGCTAAGCAATCCAATTCCAAAATACAATATCTGGTCTGGTTGCAGTTAAATACCTCAGACTTGTAATCAAGCTTTTTTAATAAGTAGGATTTACTGCTCTTCTTTTATTTTCTTTCAACAACTTGAACTTTTCTTTAACTGGAGTAGGAACTGGCTTTAAATACTCCATCTGAAATTTCTTCAAAATATTATCTGCATATTTCTTATGATAAATGAAAATTCTATCATCCTTTTTGAAGAATTTCGATGCCTAGAAAATAAGACATCAAGCCCATAGCCGTCATTTCAAAGTGCTTTATTATAGCCTTTTTGAATTCTACAATTATCTTCAAATTATTGCTAGTAAAGATTAAATTGTGAACATAACGACACACGATCAAGATATCTCCAGGTTCAATGAACTTGATATAAAGTGTACGTTCAAATGGACATCTTTTAAAATCATTCTGAGTGAAATAAGAATCAATCTTCTTGTGCCATGCTCTTAGTGCTTGCTTTAACCCGTACAAAACTTTCTTCAAGTTGAAAACTTTATCTTCTTCTTCAGGAACTTCATATCCTGCAGATTGCTCAACGTACGCTTCTTCTTCTAAAGTGCAATTTAGAAATGCAGACTTAACATCCATTTGATGTATATTCCACTTATTTTAAGCTGAGAGTGAAATAAGCATACGCAGACTTAACATCTATTTGATGTATCTTTCACTTATTTTGAGTCGAGAGTGAAATAATCATACGAATAATGTCTAATCTAGCAACAGAAATAAATACTTCAAAATAATCGATACCTGGCTTTTATTTGAATTCCTTTGCAACTAATCTTGCCATAAAACGATCAACTTCACCGTTGGGTTTCTACTTAGTTTTATAAACTCACTTTACTCGAATCATCTTCTTATCTGCTAGTAAATCTATCAGCTCTCATGCATCATTCTTTTCAATGACATGAATTTTCTCATCCATTATTTTTTTTCAATTGTTGTCTCTAGAGACTTCTTCAAAATTCAACGGCTCACACAATCTGAAACTAGAGCAAAATTTATGATTTCTTCATCGAATGGATCGTTGTCATTGCCAACTTCATAATCTGCTAATTTAGCAGGTAGTCAGCGCTCTCTTTGAGGTATTCTAGATGATTCTGGTTATTCAATTGTGTTTGGTTGTCTTTCTTCTTCATCATCACATGTATTTAAAATTACAATCGACTACTTTTCTATCTTTGTGTCCCAGTCCCATATAACTTTTTTGCCAAACGTCACGTCTCTGCTGATGATTACTTTCTTTATTTCTGGATTGTACAATTTGTATGCTTTTGAGTCTGTGCTATAGCCGATAAAGATACACTTTTCACCTTTGTCATCTAACTACTTCCTTAATTGATCTGGCACGTGGGTATAAGTGATACACCCAAAGACTCTGAAATGATGAATGGAAGGTCACTTTTCACTCCAAGCTTCCTCTGAAGTTTTATCACGAACACTTTTTGTTGGACACTTGTTTAAAATATGAACTGCTGTTGCGACTGCTTCTGCCCAAAACTCTTTATACATTTGTTTTGACTTGAGCATGCATCTGATCATATTCATGATGGTTCTATTCTTTCTTTCAGTAACTCCATTTTGTTGAGGAGTATATCTGGTTATTAGTTGGTGATGAATTTTGTGTTGCTTAAAGTATTCTGAACATACAAGATATTTTGTTCCCTGTCTATTATGAGAATTTTGATTTTATAGTTACTTTGTTTCGATAAACACCTTGAATGTCTTGAAGATATCACATGCTTCTGATTTCTGCTTCAAAAAATATACCCATGTATATCTACTAAAGTCATCAATAAAAGAAAAAGTACCTACTACCACTATTACTTGAAACTTCAATAGAATAAAGATTTAAATGCACAATTTCAAGTAATTTTCTGGCTCTCCATGACTTTTCTATAGGAAATAGATTTCTATGCTTCTTTTTCCATTGACAAATCTTACAAACACAATTAGGAACAAAACTCGTGTTAGCCCATAAACAAGTCTTTTTCTTGATAAGTAGTTTAGACTAGAAAAATGAAAATGTCCAAACCGCATATGCCACAACTAGCTATGATAAAGTATTATAAAACTCATGCAAGAGAGATTAAAATGTTGAATTTTCAATGGAAACATTCTGTTTGAAGTCATCTTTGTTTTATCTATGAACATTCCGTTGTTGTCAAACACAGTGTAATATCTACGATATGTTTTCATCTTATATCCCTTCTCAGATAATTGTCCTATACTCAGCAAATTGTAATCAAGTTCAGAAGCATAGAAAACATCAGAAATATAACTCAGAGAACTATTTTTAAATCTAATTGATATATGCCCTTTTTATTTCGATAGAGATCTTTGTACTATCACTAAACTTCAATAATAGTTTAACTAAATCATCTAATGAAAAAAATAACTCCTTTCTACTAAACATATGATTACTATAGGCAGTGGCGGAGCTTTGTGTGGGCAAGGGAGCCATGTCTCCCAAAATTTTTGTAAAAATATTAGTAATTCTACTTAAAAAAAATAAAATTAGTTTGTTTGATTAAATTGATATACTTTCAATTTATGTATCTGAGTTTCATGTCCATTTTCACCATTCTTTCAAACTTTTTATCCTATCCTATTTGACATAACAAATAACATATCTTTAAATCAATAACAAGTGACATATCTTTAAATCAACGTTACAAATTAAATATCATTATAGAATTAACACTAAATTATATTTAGCTTCTCATACAGTTTCATGCATTATTTTATTTTTAGAATAAAAAATAATTATAATATAATTAGTAGTAATATCAGTTATTAATAAAAATTTATTATTTTATTTTTAAATCAACTTTACAAATTTAATGTCATTATAGTATAACATTGTTTACATTAATAAATTTTGATAATTTTATTTAATGTAGGTGGGACTCAATTTGGCGTTCACGATAGCACACGAGAAACGTGCTCTGGTTTTGGTGGGACTCAATTTATTTTAGAATAAAATAATGAATACATTTTTAAAAATTTACATTTTAAATTGATTAATTTAAAAAAAATGTAACAAAATTTTTTAAAATAATAAATATGATATATTATTTTTAAAAAAATTTATTGATATTTTTAAAAAAATTTAATTTATTCTAAATATAAATTCTTAAAAATCTGTTTTTTCGTGTACGGCCATCAAGATATGCTAAATTGTTAATTAAGAGATTTTATAACAACAAAAAATTCCTACACGTCTCTTTTTAAATGGAAATTTGTAATATGGCCATACTTTTGTGGTTTAATCCTTTCGCCATGAAAAGCGAAATTTTATTTAGAACTGACAATTCATACGTTATTTGCAGATATCTAATTCGGCTTAACTCGTTCGAATATGGTAGATTATCCGATTCGTTATGGATAAAGTAGAAATTGGTTTAGGTAGGGTATAAATTTAGGGTGTACTCTATCCTACTCTATTCGCATCCATATATAACTCATATTTTATAAAAATTAAGTATATAGTGAACGAGATGAGAGTTAAACCTACAATTTCTCTCATGTAATGACTTATAATAAATAAGTAACTACTAAAATAATTAGTTAATTTAGTAATTTAGAATATTAATTTTTTATTTTTTATTTTATTAATATGTATAAAATTCGAAATGATTGAATTTTATATTTACTTTAAAAAATTTAATATTTTTACAGATAGAATAAAATAGAATAAAATTTGAAACTTTAGAATACGAATAAGATTATGGTTAAAAGATTTTCAATCTATGAATAAAATAGAATAAAATTTTAATAAAAATTTTAACTTACAAATAAAATTAGAGTAGAGTTTAAACTTTATCCTATCATATTCATTACCAATCATAACTCTATTGTCTACACTTTTCAGCAACACTTTACGTTACTTGTAATCCTACCGGATTTAAGATCTCCTCTATCATCGTTAATTAATCAACAACATTTAACCCTTTCTTTCTCTCATATATATATAAAATACACCATCTTAAATTAAAATAACATGTATTTATGTTTATAAAATTTTATTATTGTTATTATTTAAACATTTCACTGAAACAAGAAAAGTGTCATTTTTTCATCAATCAAAATTTTAAGTTCAAAAGTCAATATGATTTAATATCATTATTATTACAAGGACGTACATGTACTTGTGGTGGAGATTATGCCTCATGCCTAGCTATAGTTACTGTTGAAAGCGAATGAAGCCGGTAGTGAAGATGAGTAGCCAAGAAGGTTTATATTTGTCTACGTTAAACTACAGTGAAAGAATGAGCACAACATATGCT
>NC_029789.2:18590386-18612927 GCF_000816755.2 Arachis ipaensis
TGAATGAGTGAGTTGACCATTCTACTAATTAAAATGAGTTAAAACTTACATTTCTTTAAGTACGGTAATTAAGTGATGTAGGTTGTGGGTGCGGATTTAAATAGAGAGTCCTGGAGGTTGAACTCGAAAACATCTAGGCTGTTGAGTCAATTCATTCAATTGTATGAACAGTATTTGTTTTTTTTTTTTTTAAAGTAAACAGCTCAACACAATAAAAGTGGAGCAAACAGAATCACACAAACCAAAACTATCTTAACAAAAACCACAACACAAAAATGGTCCCTATATCATCTCCGACATAGCCATCAACAACTAAAGGGATCCACACCGCTCCACTCGTTAGCACTGTTCGAAGTCATGTTGATAATTTCTTCAACACCTTTGCTTGTGTGCTGGAAAATCCTCATATTCCTTTTCAGCCATATGTTCCAGACTATCGCACAGAAGCACCTCAGCCTTTGATTACGCTCCTCCATCCTCCTTGGTTCTTTTGTCCAGCTAAGAAAATGCTCTTTCATCGATCCCGAATAAGACCATTGTCTGCCAAAGGCTGAAATCCAAGCACTCCACACCTGCCAAGCAAATGCACAACCTAGAAACAAGTGATGTACATGTTCCACATCATTATTACAAAAAACACAAATAATATCATCCTGACTGATGATTCCAAACCGGTTCCTATCAGAACAAACCAGACAAACAGCTCCACTCTTAGTAGAACCAGCCCTTTCCAAACAGTCCTAGTGAAGCTGTAGCTAGTTACCTCCTCTGGGAGCATTTCCTCCTGCATCACCTACACAAATGAGTTAGTTGTAAATACACCTAGCCTATCATATTTTCACACCACTTTATCCTCTCTGTTATGTACTTATTTCACAGGTCTCAAAGCCTCATGCAGTTGACTCAAAAGTTCCAACTCCCATTGAAAGAGTTCTCGCCTCCATTGGAAGTTCCAAATCCACTCAAACCCATCCCAAAACCCGCACTCCCCTATAACAGATCCACATTGGTTTGAAACAGAGAAAAGTCTCGAAAAGCGATCCTTCAAAGATCCACCAAGCAACCATACGTCCTCCCAAAAGCGAGTCCTACGCCTATCACCCACCTCCATGGACAAGCCTGCAACCATCTTATCCCTTAAGTGTTGATTCATGATTTGCAACTGGCAAATATCCTTCCATGGTCCTCCTCTATTAGGCAGCACTTTAGTAGATAGTGACACATTGGGGTTCAGATTATTACAAGAACAGACCACCTTCTTTCACAGTGGACACTCTTCCTTTGCAAACCGCCACCACCACTTAAACAACAGCGCTGTGTTACGAACCATAGCATCCCCAACTCCCAACCCACCTAGTTTCTTCGGCACCTGCACCACTTCCCACCTTACTAATGCCATACCATTTCTACCCTCTTCCGAACTCCATAGAAATCTTCTCTACAAAGAGATCAATTTCTCAGCAACAACTTTCGGCATCTTGAACAAGCTCAAATAATATATTGGCAAACTATTTAACACTGATTTGATAAGCACCAACTTCCCAGCTTTGTTTAGCACCTTAGCTTTCCACAAGCTGAGCTTCTCCTCCACCTTATCTATTATAGGCTTCCATGTCTTCAATAACCTCGGATTTGCTCCTAGAGAGATTCCAAAGTAATTAACTGGGAGGGCGTCCCCATTACAACCCAGCAAGTTACACATACGCTCGACCCACTGCTCCTCACAATTAATTAGAATCAAGCTGGACTTATCAAAATTAATGCTCAGTCCTGACATCAACTCGAAGCACCGCAGAAGCCGTTGGTAATTCCTAATAGTCTCCTTTTCTGGTGGGCAAAAGAGGATAGTATCATCAGCAAACTGAAGGTGTGACAACGCTAAACTATCTCTGCCAACTAGCAAAGGTGATATACGTCCATTCCTCACTGTCTCTCCAATCATTCGATGCAACACATCCACAACCAATACAAACAAGAATGGAGAAAGCGGGTCACCTTGTCTCAAACCTCTTTCCATGTTGAACGGCTTAGACGGTGAACCGTTTATCAACACCGACATAGACGCAGTATCTACACACTCCATAACCCACGCTCTCCATTTATGTCCAAACCCCATCTTTTGCAGCACGATGTTCACAAAACTCCACTTGACCCTATCATATGCTTTTTGAAAATCAAGCTTGATTAGTGCATCCTCTTTTTTCCTCAGTTTAAGCCAGTTAACTGTTTCACACGCAATAAGCGCCCCACCATGGATTTTTCTTTCATGTACAAACGCACTCTGAGTCTCTCCTACTAATGCTGCCATCACTGATCTCAATCTCCGAACTAGCACCTTTGAGACAACCTTATACACACTCCCCACCATACTAATAGGGCGCAAGTTTTTAATCTCCTTCGCACCTATGAATTTAGGTGCTAGCGCCACCTAAGTAATATTGGAATCCACCGGTAGTCTGGATGTCTGAAAAAATCCCATCACTGCTTCCGTGAACTCAGACCCAATCTCATCCCAACATATCTTGATGAAATTCATGTTATATCCATCACAACCTGGCGCCTTAGATGACTCACAATCCCACACAGCCTTTCTGATCTCCTCAGCTAACGGCAACACACACCTCTAGAGCCGTAGCATCCTCCTCACCTATTTGAACTACCAGACCATCTCTGAACCCCATAATAGGAGAGTCTTCCTGATGATATAGATCCTTGTAAAACTCTCTGATAGCAATCTTTATTCTAGCCTGATTCCTAACCAGTCTGCCGTTAATCACCAGAGTATCAATCATATTTTTCTCCCTTCTTGTTGAGGCTATATTATGGAAGTATCTTGTATTTCTGTCCATATCATTCACGTGTCAAGATCGAGATATCTGCTTCCAATGTACCTCTTTTCTCACATACTACCTCTCACATCACTTAACCAACGCCTTTCTTCTAGCCTCCAGCGTTCCATCATACACTCCATTGCTAACCATATCATCAATCCTCTTGATCTCTTCCTCAAACTTTATAATCTTCTTATCTCTGTCACCAAAATTGGCCTTATGCCATCTGCCCAACGGGCCTGTCAGAGCCTTCAATTTATTTGTGAACTGTAACTCCCCCAAACATCTCCATTCCTCCTTAACCATCCTGAGAAAACCCTCATGCGTAAACCACGAATCAAGGCTCTGGAATGGCCTCGGACCTCCTCTCAGCTTCCTACCCTCCACTATTATAGAGCAATGATCAGACAAACCCCTTGGTCCACCTTGCAGATGTGCCTCTGGAAACTCTTCTAGCCATTCCAAACTAACGAAAGCTCTATCTATGCAACTACAAGAAAGGCCGCAAAACCATGTAAACTTCCGGTCAGTGAGTGGCAAATCCACTAAGTTCATGTCCTGTATCCAAAACTTAAACTTTTCCGCAGACGGTGATAACCCAGTAGTACCTCTCCGTTCCTCTACATGAACTATTTCATTAAAGTCTCCCATAAAATAGCAAGGAACTTGACATAACCCCGCAATATAGCTCAACTCCTCCCACACATGAATCTTCTCATCTCTATCATGTGCACCATATACCAAGATAAACGCACAGTTGAAACTATTTTTTAATATTACTCCTTCAACACACAACCACCTCTCTCCCTTGTAGCAATTATTTAGCTTAAACACCACCTCATCCCACATTAGCAACAGTCCACCAGATGCACCATCAGAACCTACATATTCCCATCCTGTACTATCTTGTCCCCATATTCTTGCAATGTCAAATCTCGTCACTATCTGCCTTTTAGTTTCAATCAACCCTAACATTTGTAACCTATGTTTATTCTTTAGGTCCTTCACCATCTTCAACTTTCCATCTCCCCTTAACCCCCTAACATTCCATGAACTGAATATCATTTTAAAGTTTTTTTACACACCTGTTTTGTATGTTTGGGTCTGCATCGTCTCATTTTTGCTCTCTGCTTTGCCACTTTTCTTTTACGAGCTATTTCTTCGTTCTGTGCTTGAAGAATTGCCATAATATCATCTTCTTCGTTGTATAATATCGCTCCTGACTCTTGTGCCAGCTCCCAGGTCTTCTTATTTTCTAACAATTGCTCCTCCATTTTGGATTGCTGATTATCACTGGCTTCCACCTCGTTTCCAAATTCCTCATGCCCGGGTCATCCCCCTCGATGGCATCCTCAACATGACTGCAGGCCATCCTCCTACCTGTTTGCAAACAACACTGATCCCTAGCAGGCATTCGTTTTCTCAGGGTATCATTTTCCGTCCTGGCTCTCAGCTACCCATGCCTCCCCTTGGTGTCACCATCATTCAAGATCAAGCCTCTAGCCTTGCGAAAAACAAAAGGTTCGCCACTTGGAGCTACTCNNNAAGGGCGACCGCAGCTACAAGCCTCTCGTCCCCGCCGCTGACATCACTCCCATCGTCATCAACAGCATCGTTCACGCTGGGTTGGAGGTGGTCCTCCCCATCGCAAGTCAACCGGCTCCCCAGATCCAGACCGAGCCCATCCCCTTTGTGACCATCCCCGTCGATCGCGACAGCACTACCACCGAAGGAGATACCGCCGAACTCGCTGCGTCCTTCTCCTGCGCAAACACACTCAGGAGTAAGGTGACCCGCTTCCGTAATCGGGATCCGACCCGGATAATCCCCCACGGGCCCCTGAACCCTATCTGCATAAACCTTGCGTATTGGGCCCAAACTATCCAGGTTGTCCTCCTGAGTCCTATTCTTGCAGCTGGCCCAAGTTTTTCTTAAGCAAGGCATTTTTTGTTTTGCATTATTGGACCTCCTTCCAAGCCCATTTAGTTCACATGTTACCGTTCTCTCTGAACCTTCCTCATAAATCATAACAGTTCTTTCCCCCAAATCATGCGAATCATAATTATCTTTAGTAAATGCTTGATACGTTCCGCTTTTCCCACGATTAAGATATGCAGAGTCATTACTCCATTCATTCAAAATTGTGTCTGGAATTACAATTCTACCCTTGTCTTCTTCCTCACCCCGTGGTACCATCATCAACCGCTCTGCGTCCTGAATTTCTTCATGCAATGAAGCTTCTTCATGCTTCTGCCATCTATTCATACCGGCGCTGTTCCTTATGCTATTGGAGTTCCCTTGTACACCTAGCCTTTCACCCTCAAATTTTCCGGTGCAAAGTAGATTACACGCCTCATGTCCAACTTCCTTCACCAGAACATCAAAACCTCCCGTACCAATTGTGACATGAACCCACTCTTGAATCACATCCGTTCCCAATTATCAATCTGCACACGACCTGCAGTCAAAGAGCTACACGCTTCTGTTTCTCTGGCACATCCAACCACTTCACCTCATTGGCCTCCTATCGTGTTAAACGTGTTAACTGACCAAGCATGCAACGGGACCCCAAAGCATTCCAGCCACACCCTTCGAGTTTCACTATGTTTCGACTCCTCCCACCGCCACGCTCTATGGAACAAATGCAAGAGGCTATTCATGTTAAAGGTGTAAGCTTCGTCAGCATGCATAACACTATCAAAGGTCAGAAGTGCTTTGTATGCACCCATTTCTCGCACTTGAACAACATTAGGCACGTTCTTCGCAATCATTTCCTTTAGAGAACCAAAGTTAATAGCTTTGGTCGTGCCCCCGACTAGACTCCTCTGCAACCAATCCAAATTCTCTGTTGCCACTGCTACTTCCACTTTCTTCGTCCATCCATTTCTATGCGGGTCTTTGTCAACTTCCTTCTTCCGTAGCTCATTCCCAGGTGACACAGAATCATTCTGATCTACTTTTCTACGTGGCTGCCAAGTAACGATTTTTTGCTTGTCCTCCTCTGCACGTCCATTGCTTATGTTAGCTGCGCCCGGCATTCTTCTGTACTTAGCCTCTTCCACGAATACAATCTTACCTCTCAGTCTCTGTCGATTCATTTCCACAATAGCTTTCAATGTCCCTCATTTCGTTGTGTACTATACGAAAGCAATCATGTATATATTTTCACTTTTCTGTTTCCGGGATAAATATATATCATTGATGCATCCCATCCAGCTGAATAATTGAAATAACTCTCTCTTTGAAATGTCTGCCGGTGTCATATTTCCTAGTCTACCACTCCCTGTATTTTCCACCCCTTCTCTCGTTCTCTCAAGATTTTTTAGTGTATTATTTTGACATTTCTAGCTACCGTTGTTCTCTCAAGATTCTCGTTGTTATTTGTTTATTAAATGAATTATTATCTATTCTCGTTGTTATTTGTTATTTGTATGAACAGTATTTGTTGACAAGTAATTATTAGTAGTCCCCACTCTTCACTGCTCATAGACAAACATTGTATTGGACTATCATTATCTATTCGTCTAGACCTGTATGGAACAGAGTGGCCACTGTGATTGTCACTTGTCAGAGCCATAGAAGAGCATAGAAATTGGCGTAATAATAATATTTAATAATAAAAATTACAGGGACATGGCTTTATCGGCAACTACTACAATTGCCTTTAAAACTGTTAATACTCAAATTTGCAGTCGCAATTTTCTACCGCCGCAACGGCATCTCCCGTTCTCTTCCTCTCTTTCTTCTTCTTCGTTCGTCAGAACTGTTTCCGCCAGAGCAATGGAGTTGGAGCGGAAGAATCCGCCGGTGATTGACGAGAATGGAGTTCTTAAGAAAGGTATTGCCGAATTCTACGACGAATCCTCTGGTATTTGGGAGAATATTTGGGGAGACCACATGCACCATGGCTTTTACCCTCCCGATTCTACTGTCTCCCTCTCCGATCATCGTGCTGCTCAGATCCGAATGATCGAACAAGCTCTTCGATTTGCTTCTATTCCTTTAGGTCAATCCTCACTTCCTTTATTTGTTTATTAATTTAACTAATTAATGGAGTTTTGGTTGATGTGCGTGTGTTGCTTTACATAGCAGAGGATGAGAGGAAATGGCCGAAGAAGATAGTGGATGTTGGATGCGGGATTGGGGGAAGCTCAAGGTATCTGTCCCAAAAATTTGGAGCTACTGCCGTGGGTATTACTCTTAGTCCTGTTCAAGCTCAAAGGGCTAATGCTCTTGCTGCTTCTCAGGGTTTGGCCAACAAGGTTGATTCATCTATTATTACTATTTTAGTAAACATTCAATTTGATGGAGTTTGTAAAACATTTAATATAAAATAGTCCAAAATTTACTTTATTTAATATTTATTAATTATTGTAATAATTAATAAATACTAAATAAGTACTCCAATGCATACTTTTTTTTTTCAAATTTAAAGTGTATGTTTTCGCGTGAATTTCAACAATCACTTGCTCTGATTCTATATATTAATTACTATGAACTAATAAAAAATGGAATTCTAACGTTATGTAGAATGTCATTACTTTTAATTTCTCATTATTTGTAACTGTCCTTTACTTGGGCAGTTCAAATGTCTCGGTACCTATTCATTTCTAAGTTTTTGAAATAACTAAAGCATATGGAATTTTTGAAACTACAATTGATATCTTTATCATATTAGCTAAAATTTATTAAAAAAATACTAATTAAAATTCTCAAAGGAATTTAAATAATTCATATTTAGTTGTTTTAAAACAAAAAAAAATCACCTCTCAAATGAATTCTAATTCTTAACATTTCAAACAAGCACAAAATATTTCAAATTGAACACTAGTTTTAAACAGAGTTTTACTACTTTGAAAGTCATCAAATTGGTTGTTTCATTATTATTTTGAAGAGGACAAGGAATTAATTGTTGTTTTATTAAGAGCAAAGAGAGGACCAATATGTGTGACGAGATTAATTCTGGAACTTCAGAACAATAAATTTGTTGGAGATCAAAATCTCAATCCAAGTTTTGATGTATATTAATGGAGTTACTTGTACAGGTTTCGTTTCAAGTGGCAGATGCTTTAGACCAACCATTTTCCGATGGGCAATTCGATCTTGTTTGGTCCATGGAAAGTGGAGAACACATGCCTGACAAAGCCAAGGTTGTTGTACTTCATTTATTTATCTTCTCTGACGCAAGCTTAATTAAACACTAACTAAATATTTATTTCTATATTTGATTTAACTTTTGGGAGTATTATATTAAGTTGAAACAAAATTGATGTTCAAAAGCAAAATTGAGACAATAAATTTTGTTTGAATAAGATAAAATAAAATCACTGAAATATACGTACAAATTTTAGTTTAAAATGATATCCATCAAAGCAAACATCGTTTTTGCATAGGAGAATAATGAACTTGAATGCTATTTCTCTTCCCTTTTGATTCTGATCTCCCCACTTGCAGTTTGTGAGTGAGTTGGCCAGGGTAGCTGCACCGGGTGCCACCATAATAATAGTAACATGGTGCCACAGAGATCTTGGCCCTGATGAAGAATCCCTAAAGCCATGGGAAGAAAAACACTTGAAGAAGATATGTGATGCTTTCTATCTTCCAGCATGGTGCTCAACTGCTGATTACGTTAAATTGCTTGAGTCCCTATCATTACAGGTGAATTACTTAGCCAAGTCCAATTATTGAAGATGGACCCTTTGAGATCTTCAAATAATTTAATATGTAACTTAACCTATCCCCATGCTTTGCCAGGACATCAAGTCAGAAGATTGGTCTCCTTATGTTGCTCCATTCTGGCCCGCGGTGATACGGTCAGCATTATCATGGAAGGGTCTTACTTCACTCTTGCGCAGTGGTAAGTGCTATTAGTAATTGTTTACACCTAGATCTTTGAAAATTATATAGTATTTCTTTAGTTAGCTAGCAACCTCTATATTATATTCTGTATATAAATATGTAGCTATTAAAATATTTTTCTGTATGCTCAATTAAATAATAAATATAACAATAGTTGCAACTTGTCGTTATATGATAGGAACTGAATATCTGTTTTTCTAGGAGTTGGTTGGTCTACATGTTCTGTGAAGTGTGAACCATATTAAAAGTCGAAGATGTTGCATCTCTTTCTCTATCGAATTTACATTTGACATTAATTTGTTGCACCTCTCTCTCTAGTGGTATTTTAGGGTCTTCCAAGTTCGGGGAAGTGAATAACGAGGTTGAATGAATAAAATAAACTAAAAATAGATGGATTTTGTGCCTCTGAAATTGCTATTTTTTTTTCAAGAATGCTTTCGTTAAATCCATTGCCATTGAATAATATATACTGCTGCTAGGCTGAATTTCTTTGAATTATTTTGAGCAGGATTGAAAACCATAAAAGGAGCTTTGGCTATGCCATTGATGATAGAAGGATTCAAGAAGGATCTAATTAAGTTTGCCATCATTACGTGCAGAAAGCCTGAATAAGAGGGGGCAGATCAGTTTATGATAGAATTAAACGGGCTTCTGAAAATCTCATTTTTTTTGTTGTAGTTTAAATTAAGTAAGACATAGAAGCGGCCGTGCAACAGTGACACAAAATATTGTGAGAACAAACTACGATATGGTTGTGAAGAATGAAGAAGTCTCACAACAATGTCTCAGAGCTGCTGACAGCTGCTGATATGGCTTCTCTAAAGCAATTATTTGTTAGTTTCTTTAAGCACATGGACTAGAAATTAGTACTATTACTACTTTCTGTTACCACCATTACTTCTAATTCTGCATGCTTGCTATATTTGTGATAAGATTCGCATAAAATAAAAATAAAAATAAATGCCTAGGTCAAGTAATAATAGCTACAATTTATTGGTCCTAAAATTACTCACTCACATAGATGGTATTATCATATTTTTCATCTTTCTAACTTACTAACACTCATAAAATAAAAAAAATGAAGAAATAATTCTCAATTCTCATAACATACTTTCATTTTAGAAACATAAATTACATAAGATATAGGTGTCTTTATATAGACAATTTTTAGTACTATTTTGGAATAAACATGTGAATTATTTTATTATAATCTCAATAATATATCTGTCATTATATTAAAAGTGGGATAGAATGAAAGATAAGATCAGATGGTGTAATACTTAAATAAAGGAATGTGTAAAACTGTGAACTATAAAATATACTGAAACAGTATAAACGTGCGCCATCCTTTCACTAAGTACAATCAGTGGTGCGACATGCCTGTGTTCAACAAAAGGCACATGTTCACATACATGCAAGGAACAACTAACAGATGCACTTTCCGGCTATACAGAAATTGTATATTTGTATTAATTTCATTTCTTGAGATATACTTTGTATAAGATGAAGAATGATAGTTTAGCAACATTTCAACACTTAAACTTCCTTTTGATATACAGTTAATTGAATAAGAAAATGAAGAAAAGAGAAGCTTAATAATACTCAGCGTGGTTCTAATAACTATATCATGCCTAGAGGCCTAACAGTTTCTTTCTTTCAATCTTTTGTATAAGATCTTCTTCAGATGGAACCCCAGTATCAGCTTCTGATTTGGTGGACCACCATTCCATGATTTCTTCCTACAATGAAGAAGAGCACCAGGATCACGTGAATTTCAAGCAGATGAAAAAATTACTAGCTCATGATATTAAGAGTTGCCATTGCAATCACATGCATAATTAATGAAATGAAAAGAGTAGGACATAGGTCTTCATCCATATTAATACCAGAAAGCAAACTTTGTTTAATACTCAGTAAGATATAAACAAGCATGAGACCCTCTGACTGAACTAGATGCAATGTGGACTAGTTATCATCTTAGAGAGATACTATGTATTTTACAGTTGCATCAATCACTGATTTATGGTCATTGTTCAGTGGAAATAAATTGTAAAAGGATTGATTTGCTATTACCTCAAGAAAATCATGATTGGATATGAACTGACTTTCAACCATACACTTGATGCCTCCTACATTCACTGAGAGAGACTTTCTTGTATTCTGCTCAGAACTCTGATCATGGCCCTCTGTTGATACACCACAAGAAGAAAGAAGAGAAACCAAAAAACAAACGTAAAAACAGCAGCCATGGTTTTTAAGCCAAAAAGAAGATAACCAAAGACTAGTAATCATGACATAAAACATAAATCATGCAGAGAATTTTACTTATACCGTTTATAGATGCCACGTGGTATCCAGTTCCTCCTAGCCCTTCTTCCCACTTCCCAAGCCGCAGCCGCAAGAAAAATCCATCAAGATTTGATATTGACCGGTCACCGCTTATCCACCTGATGCAAAAGTGCACTCTGTTAATTGAAGTTGCAAAGATTCACTAGTCTTATAAGTAGCAACAGGATACCGTAATTGTGGAAACTTATCACAAACATTCATCTCTCTCTCTCTATGCATATAATTTAGACAATCCTGTTATGTTCATTAATCCATTTATTGTCAGTGAATACTTTACTATAAGAAATACTACCAATATAGAGGCTACTAGAATATACATGTTTTATAGGGAGATTATAAGCATTCTAATTCATCTGTTGTTCCATCCTAAAGTATAATTTTGATTCATACCCACATTTTTGTACCTGGTAATTCTGTTGCTGTTTTGTTGATAAGATGTATGTGTAATAATTCGATTGATCCGGTTATCAAATTTTGTTTTGAGTTAACAAACTTCCTGATTTAGTTAGCTTGCTTCATTTTCGCCGGTGTAAGATTAATTGCAAATATCCTTTAAGTGTTGGATTATAATTATTCTCAATGAATATTTCCAAGCCATGGTTTTCAATTCCAGATCAAAATAGTTGTTCATGTTTGCAAAGATTTCCCCTCTCAATGAGAAAGCACCAATACTGGGCTTGAGAGTTGCTTGCATCCTTAACATTTTAGCATCATGCATGAACCATAAAACCATACAATGACTAGTATTAATACAGAAATGACTTTAGCATAGGATAGTTGGCTTGCATTACTTACTTCAGGATGTCAGTGCGGGACAATCGAAGGCTTCTAACAGCCTCAGAGATTCCTTTTGGTATGTTTGAAATCTGCCTTTTTGACAATCTGGGTGGAGAGATGATAGGATTTTCTTTGAATTTGTTTTCCTCTGTACTTGAACTACAGTATTTCTCGAGTGAAGCACAGAATCCAATCATGGAGGGGGCAATTTCATTCAATTTCCGCTTCAAGTTGAAACTTCTTTTTCCTTGGTGAACAGTTTCAGCATCAATAGGACGGCTGGAAAAGATTTGGTCATCTCCACCAGGTCGGAGTCTGGCGCTGCCCTCATTGCTGGAGCTAACATGCTTGCCAGTAGGAAAACTATCATTGACCAAGGCTTTAACTTCCGGTACATGTTTTCTTTTTGAAATTGAAGTGGGACATGAAATTGCCCAGTGATTGGACTGAAAACACTTAAAGCACAAACAAGGAGGTTCTTCCAATCCTCTATGTGAATATCCTCCATATGAAGTTACATTCTTCTGCAAATCTTCCACATCACTTTCAGCAATATCTGAGCAATCAGCAAGTTGGTGACCTCTTGTCCCACAAAACAGACAAAAGAAATGTACCTGTGTGGTACTATCTGTTCTTTTTGTTGGTATGATATGTTTGATGGCACCTAATCTCTTTGCAAACATTGAAGCCATTGGTTCTGAATTTCTGAATCCTGAAGAAGATGAAAAAGGGATGAACTGGTGCTTTGATTTATGATCACTATCTTCCTCAAAAGCAGTCCGAGCCTCTGCATTATCAGGAGAATGTTCTCTTGTCTCTTCAGTCTTGCAGTTGTTTAAATAAGAAATATGTTTGTCGGAATTGGGAAGCTTTGAGACATTAGTTGATGGGACTTGAGATCCACCTCTCTCAGAAGTAGTCAAGGGGGCAGGAAGTTTCGGAGAAAATCGAGTTATCCACAGACTTCGTAGAGCATCACTTCTATTGAAGATGTTATCTGTTCCCTTTCTCTCAGAGAGAGGATTAGAATACACATTATCAGTGTTATTGGTGTTATGTCTTGTTGCAGATGTATCTGACACCATTTCTTCTTTGTCTTTGCTAAGGCCCAAGATGGAACAATTTTTGTTCTCCATTGTGTCATTTTTTATGCTTTCATGACTGTGAAAATAACTTAGAGGCTTAACTGTAGGCTGTGAGGATGGACCGGCATTATCTCTCCCACTAGATGCTTCAGACTTATTGTTCTCTGCACAACAGGTTATTGGAGTAGCTTCTATTCCATGCATCATGTTGCCTGGCTCTAAATCTTCACAACCCTCTCCCACTTGAGGCATTCTTTTTCCTACCTCATTCTTCAAGGTTGGACAATATATGGCCTGAAAAATGGATTTGAATCCAGTATTTTTTGGCTCCGGATCTTGATTGGCATTGAATGCAATAAGACTCTCATCAGGTGCTACATTTTGATGATCTGGATTTGCCAGGGTGAGTGCCAACATGTTTGATTCATTTTGAACTGATTGCGAAAATCCTTTCACCATGTTTGAAATCCAGTTCATGAATGAGCTATCCTGTTTAGCATAGGACTTAGAACCAGAAGTTTCTTGGATTTGCTTTTTGACTCTCTTACTCCCAATCATTAACTGTTGTTGAAAGTGACATCTCTTCTTACAACTGGTGAAAAAACCACCGCTGTTGCAGCTTTCAACGCTTGAATGACTGTCCTCATCCTCCATTGATAATCTTACATTTGCTCCCCCATCCGATAAGGACTTCTCTTTTCCCTTGTTTATTGTCATATGAATTTTGCTATTACATGGAGACTGCAAAACTGCAAGAGTCTTATCATGTAGCCGCATCAGTTCGGCATCAGGAGATTTCCTTTTAATCCCCTTACAAGCAGCAGCACCACTGAGAGTTCTTAAATCATTCTCCGCAGTTGATTCCAGTTTTTCTAGAGGGCCTCTGCTGGAAGATGCTATATTAGTCCCTGGAACACCAGAGCCTTTAGCTGTGTCTTCATGGGAACACCTGCTTGGCGAAGGATTTCGCTCCATGCTTGGTTTTGCCGCATCTGATTGAGGTAATGAACCATCCAATGGCCTTTGGTCAACCTGACCTGCTAGGAAAATAGGAACCAGAATACACTTAAGACCGATGAACTCACATTTTTCTTTAACAAAAAAGTTTCAATGATGTTTCTTTCTTTAACATGTGAGTTTAGAAAAAGCAAAGGCAAAACCATGAGATGCCTAGATTCTTTCCACCACAGAACTAGAGAAGTGGTGATGACAGCAATACCTGAAATAGCAGAAAATTTGTTTCCCTCTATCCCAGATAATTTATCAGCTCCAATGTTGGCTTCATCACAAGCATTGTTCTCATTATGATTCACTATATTCTTGTTTTGATCATTCGGCAAGCCTGGTATAGGACGCGAAGCAAATTAGGAATCCCCAGTTAAACTATGCAACTAACTAGGATAACTGATGTATTATTGTTTCCTTCAGAAAGGCCTATTTGAATCCAAATATTACAATAAAACAAATTTCCTGTCTATATGAAACAACAGGATGCATTAGAAGATGTTAATTTCACCTGTATCACTTTCTTCAGAGGCTTTACACTTTGGCATGACACCTGAATCACTTGTTGGATGCATAGCGGGAGTATGAGTATCTGTTTCAGCAATATCACCTTTGGCAGTACATATGATAGCTATAGGTTTTACAGAAACATCTTCAACCGGCTTATCAGTGTTTACAATTTGTGGTGGAGTGATAACCATACTGCTCGGTCCAACATCCTGAAAAAGAGAACTATTTTTACCGGCAAAGCTTGAATCGGCACACTTAAGACATAAACCGTTTTCTGGAGACCAAACTATTTCAGATAGAGGGTCAGTGGCAGCATATGTCATGTCTACTCTTGAACCTGCTGCATTTGCACCTGCACCTGATTCATTTTTCAAATTTTTCCAAACGCACTGGTTAGCATAATTCAGAAAGAGTTCTAAATCAGTCTTTGGTTTTATATTCTCGTTTTCTTCATTCATCTCCAGAAGGATAAAATCTTCACAAAAAGGTCCTGAAATATTATTACAGTCAACATTAACCTTCTTGTTTAAATAAAAATTCTTAGTGCAGGATATATGTTACAATGTAAAAAACGTGGAGGCAACTAGCCTCACCGCATGATAATGAGCCTTACATAGTTGCACCAAATCAATTGACCTGATCAATGGTTACTCATTTATCAAAATTTTGAGATGCATCATTTTGGAACCTTTGCCCTTTTCGTACGGAAATTTTTAAATTGGTTCAAAAGCCATTAACTGAAAATTTGAATTCTTTTTGGTTTTGATTTGATGGACAAGCATGGCTGGATTCTTTACATTTAGAAGTTTAATCCAATAAATTTTGTTAGAACTTAGCACGTTAGGAGTCTAAACAAGTAGCACAGAGTGTTATCAAGTATTCAAATCAAAATAAATTAAATGTCAAGGGTTGTGAATACCGAAAGGTGAACTTGTTAGGTGCAAGCTTATGAATGCCTTTCATCTCTAACATCCTTCTTCCTCATCACAAAGCTCCATTTACGGACAACAAACTGGGTCACCATCACCCAAGCCTTGTGCTGAAATCCTGAAACCGAAGTAAGTTGATTCAGTTAGAAGAATCAGAAATCCAATTCAATGGAAACACTTTTCCAGTATCCAAAGTTTCTCCATGAGAATAACTCGGCATCAAAACAGTGAGAAAACCAAGTATATATATGTTTATGCGTTTGAGTGAAAATTAGATAAAGTGGATCATGGAAAGAATACCTAACTGTATGGATGTACAAACTACAAAGTACGAAAGAAGCTAAGAAGGACCCATAGAGAGAGAGAGAGAGAGAGAGAGAATGAGGTTGTTGCAGTAGAAATGGAGTGGAAAGGTTCTTTCTCTAGCAGCCAGACGTCCAAGTATAATAAAACTGTTACATGAAGCTGTCTCTGCCTTTTCTGCAATTAAGAGGTTGAGGATCTGCCACGTGGCACACTCCATTCCACCGAGAACCAAATTTCTATTCTTTAAAGCATTATTAAAGTAGTTCTGAACGTTGGTTCTAATGATTAGTAAAACAAAATGTGAGTGAGTTGTTAATGAAATGGCGAAGTCAATTAGGACAGTTAGGTATTGTGTTTGAGCTTCAGTTTGATTCAAAGTCTCATTTGTTTTTATGTTTTTAACTAATTTTAGGCTCTCTCAACTGTCAAGGATTAATACCTAATTATTTACCTTTTCTGGTTTAACTTTTTATTTCTTCCGTTTGTTTGCATGCATGTGCAAACATTTTAAGAAGTTTAGGTATGCATTTCGGTTCCTAAATATTAACATCAGATTAATTCAATCCATAAAAATACTGTCAAATTCAATGGCTATTGAAAATTAACATACACGTCAAATAATTTTTAAAAAAAAAGGTTAATATAATATCACGTTAGTTTTTCTCAGTTTTTTTTTAATGCTGTTTAACATTGAATGGGATCTAGAAAAGTTAGAACTTGATGTTACTTTAGTATTTTAAAAAACAAATAAAATCAATCAAGTCTTAAAAGATTAAAATATAATCAAAATTAATTTGAAGTGATGTTCTATATTGATAACTTAAAAAAAATATTTAATATTAGAGATATAATTATTTATATTGTTTTCTCCTATCAATTTAAGCTATTGACATTAGTAGTTTTATGATAGCTAATGTCTTGTATTAATTGCAAAGATCAAATTATATATTTATCCAAAGAGGACAATGAGAAATCTTGACAATGTATACAATGAGCTAGTTATTTAGTTCGAGATAAATAATAAAAACTCCTCTATAGATTACTCTAAATTCAAAAACTCTCGATGAGTTCTTTCACATCAAATTTCAAATTTTAAAATTTAAATTCCTCAATTTTAAATTTTAAATTTTTAAAAAATTTAATTAATTATTTCAAAAAAATAACCATCCAAAATTCTAATTACCAAAACATTTCACTCAAATATCCTCTTCTTTTTCAACCGGCGGCCACCCCAACTTCATCAATAATCATCTCACTTCACCTTCGCTGCTTGACTTGTCACACACCACTCACCCTTAGTAAAAATAACTATCCACTTAAGAATAAAAAAAATCATTCAAATACCTAATGAATTGAACATCCAACATATTTTAATTGTATATAACTAAACTCAATCCAGTCAAAATAATCATCTACATAAAAATTAAAATAATCATCCGCATACCTACTAAAATGATCATCCTAAATTGATCATTAAATACATTAAAATATCCCATTTACATTAAGAATAAACATCTTATTTAAATGAAAAATAAACATCTACATGCATCTCGTCGCCAACAATGTTACAACGGCAACAATGGCGCTCCTTCTTCTCACCACCACCATTTCCTCATCATCGCAAGACCCATGTCATAATCAGATGCCACTTGACTCAACTCTTTACCCAACTACTCAGTCCACTGCATGGCTTTTCCCTTCTGGCCTTTTTGTATCTGGCTTTTACTAGCAGCAGCAGGCCAATGATAATGGCGGAAGGTGCAGCAACATTACCACATGCATCTCGTCGCCGCTATCATGCCTGTCGTCGTTTCGTGCCGACGATGCGTCCGGCTGAACGTGCAGAAAATTCTACTGCCGGACGTCGAAGCTGGTCTTCCATCGTCGGCGCTAGAAAGAGTTAGCATTTCGGTGCCGTCCCCATTCTTGGATTTGGTGTCTCCATCCTCACTAAAATCCTTCCATTCGCTGCGGCATTTTCAGGCTTTGGTGACCCGATCCCGTGACTTGTCTGTCTCGCCTTCTTCTTCGCTAAGGGATTCATCAAGTTCGGCTTCGGGAACCGCGTTGCGTACCAGTTCGTCTCACTCTTTTAAAGCTCTTTGTTGGGGTTAGGGTACAACTTGGTCTTCAGCGAAGCGCTTCTCGCGCTGGCGATTCCGCCAGGCGGCACCGATGAGAGAGGATTGAGAGGGAGAGGGAGAGGGAGACCAATGGGAGGTGTTTGTAACCGTTTGGAATCTTTATTTGTTTTGTATTTAAAATTGGAAATAATTTTATAATTAATTAATTAATTTAATTATCATTTAATATTAATTTCAAAAATACTTCCATTATACACCTTGTACACTAATTATATTGACTCCTCTTACTTTCTCTTACCCAAAAAGATCAACCTCCTCGTACTTTCTCTTACCCAAAAGATCAACCTCGAGTCTTTTTTTTCTTCTTTCTTTTTCCAAATAAAACCACAAGACATAATAACCCAGACACCGACATTGTATTCTGCAGGGGTTTTGGCGCGTTAATTAAATCCTATTCAGAATTTCTTATTAGTAAATGTACTTGGAGAAACAGCTCAACCGTTTGATCAAAAGAGAAATATTAGGTAATTTGTAATTAAGTTCAATTAAATATTTCATCTTCTTTTTATGTATTTTTTCTTTTCTTTTTTTTTAAACTAAAATTTTGTTATCATTTTTAAACTATAAAATTAATTTAATTAAATTTAATTATCAAAATGACTTAATCATATAATATCAGCTATTAACTAATTGACCAAAATAGAATATCTGTTTGTCTTTTTGTCATAACTTCGAAATCCTTCTCTCAGGAGTAATCTCGAAAACGTCATTTGTTCGAGAGCACTTCGATTATTTGATAAACCATGCAAACAATCACGGCAGCACATAAAGGTCGGGTCAACTACTTTGATAGTTTGATAATAACGCTCTCAAGTGGATTATCTTCTTTTTTTCTTTTCAATTATAATAATTAATAATAAAACCAAGACATACTATCGCAGCTTTGCATTCTCAGGCTCTAGAGCCACATGAACCTAACAAGGTTGAAACTGGTACAAAAAATAACCACAAAACTAGCATTTAATATAATAGGATAAATATGCCAGTCTAAATATAATGTGATTAATCTTCAGAAGGAAGATAAATAGAAGCTCCACCAGAATCTGGATTATTCATCTCCGTGCAAATCTGTGCCCTGCACCCAACAACAAAGCTCTGCCAACTGGACCATTGTGAACACCCAAAACCAGAGCAACAGTCCCACCTATAGCCACCCACTTCCAGTCGATACCATGACCCTTTTGTCTACCATTATTAATTATACCCTTCACTTCCTCTTCTCTGCATGACGCAGGCACAGAGCAATGCATGTTTGTTTCTGAAGATATCTTGGTTGTTTTACTTGCCATCAGTGCACATCTTGACAGAGAAGTGTCTGTTTTCCTAGTATTCTGGTATGCTCTCATTCCAGAGTGCAATTTCTTGACAGCTCCCCACATCCCATGACGGACTCCCAACTTTGCAACATCTTTAGGGATTCCCATGTCTTCATAATGTAAGAGGGTAACCTCGCATGCAGTCAGCTGACCATCTCCTTTGCGAGACTCCACTGTGTCAAACGTCCAATATCAGCAGTTGAAACCATCACCTCTCAATAATTACAAGTAACCATCAAAAAATGATTGTTCTTTACAATTCTTACCTGATTTGATTGCCCAACTAGAAAAATAAAGGTCTACGCGTCTGGGCTTGTCACGTTTTGGCAAACTTGCATAGGGCACTCCCTAAAACATTGAAGATTAAAGAGTAACAAACCTTGTGCTAACACAGAATAATCAGCACAAATATAAATTTAGGTAAGTCGTGAGATGAAATTAGCATATGCACTGTGCAGAAAGCAGGGGAAAAAATTAATCAGTCTTTGCATTTGATGGAAAACTGTTATGAAAACTGCAAAGGCAATGAAACACCAGACAAATTTCTTTTGATAAACTGAAGTCCCAAGCCAATCTCTTGCACCTTATAATGTTGCAACTTTATTGAATTCTTAATTCGTGAAAACTTCTGGCACTAAATACCAAAAACACAGAAATGTCATGAGATATCAAAATGATAAGTCTCATGAACAATTGCGCGTAGACATGAATACTTTCAAGTTTCAACTATCCCAAAATAGTAGCTCAAACCATATCAACAACCCAAACTGTGAAACTTGATTAGAAGTAGCAGACAATAATATCTTGCAAGCATTTGTAATATACTAAAATGTAGTGTGGAGACTAGCTATGGTAAAAGAAACAGAAATAAACTGCCAAAAGATTCCAGAAATTGTGGGGAACAGTGTCACAACCATACCTTTGTCACACAATAGTATGTATTTCCAGCCTGCCATATTCTTCGAGCAATAACGTATTCTCGATCGCTGCAGAAAAATGGGAACTAGGCCCAGAAAGGGGTAAAAAAAAGGTATCAGTAAAGCAAATACCGTCATTTGCTTGACATAAACAGTCTAAGATCTTTAGTCCAAATACCTTTTTAATCCAGTGAGTAACCATTGTTCCATTATGAGGGCATTCCTCCAATATTTTGCAGTATGCAAGCATAGTATCCCATTTACGACGAAAGTCATCATCCCAGAAAAAATCCCTCACCAGCTCTGGGGTTGCATCTTCAAAGACAGTTCTGCTCCGGTAAATTGTAGGACCGTTCTGTTAGCATATCCAATATCAGATGCTGATTTATTTTTGCTGTGGAATTAGAGAATCAGAAAGAAATACGTAATGGAAAATGGAACAGAATTATGTATTGATCATCATTATTATCATCCACACAACAGATGATGGTATGGTTATGGTGTTTGTTTTAAAACAATGAACAGAAATTAACGAGATAAATCCTTTTTCAACTAGCAGGCAACAGAGGCACCGATAGAAAGGAAATCCAAATTCACCAATAATATAGGCAGAATATCCATGAGACAGAAAAGTGAACCTAGATTCTACCTCAGGATCATGACGCCAAGCTTGGTATTGCATGGTTGGTGTTGTCTTTTCCATAAAACTTTGCCAGTCCATCTCTCCGTCGTTCCCTTCTAGAAGATGAAGAAAATGTTCCAAATCAGCTTGTGTAACGAGATCCTGCCCTTTATCATCAGCCTTATCACTGGACCTAATTCATGTGCATTAACCAAGTTGTAAAGTGAATTAAATGTTTCATGATGCCTGTATGAATAAAATTAAAATATGTAGAACAGCCATTCAATAACTAAAACCAAGCAAGTATTAAGGTCATTATTACAGGGCATTTGTGAAATTCCTGACGCAGTAAATAAAGAAGACGATAGTCACATTGATGGAGATACGACACAAAGACAATCCCCCAATTTAACGGACAGAGCGATCGGGGAAATAAAAATGCCTAGACACAATCACTGCAAAATTCGATGTTTTCAGTGTAGCAACCAATCAATTTCTTAACAGTAAACACTATTCCCTAGAAATGCTGAAAATCTAAATGTAAAAAACAAAATACAGTAATAAGCAGTAAATTAATCAATGGATAGTCCATGAAAACAGTACAAATATATCCCCTAGAACAATTGGCTTATCCTAATGCGTAAATACCCGTTCCAGTTTGTTAGTAGAGGATCTCTTGCCCTAGCCTACCTTGCTCCCTTGCTAAATGGATATAACCAGAGAGCTTCGATACACCTTCCTTGTAATACAAATTTTCACGAAAGCATTCCTAATTTAATATTCACCATCATCAAAACCAGATAAATCAAAGCTCGAGCTAGCGCTTGAATTTCGAATTTGCAGTAGGTATCAAAATAAGCAGCATTGACATAAAATAATTAAATTAAAAAACAATGTAGAAAATAGACAAACAAGTAAAAGAGGTGGAGAATTGAGGAGGCACCTCGAAGTGTCTCTGGCAGCGTTGGGGGAATTGGATTCAGCAATGTCGTCGGATTTGGAAGGATGCTGCTGCTGCTGTTGCTCTTTGGCTTTGGCTTTGCCTTTGAGATTGAACCAATAGGTACGGCAGATGGAGAAGGCGGAAAGTGCGGTGAAGGCGAACCAGAGTCGGCGGGCACCGAATCCCGGCGGAGCCGTCCAGAGGAAACGGAACTTGCTGCGGAGGCCGAGGAAGACGAGGCCAGTCCATCGCGGGCGCCAGGACCACCCGATGACAAGGCCAATCATGACGGCGAGCCAAATCGGCACCGCGCATAGCAGTATGTCGACGAATGTCTCCGTTATGGAGGGATTCTTCATGAACTCAACCAGATCGAAGAAAGGTTCATCCATTTTCAAAGAATCTCTGTCTCTCTCTTTCTCTCTTTCTCTCTCTTATCGAAATCGTAACGGAATTTCAGAAGATGGAAACCCTGTCGTTGCAGCTCAAGAGGACACACCCAACCAGCTCCTTCCGTTCCATTCCCTTCAACAAACGCAACGCAACGCTTTGCTTCACGACGCGCTATACAAATAAGACTGTGGCAGGGTCGTTGCCGTCGATGCGGTCGCATTTAATTTGTTTTAAGATTAGTTAGGTTGGTGACAATTCAAGCCCGCTAACCTTATCTCAATGATTAACCCCAAAGTCAAGTACATGTGAAGCAGTGAGGGATTTTTCTACAATCTGTTGGTGTTTAGATTAGCTGTAATTTACTTTTTCTAAAGAAAATTTTGATTATGTATGCCTATTAACTAGCTTTAATAGATCTATATCTAATTATCTATGCATTAGTTTAGTTTTTATCGTGCGGAGAAAGACTTCCATGCACTAGTTTAGTTTTTATCGTGTGGAGAAAGACTTCTTTAACCGTATCTATGTGTATGTTTTATGTAACGTGTGCAACCG
>NC_029789.2:18616218-18622314 GCF_000816755.2 Arachis ipaensis
CCAAGACCCAACTTGAGCCTAACCACATCCTCAGACCATCATCCCAAAAAAAAAAAAATTTTTCAAACCTCATCTCTGAAAATAATTAATGGTCTGTTACAAAAGTAACAAAATATTGTGATTAGAATGGGTGCCCATTTACTATGAGCGGCTCATGTTCTCAAGGATTAAGTACATTAAAAAAATTTAAAAACGTAAATATATTGTACATATATAAATAGGAGACTAAACCTCAAGCAATACACACAACAATAACATATAAATAGAAGACTAAACCTCAAGCAATACACACAACAATAACAAAGCACTCTTTAACTTCTTTACATGCTTCGATAGATATATATAGAGATATTAATTGTGGTGAATATTAATATTAGAGTTATTTATTTACATTTCTTTATTTTATATTCATTTTTTCTTCTTTATTTGTTTATTTTACAACATGTTATCAGTATGAGACTCTGATTAAATTTTAGAAAGACTCAAATAATAAATTTTTATTATGTCGAAACTCTCTCATCTTAAATTTAATGCTCTTAATATCTCTAAAAATAACTACTTATCATAGATACTAGATGGCGAAATCTATCTTGATTCGACGGATCTAGGAGATATCATTATGACCGAAAATAATGCATCACAGAAGGATAAAGTCAAAGCCATAATCTTCCTTCGTCGCCATCTTTACGAAGGATTGAAAAATGAATATCTCACACTAAAAGATCCTGCAGATCTATGGAAAAACCTTGAAAAAAGGTATAATCATCAAAAGATAGTGATACTTTCTTAAACCCGATATGAGTGGACGCACTTATGTCTATAGGATTTTAAATCCATAAATGAATATAATTCAACAATGTTCTGAATTACCTCACGAATGAAATTATGTGGAGAAAAGATAACTGATAATGACATGTTAGAGAAAATTTTTTCGAACTTCCATGCCTCGAATGTGCTCCTGCAGTAGCAGTATCGAGAAAAAATTGGTTTAATTACTCTGTTGGTCCCTATAGTTTTGCAAAATTTTCAATTAGGTCCCTATATTTTTTTTCCTTTTAATTAGGTCCCTGCACCAAATTTATTTTTCAATTAGGTCCCTCTTAGTAGTAATTGGTTTAATTGTATAGGGACCTAACTAAAAAAAAATTAATGTAGGGACTCAAATAAAAGGAAAAAAAAGTGTAGGGACTCAATTGAAAAAAAAATTTGGTGCAGGGACCAAATTAAAAGAAAAAAAGTATAAGGATCTAATTGAAAATTTCACGAAACTATAAGGACCAACAGAGTAATTAAACCAAAAAAATTTAAAAAAATATTCTAAGCTAATTTCTTGCCTTCTTGTTGCTGAACGTAACAATGAATTGCTTTTAAAAAATCATGAAGCGCGCCCAACTAGCGCCACCCCATTTTCTGAAGCAAATGCTACAAATCATAACCCCAAAATAGGTAAATGTCAATGTTTTGGTATCAAGAAAAATTATGGAAGGAAGAAAAATTATGTTCATAAGAAATTATCTCACCAAAAGTGGGATAGTGGGCAAAATAAATCAATAGAGGATAAATATTTCTGTTGTGGTGGAAAGGGTCATTGGTCGCGTACCTGTCGTACCCCGAGACATCTAGTTGATCTTTATCAAGCATCCTTGAAAAATGGCGACAAAGGAAAGGAGACGAATTTTGTTTCAAAGAATGTTGCTAAAAATTACACTACTTATTATAAAGTATCTGATTTTTTTGAGGATCCTGAAGGAAATATTGGTTATTTGATCAATGATAAAAAAGTTTGATATTTAGGTTCAGTACTTATGTAAATAAATAATGTAAACAAATTTTAAGTCTTATTCCCTGTGTATTTGAATTTCAAGTATGATGTATATAAATAATATTTAATAAAATATTTATGTTTATGAATTTTAAAATTACTAAATGTGCCAAGTTCTAAAATAATAATAATAAAATTTTTAGTATATGATACTATGTACAGTACTTTTTAGAAAAATAATTTCAATTAAGAAAATAATTTTATTGTGCATATACTTTTATCCATTTTATTATTATTATTATTTGTCTTTGAAAAAATGGTAAGGACATATAGTGAAGATGTTTGCCTTGCGAATAGTGCAAGTTCGCATACCATTCTCAAAAGTAACATATATTTTACACATCTTATACCAAAAGAAGAATATGTTAATACTATTATTGGCTCAAAAATGTGATAGAAGGTTCTGGAAGAGCTATGATTTTATTTTCTGGAGGAACAAAATTCATAATAAATAATGCACTATTGTCTATCAAGTCTCTAAGGAACTTGTTGAGATTTAAAGATATTCGCCGGAATGGATATCATATTGAAACAATGAATGAGGAAAATCATGAGTACTTATGTATCATAGCTCATCATTTAAATAAACAGTTATATTAGAAAAGTTACCCTCACTTTTATCTGGGTTATATTATACTAAAATTAGTGCAATCGAATCACATGCCATTGTAAACCAGAAGTTTACTAGCCCAAATGAATTCATAACTTGGCATGATCAGTCGGGTCATCCTGGAACAACCATGATGCGAAGAATTATTGAAAATTTCCATAGACATTAACTAAAGAACCAGAAGATTCTTAAATCTAGTGAATTTTGTTTTGCTGCATGTTCTCAGGGAAAACTAATTTTAAGGCCATCACCAGTAAAGATTAGATTTGAGTTTCCTAAATTTCTAGAAAGAATTCAAGGTGATATATCTGGACCTATTCATCCACCATGTGGATCTTTTAGATATTTTATGGTCCTAGGCGCATCTTCAAGATGGTCACATGTGTACTTATTGTCTTCTCGCAACCTAGCGTTTGCAAGATTACTTGTCCAACTTATTCGATTAAAAGCACAATTTTCAAAAAATCCAATCAAAACAATTCGCCTTGATAATGCTGGTGAATTCACTTCCCAAGCTTTTGATGCTTATTGTATGACTAACGGAATAAGCGTTGAATATTTAGTAGCTCGTGTTTACACACAAAATGGGTTAGCAGAATCACTTATTAAATGTCTCCAATTGATTGTTAGACCCTTACTTATGAGAACAAATCTTCCAACCTCGGCTTGGAGGCATGCTATTTTACATGCCGCAACACTTATTCGTTTGAGGCCAATAAGTTATCATCAATTCTCTTCTCTGAAATTAGCTTTTGGCCAGCAGCCAAATGTTTTCCATTTGAGGATATTCGGGTGTGCGATACATGTTCCTATTGCACCACCTTCTCGCACCAAAATGGGATCCCAGAAAAAATTGGGGATATATGTTAGATATGATTCTTCCTCTATAGTGAGTTATCTTGAGATACAAACAAGAGATGTGTTTAAAGCTCAATTTGTAGATTATCATTTTGATGAATCAAAATTTTTAATATTAGGAGGAGAGAATAAGCCTCTTGAAAAGGAACTTAATTGGAATACATCATCTTTGATGTGTTTAGATCCTCGATCAGGGCAATGTGAACTAGAAGTTCAAAAGATTATACATTTGCAAAGAATAGCAAATGAATTGCCTGATGCATATTCTGATACCAAAAGTATTACTAAATTCTATATACCAGCTGAAAATACTCCAATCCGAATTGATGTCTCAGTCGGACAAATGGCCACCGAAACAAATTCATGTCAGAAGCGTGGTAGGCCTGTTTGTTCTAAAGACAAAAATCTTCGGAAAAGAAAAGAGGTAAATACTGTTCCTATTGAAAAAGATAAAGACATAGTAAAGACACCTGCAGTTGTCCAAAATTCTGAGATAGTTTTGATGCCAAAAGACGTTCAGGTACCTAAAAATTGTAAAAATGACGAGATCTTGATAAATTATGTCTTTACAAGAGAAAAATGGGATCAAAATAAGATAATTGTCAGTGAAATATTTGCATATAATGTAGCATTAAATATCATACATGAAAGTAAGGATCTTGAGTCAAGAACAGTTGAAGAATGTCGACAAAGGAATGATTAGCCAAAATGGGAAGAAGCTATGAAGGATGAGTTAGATTCACTTGAAAAATGTGAAGTCTTTGGACCTATAGTCCGTACACCAGAAGATGTAAAGCCTGTTAGATACAGATGGGTATTCGTGAGAAAATGAAATGAGAAAAATGAAATTGTACGCTACAAAACTCACTTGTGGCACAAGATTTTTCACAAAGGCCCGATATAAATTATGAAGAAACATATTCCCCTGTAGTAGATGCAATCACGTTATTTGGTCAGTTTATCCGCATACCATAAACTACATATGCATCTAATAGATGTAGTAATAGCCTATTTCTATGGATCATTAGATTGTGATATCTATATCAAAGTCCCTAAAGGAGTAACGATATCTAAACCATCCAATGAATATTTGCAGGTTATACTTAGTCAAATTGTAAAGATCTTTATATGGTCTAAAGCAATTTGGACGAATGTGGTATAATCGTCTTACTGAGTACCTGACCAAAAACGAATTTAAAAATGATGATATCAGTCCATGTGTTTCCATAAAGAAATCTGCATCTCAATTCATTTTAATTGCTGTGTACATTGATGATTTAAATATTATTAGAACTCCTGAAGAGATTCCAACAATAAAAAAAGCTCTAAAAGAAGAGTTTGAGATGAAAGATCTTGAAAATACTAAATTTTGTCTTGGCCTGTAGATCGAGCATATGAAAAATTGGATCTTTATTCACCAAATAACATACATAAAAAATATCTTGAAGAAATTTTATATGGATAAGTCACATCCCTTAAGTACCCACCTGATCGTAAGATTTCTATATGTGGAAAAGGATCAATTCCGTCCTAAAGAAGAAAATAAAGATATCCTTGGTCCTGAAGTACCATATCTCAGTTCCATTGGAGCACTAATGTATCTTGCTAATAATACTCGATCTGAAATATCATTTGCGGTGAATTTACTAGTAAGATATAGTTCCTCTCCAATCAGAAGACATTGGAATGGAATCAAACAATTTTTTCGATATCTTCATGGAACAGTTGATATGGGTATGTTTTATCCATATGAATCCAAGTCACAATTAGTTGGCTATGCAGATGCAAGATACTTATCTGATCCACACAAAGGAAGATCTCAAATAGGATACCTATTCACATATGGTGATACAGCTATATCATAGAGGTCCACAAAACAGACGATAGCAACAACATCCTCTACTCATGATGAAATACTAGCGATTCATGAAGTAAGTCGCGAGTGTTTTTGGCTCAGGAGTTTGATCCAATATATTCTGTCATCATGTAGACTGATTGATCATAAGATAGCTCCAACTATTCTGTTTAAAAATAATACAGCATGCGTTACTCAACTTAAGGATGGATACATCAAAGTGACAAAACAAAGCATATTTCTCCCAAATTCTTCTTCACTCATGATATTCAAAATCAAAGAACAATTTATGTCTAACAGATCTGCTCTAGTGATAATCTGGTAGATTTATTTACTAAGTCACTTCCAAAATCCTCCTTTGAAAAATTGGTACATTAGATTTGCATGCGCCGATTTTGAGATATTAAATAATATCAACAAGAGGGGAAGACTATACTCTTTTTCCCTGGTAAGGTTTTTTCTCATTGTGTTTTTCTTGATAAAGTTTTTAATGAGGCAGTCTCTATCACAAAAGATATTATACTTTTTTTCTTCACTAAAGTTTTTTCTCGTTAGATTTTTTAGTAAGGTTTTAACGAGGCATAATCCTAAATGGACATCCAAGGGGGAGTGTTGTGATAAGAATACGGATGTGGATGCCCATTTACTATGGACGGCTCATGTTCTCAAAGATGAAGTGCATTAAAGAAATTTGAAAATGTAAACTTATTGTACATATATAAATAGGAGGCTAAGCCTCATGTAATATACACAACAATAATAAAACACTCTTCTCCTTCTTTACATGCTTCGATATATATATATATATATATATATATATGAATCATTTCTATTATATTGATATAATAATTGTGATGAATATTAATACTAGAGTTATCTATTTACACTTCTTTATTTTATATTTATTTTCTCTTTCTTATTTATTTATTTTACAACACAAAACATAAAATA
>NC_029789.2:18622402-18631067 GCF_000816755.2 Arachis ipaensis
ATGTATAATTGAAAATGGTTAAATAATTAAACATATTTAATTAAATTATTCAACATTATATATATCAAGTTATAATGTTCATATAAAAATATATTCGTGTTGTTGTGGACAAGTAACGGACAAGCGAGATTCCGACTACTATAAATAGGGCGTTACCAATGTTACGCATAAAAGGTGGAAGACTTAAAATATAAATACAACGCTAAGTCGGCAAAACGGCTAGCAGGAAATATAATCGTATATCTGACAATAAATACTCAACGGATACATGAAAAACATAAAAAAGGGAGGCTTCAAAGCAGGTAAACACATTCCAAATTTCCTAACAAGTGCACTATTGACTTAATTTTCGTAGTGCCTTTGCAAGTTGTCCACCGAGCCTAGTAAAAAAAAAATCCTCCTTGGGATCTCATTTTTCCCTCATCTACGTATCATCAACTAAGTACGAATATTGGCGCCGTCTGTGGGGATCTCGAAATTGTTTCATTCCATGGCTGAACACAAGATTCAATCAATCATCAATCCAGATACTCTGCTCAAAGAAGCACTTCATGCAGATAGTCATGAAACTAATCCCAATTCAAATTATGAACACCAAGTACCACCAGGGTTTGAGCATAACGCTGGAGAATGCCACATTGTGGGTTTGGGACCGTAGGATTGTGATCGCGCCATGCGGGAAATGTGCCACAAGATGCAGGAAATGCAAGTTAAAATAAAAGAGTTAGAACAAAAGCTGGAAGAACGCTCACAATCCCAGAGAACTTGATCTCGAAGTCGCACGACCAGAGGCTGATCGTACAGTCGAGAAAGGGCGACTCCAGAAAGGTCTCGAGGATATCGAAGAGAAGATGATTACCGGCAAAGACGATCTCCCCGACTCGAGAAGGAGCGTGATGATCACGGCAAGAGAGGAAGATCTAACTCCCAGTCTTCCCAAACCAAATGAAAGTGGACTCCGAGCAGGAGCCCAAGTCCAAGGCAATATAAAGATTCTAGGGAGCATGTAACCATGGGGCAGACCCCGTTTACTTCGCATGTCTTTCAAGTTAGACTACCCAAACATTTTGATAAACCAACTTATCTAAAGTTTGAAGGGAAGTCGGATCCTCAGAAACATATAGATGCATTTGAAGCATGAATGAACCTAGAGGGAGTAGGGGATACTATAAGATGTAAAGCGTTTCCGACTACACTCTCTGAGCCAGCAATGGTATGGTTTAATATCCTACCCTCTGGTTCCATTTCCTTATTTCACCATATCAAGATTATGTTCTTTGCTCACTTCAGCACTAGAAGAACTCAAGCCAAACACCCTATTTCTTTGCTTAGCATAGAACAAAGAATTGGGGAGAGCATACAAGATTATCTGGACAGATTTAACAAAGCGCTCTTAGAATTCAATACCCAAACTCCCAAAGTTGTTTGCCTTTGTTTGATAGCAGGATTGCTCGAGGACGACTTCCGGAGGCATCTCACTTTCAAAGATGTGAAGTATATGGAGGAGATCCACCAGATTGCGTTAGAGTATATAAGGGACGAGGACGTCTCCAAGGTTGTCTCGACAAATTGGAAGAACGTAACTCCTTCGCTTAGTAAGGTCGGGAACTCGGGACAAAGCACCCCAGGGGCGGTTGTTCCTTGTGTAGGAAAAATTTTCACATACACACCACTAGTGGCATTGCTAGCAGAGGTTTATCAACAAGTGTCACATCGAGGCATACTACCCGAGGCTAGGCAAATACGACCAAGGGTATTCTTGGTAGATCTGGACTCCTGAGTTCAAGAAAAACCAAGGCCAGAACCTGATGGCAACTTAGAAGTATTCTAAATCGGGTAGGAAACTGAAAAGTACACATTCATCAACAAAGGCCTGCCTTATCTGATGAAGACAAAACTTTAGAATCTACTAAGAGGTAATGTTGATTTGTTTGCTTGGGAACAATCTAATATGCCTAGGATTGATCCCGCTTTCATGTCTCATCAAGTTGCTATCGACCCTTTGTACAAACCGGTTCCATAACAACGTCGCAAGATGTCCCAAGACTAGTTTGACGAGATTAAGAGGCAAGTACAAGGGTTGTTGGACGCTGGCTTTATAAGAGAACTCACATATTCAACTTGGCTGTCCAATGTAGTGATGGTAAAAAAGTCTAATGAAAAATGACGAATGTGTGTTGACTACACTGATTTAAATAAAGCCTACCCAAAGGACTGTTTTTCCTTACCCAAGTCAATGGCGAGTATCAAGCACGAGATCCACTGCTATAAATATACTTGAAGAAGGTACAAAATGAAATTACAAATTTTAAAACATTTTGGTATTTAACATGTGCCTCAAGAGTAGAATACCCGAGCTGGCATTTTGTCAAAGCTAGCCAACACCAAAATGGGTAGCGAAAATAGAAGTTTAATTCAAGAGGTACTCTCAAAATCATCCATGAGCTTTGCCGATGTCACGGTATTGCTGTCTAAATTCACTTCATCTTGGATGGATCCTATATGTCTGTACTTGGAACATGGGGTCCTATCCAATGATCCTAAAGAGGCTAGGAAGTTTTGCCTGAAATCGGCACAATACACCATGATTAATGGTTAAATTTACCAAAAGGGTATTTCACAGCCCCTACTTAAATACCTAAAACCTAAACAAATCAATTATATGTTACAGGAGATACATGAGGGGTGCTATCGACACCACATGGGCAAGAAATCCTTAGCTCAAAAGGTGATTAAAGCAGGCTATTACTGGCCTACCATCATGAAAAATGTGACAGAGTATGTAAAAAAATGTCAAAAATGTCAAATTCATGGTAATCTCTACCAAGCCCCACCGCAAGAACTAGTATCCTGATCCCGATAAGGCTGTTTGCAAAATGGAAAATGGACCTATTAGGACCTTTTCCTCAAGAAACTGGATAAGTAAAATTTCTAATTGTGGCAATTGATTATTTTATGAAGTGGATTGAAGCTATACCTCTGTCCAAGATAACAACATTTCAATGTCAAAAGTTTGTGTGCAAAGATGTACTTACAAGGTTTGGAATTCCGAGGTGATAGTCATGGATAATGGAACTCAATTTACATATGCTAAGTTTCGACAGTTCTTGACTGGTTTAGGAATACGTCAAGTGTTCGTGTTGGTAGAACATCCTCAGGAAAATAGGCAGGTTAAGGTGTACATAAGATAATCCTAAAAGGGTTAAAGAAAAATTAGATGACTTCCCGAGATCCTAGCATGTTGATGAGGTATGGTCAGGATTGTGGTCTTATCGTACCACACCTCAATCCTCTACAAGGGAAATACCTTTTCGACTTACCTAAGGGGAGGAGGCAGTGATACCAGTAGAAATCGGTGAACCTAACCCGAGGTTACTCCTCTAAAACACTGAGAACCATGTGGAGTTAGATCTCATCGATGAGGTGAGGAAGACGGCCAACCTAACCGAACAAGCACTTAAGCATTGTGTGGCAAAAAGATATAATGCCAAAGTTAAACCTAAGAGTTTTTGAGATGACGACCTAGTTTTACAGTAGGCCGATGCCAATGCATCAGGAACTCAAGGGAAGCTGGCTCCAACATGGAAATGTCCTTTTAGAATCAAGGAAAATTTGGGGAAAGGAGCTCATAAGTTAGAAAATCTGGATGGTACCGAGGTCTCTAGATCATGGAATGCAATTCATTTAAAAAGGTACTACCCATAGGCAAAGTAGTATTTTTCAAATCAAAAGATACTACACATAGGTAAAGTATCTCTCAGGTTCTTTTACTTTGAATAAGGGACATTCATTTCCAGTATAGGTTTTTAATGAGGCTCCAGCATGCTTGTATAGGGAAAATTCGTAGTAAAATTATAATTAATTTTTAATTTCTTTTAAACTCTTATTTTGATAAGAAAGTCGGCTTAAATGGGAAGTTGATTAAAAAGAAAGTCAACTTAAATGGAAAGTTGAATAAAACCCTTGTTTGACACGTTCACGGGTAAAGCTTGGTTTGGTAAATTTTTTTGAAGAGGTGCTTGTGCTTTTTAAAAGCACAAGCCCCTCATTTTGCGTTTGGTAAATTAAAAAGCCCAAGTGCTTGTCTTTGCGGCTTTTAAAAGTTAGGGGTGCTTTTGAAAGCATCTAAGAGGGAGCTTTTCAAAGTTGGCTTGTGCTTACCAAAAGGAAAAATAATCTAATATAACCTTATATAATAATAAATATTCAAAATTACCTTTATTAATTATTAACACCAAATTTTATTTTTTTTTCCGTACATATTTTTCGCACATATTTTTTGCCATTATATTGTCATTGAAATCGTTATATATTTCTAATTTCTCACCCTAACCTTCACAAATTCTAACATAATTTTCATATATTTTTTATTTTTGAATCTAATCTTCACAAATTCCAATACAAATACATCTCTATCACATATTAGGTATGAACTTCTATCTATTTATATTATTGCTTGTGAGCTGTTTTTGTATTTTTTTCGTAGATCTGTTATGTTTGTTTGTTTTTTCTATTCTTTGAAACGTGAAGAGGGAGACCTAGTTTATGAAAACTAATCATAAAATTTTTCTACACTAACTGCATGAACATTAGTCAAAATTATAATAACAACATATGTAAATATAGATATATAATCATAAGAGTGGTTTACTTGAGATATGTATCCCATGTTTTGTGATCTGTAAAGGTGAGCCAATATATATAGGTGGGTAATGAATGTACCAGTACTAACATTGGATTACATACAAGTTTTATTATTGACCAATGATAACTCTATTTATATTAGTATAGAGAATAAATTAAGTAAATATTTAAATTATCGATCTCTAAAATTTGAGTTTGTATCAAAATAAATTTTTAATTGATTCAATTAGAACTCCAAATTTTAATTCATGGATCATGTTATCAATTTATTGTTTCTCGTAATTTTTTTTCAAGTAGTATTAATTAATTTATCCTATTATTCTTTTGTTTTTATAATTGGTTCCTGTATTATTATTAGCTTATTAGAATAGAGTAATATTGTATGTTTATTAGTCTTATTAATTGATAATAATACTTTATGGAGTTTATTATTATGTAACACATAACAAGTATTTAGAGATATTTGACTTAAAAATTTATGATGCACTTTGTTTTCAATCTTTCAATTTTTGTATGAACTTATGGAATAATTTTTGTTATGATATGATAAGTTTTGATGGATACAATAATGAATTTGATCACATTTGAAGAGAAAAATGATGGAAAAGAAGTTGCACAATGGAACAAAAATCTAGTAGATATATTTTGTGCTTTGTGTGTGAAAAGTATTGAAGTTGGTAGCAAATCAGGCACACATTTTGATACCAAAAGTTGAAAATAATTGATAGCTGAATTCACAAAAATCACAGGAAAAAGAATATAATAGAAAACAATTGAGAAACAAATGGGATCAGTTGAAAGTAGATTGGAAGAATTGGAAGCAATTGAAAGAGAACGAGACTGAACTTGGATAGGATTCTGCTAAAAAAATAATTGATGCAAGTGAAGAATGGTGGGATAAAAAATTAGCAGTTAGTATTTTTAGACTTAGTTTGATAAGTATAGTAGCATACACATTGATATATATAATTATTACAAGTATCAATATTTTATGTAGGTTATTTCAAAGGCTAAAAAATTTAGAAAAGAAGGAATTCATCCAGATTTTCAGGCTACTTTGTTTAGGATGTTTCAAAGAACAGCTGCAACAAGAGAATATGTTTGGACTCCATCTTTCAGACTAGTTCCTTCTTCAATTGAGAAAGATACACAACTTGAAGTTAGTGAGGAGGATTCTGATATAGAGCCTGAGTCTAGAGTTATAAACATTGAAAAAAAAAAAAAGAAAACTTCACTAATGCTAATACCAACAAAAAAGCAAAAAAAAAGTTGGAGGTGCTAAAAAACTGTCACACCAAATTGATAGACTTTGTGAGACTGTGGAACGTAGGAGCTCCAATAAGAATGATACTTTGGGACCTAGTATAACTCAAATAATAGAAGAATTGGATGCTATACTGGATATAGATCCACTTGGATAAATTTATACATTTGTAACTCGACTTTTCTTGGATAAAGATAAAAGAGAGATGTTCGTTGCCTTAAAGCATAAAGAAGTCAAACTTGCATGGTTAATGAATGAAAAGAATGATCAAGAGGAGAAGGAGAACAATTTGTTTACAAAACTTTTAAGATTTTATTACTAGACAATGAGTTGTGTCTGCTGTTTACGTTCATTTGCTTGGATCTTTTTTATTCATTTGTTCTTTTTTATTGCAAATAAAAATTACAGTACTTTCATTTCTAGATATATTATTCTAATTTTTTTTAATCCTTGTGTTCTTTCTTTTAATATAACTATTATACAACGCATTGGAATATGAAAATTGATTATGATGAATAGCAAGAATTTGATCGAGTTTTAACTTCCACAGCATATTTGGTCTTACAATATTATGTTAAGTATATCTATAAAAAATCATGTATGACTTTTACACAAACCGAAAACAGATGGCTTAAAGAGATATTAGAAGGGAATAATAGTCGTTGTTGCAGTATGTTTAGGATGGAAAAAGATGTTTTTAAAAGACTATGCTATGATTTGGAAACAAACTATGTTTTATGTGCCTCAAAGAGAATAAGTGCTGCAGAAATGCTAGCAATTTTTCTATTTGTACTAGGAGATGGAAACTCAAATAAGTCTATTAAGGAGCCATTTCAATATTTTGGTGAAATAATAAGTCAAAAAATTGAAGAAGTGCTACAAGCTGTGTGCAAAATGGCCACAGACATCATACAACCAAAGGATCATGATTTTAAAGAAGTGCCTACAAAATTAAGAAATGATGATAGATATTGGCCTCACTTTAAGGTAATTTATATATTATTTATTTTAAAAAATATTATAAATAATAAAAAAACATTATCTTTCATTGCATGTTTTGGTATTAGATTTACTTTATATTATTTGCAAAATTGATGCTCTAATTATGTTAATTATAGGATGCAATTGGTGCTATAAATGAAACTCATGTGCTAGTGATTGTTTCTGTTGAAGACCAAATTCGATTTATTGGTAGAAAGAAAATTCCAACCCAAAATGTTATAGCTGCATGTAATTTGGTTATGGAATTTACTTTTGCTTTGGCAGGTTGGGAAGGGACAACTTATGACACAAGAGTATTTTTATATGCAATTGGTATATTTGAGTTGAACTTTCCAAAACCTCCACCAGGTAATACTTGATTACCTTTAAGATTAAATTATATACTACATATGTAGATTTAATTTCTTATCATGTTTTCTTTCATTTAATAATATACAGGTAATACTATTTAGTAGATGCAGGCTATCCAGAAAAGATAGGTTATCTAGGACCATACAAAGGAATAACATATCATTTGCCAGAATTTCATCATGTTAATGGACCTTTTGGTTACTATGAAATATATAACTATGCTCATTCTTTACTTAAAAGCGTGATAGAATGTACATTTAGAATTTGAAAAAAGAGATGAAAAATTTTACTAGATATGTCTAGTTTTAGCTATAAAAAACAAGTTCAAATTGTTATTGCAACAATGGTACTGCATAACTACATTAGACGTTATTCTACAAGTGATCGTAAGTTTAAAAAATATGACTAGATAGATGTTGAGCTTGAAGAAGAAGATGAAGATGGCGATGAAGGTGAAGCTGAAAATGAAGTTGAAAAAGTTGGAATTGAGTTTCTTGGAACTATGGAGATTGTTCGAAATAATATAGCATCAAGTTTGATTGGTGGAAAAAATTAGGTTATAGTGATTTAGGTAGTTTAGTATTTTTAGTGATGATGTTTAGGATAAAATAATTTTTTATGATACTTATATAAAATTTTAAAGTTAAAAAATAAAAGGTTTATTTATTATGTCTATGTTTATTATGAATTTTTTATTTAAAATTATTTTATTTTAAAATATTATATGAAATTTTAAAGAATTTGAAAAAAAAAATTATTCTTCATTATAAATATGTTTATTATAATTTTTTTAATTTTTAAAAAGCTATCTTTTGAGCTACTTTTGAAAAGTAAAAGCTTTACCAAACCAAGGCTAAGAAGGGCGAGAAACTAACAGATATTAAAACCAGCAAAATGGTAAGTAATGTAGCAAAAAGCTATTTAAGTTAAAGTTCAAAAAGCAACAAAGACTAAGGTTGCTTAAAATGGGAAAACATAAATTAAACGTTACTTGAGAAAGTTTCGACTTAAAGACTTAAGTATTTTTACAAAGGGAAATCAAATGATATCAACTATCTTCCTATCTACCACCTTTTTAAAGACCCCGACGTTGGAGGCATCCAAGTCAGGAGCTATGAGTTTGATTTGGTCAAGCATATTTTTCTCAATGTCAAAAGCTACGTCCACAACAGCTTGCTCAATCTTCCTCACCGAAAGGGAGAGCTCGTCAACTCGTTGCATGAGTTCTGAAATTTGCTTTTTATATTTTTCTTTCTTGATGACGGAAGTCGCCTTTGCCTCCTCCAAGGTCTTGAATTTGGCCTCAATACTTTGCTTCTCTTCTCTAAGAGTCTTAACAGACCTATTCAAATTTTCAACCTCCAACCTAGCCTCTTTTAAATCCTTTTCCTGCTCCAACACTTC
>NC_029789.2:18631729-18636345 GCF_000816755.2 Arachis ipaensis
CCTGATGTAAGTGGCTGAGCGAAGCAGCATTCTTTGCACCTGTGGCAGGGTCTCCTCCAAGGGAAGCTTGGCTAAACCAGACTTGGTCTTCTCAGTCAGCAAGTACTCGTCAACAAATTCAGAAGCTTGGGACTCTTTCTCCAGAATGCAACCAAATAAATTCAAGGAAGGGGTTTTAGCTACAGTACTCTTACCCCTCCTTTATTTCTTTTTAGTAGGAGAAGGGGGAGGAGAAACATCTTCCACATCGTGAACTTTATGGCCATCTCCCGAGCTGAATTTTGGAGGAAGAGGAACATTGCTCGATGTAGCTGAAGAGGAAACCCGGTCACTATTACCCGGGTTGATGGCATCATTCACGTCCGAGGAAGTCAATCTCCTCCTTATAGCTATAATAACTTTCAAACCACTAGCCATATCAACAACGAAGGAAAAGGAGGGGGTTAAACTAATAAGGTAATGAAATCAGGAAAACGGTAAAAGGCAATAAAGTGCAAATTTAGAAAACATAAGGATTTTACCAACGACGTTCCGAGCAGCATGCTCATCGACCAAAATAGTCCGTAGAGATATGAGCATGTCATTCCAAAGTTCCGAGAGCATTTGAATGCTCGCAACCTCGGGAGCATTGATGACCTGTAACTGGATCTTAGGGGACGGCACGTTGAAATTCCAATATAAATTAAACCTTTTTTCATCTTCCAAGGCCATGAAAAAAGGTGTAGTCCTCTCTACCCTTTCAATCTTAAAAAACTTTTCTTTGAAGCCATGATAAAAGTAAAAATTCTTCTATTAGGGATACCTTGAAAAGAGATAAATCCACGACCTTGGCACTGAAAGGCATTGTTAGAGTAAAAAAATAGAAAAAGGCCCTATAAGTGGCAGTCAATCCTAGGAACGAACATAATAATTCAAAACCACAGATGGTAGCCCAGGAATTTGGGTGCAATTGTGAAGGTGCACAACCGGTGTAACTTAAAATATCTTGTTTAAAGTCGGTAAACAAAAGGCAGACTCCTAGGCAAGTAAAGAGAATTTTGTACATCCACAATCAGTCTGGGCGGGAGCTTGCATGATGATTAAAATGGCAAATCCGATCATCCCGATGAGGAACGAAAAGTACTTATAGATTACCCAAATCGGAATAAAAAATGGCCCCGGCAACACGCATGGTCTCAAGCTCATCTTCTGTGATAGTGGAGGGAGTAGATTTAATTTCCTCGGAAACCCATGAGTATGGATCAAAGCGTTGTCGACCTGTGTGTTGAGGAGGTCGGGGAGTCTGTCTAGAGGATGATGTCCCAACCCGTTCTCGAGAGGCGATCACTTTCTTTCTCGGCATATCGGGTATACCTACAAGGGCACCACCACTATGTCACGAAAGAAAAATTTCTTTCCCATTGTAACAAAAGAAGATTTTCTTTTCTAAAGCCACCAAAAGTCTCCCAAATAAGAACCTTTTTTCTCAAAGTGAGAACCTTACACATTATCAAAACCTTCAAGGGGATAAAGACCAAAACCTAACAGTGGTACCCCCACTACAGACAGCTATCACAACAACTCAGACTATCCAAAAAATATTAAACGACCCAAGAAGATATCATATTCTAAGAATGAATGCGCCTCATCAAATTATAAGAAATAGCAAAATAAATACAAGAATGCGAAGGAAAAGAAAACCCTTACTTGAACATGATAGTCGCTGTGAAAAGAAAAGGGTAGGGAGCAAAGGTTGCAAATGTCCAGGAAACTTTTAGCAGAGAGTAAGAAGGGGTAAGGAAATCCCTTGAAGAAGAAATCCCTCTGTTTTCTCTCCAAGAAGTAAAACGCGGAAACAAAAAGGTAAAACGAAGAAAGTGGAAATGAAACTAATGTTTATCTTCTCAAGGAATTAATACTTCATTAAATGAGTTGATTGATGGAGAGAAGAGAGAGAAGGGGTGACGGTTCAGGAACCAAGAATCAATAAAAAACCGCTTGGATAAATTGAACGGAGTTTTTTTCAAAAGGAATTTTTTGGCGTCTAAAAAATCCCAAAAAGAAACCCCTTCGAAGGCCCAAGGAACAGGGTCCGATCTATCAAACTTGGGCACACATGACAAAGTCGCAAAATCATGAAGCCCAAGTTGAGGGCACTGTTGTGGACAAGTAACGGGCACGCAAGATTCTAACTACAATAAATAGGGCATTACCAACGTTACGCATAAAAGGCAAAAGACTTAAAATGCAAATACAATGCCAAGTCGGCAAAATGGCTAGCAGAAAATATAAACGTATATCTGACAATAAATATTCAATAAATACACGAAAAATATATAAAAATGAGGGTTCCAAAACAGGTAAACATATTTCAAATTTCTTAACAAGTACACTATTGACTTAAATTTTGGAGTGCTTTTACAAATTACCCATCCAACCTGATTGAAAACAATCCTCGGAATTTCGTTTTTCCTTTATCTATGTATCATTGGCTAGGTATGAACACGTATAAATAGTCATCATGAAACTTATATGCAATTATATTAGTTCAGTAAGTATATATTATAAGACAAATTTTTAAGTGCTTCGAGAGTGATAAACCACTATTTTGCGGTTTATTTTGTATTGAATTGAGTGTATTTTATCAATTATTCATACACTTATTCATGTAATTCGTATGTTTTACATTTTCCTTTCTAATTTTGTGCTATGATTGAAAACATGCTTCTTTGGCCTTAAATTCGCTAATTTTAATCTTCTCTTATTACCATTCGATGCCGTGATATGTTTGTTAAGTGTTTTCAGGGTTTATAGGGCAGGAATGACTTAGAGAATGGAAAGGAAGCATGTAAAAGTAGAAGGAACACAAGAAATTAAGGATTTCAGAATCTGGTAGCGATGCGCATGCATGGGCGACGCGTACGCGTGACTGGTGCATTCGAGAGATGACGCGCAGGCGTGGCTGACGCCTACGCGTGACCAGTGAAAAGTCCAGCGATGCGTACGCGTGGTTGACGCGTATGCGTGATGAGCATCACGTGCTGCATTAAACAGAAAACATTGGGGGCGATTTCTAGGCTGCTTTTGGCCAAGTTTCAAGCCCGAAAGTGAAGATTAGAGGCTGCAGAGTGGAACTGGAAAGGAGAATCATTCACTTCTCATTCATACACACTTTAGGTTTTAGATGTAGGTTTTCTAAAGAGAGAGAGGCTCTCTCCTCTCTCTAGGTTTTAGGGTTTTAGTCTTATTTCTTCTTAGATTCAGATTTTCATCTTGTTTTAATTTAGTTTTCCTTTACTCTTGTTTGTTTTAGCAACTTACTTCTTTTAATTTATTTGTTATTGCTTCCGTTTGTTTACTTCATTGTTGATGCACTCTTGATCCCTTTGATTTATATTAATGTAATTTATATTTTTATGTTATTGTTCTTTCTTTAATTATTGGTTATTGTTGTCTTGCAATTGGGTATCTTAGATTTTACATTCTCTTATTACTTTTCTATACTTTTAATTTGTGCCTTCCAAGTGTTTGATAAAATGCTTGGTTGGATTTTAATTTAGATTTTTATGCTCTTGACTTGGATTGGTTAATTAGAGACTCTTGAGTTATCAAAAGTCTTTTGTTGAATGGTAATTGGAGATTGGAGATTGCCGGTTAGCTTGAAATTCACTAAAGCTAGTCTCTTATTATGAGTTGACTAGGACTTGTGAACTCAAGTTGATTTTATGCACTTGACCTTCCTCCATTGGTTAGAGGTTAACTAAGTGAAGGCAATTCACTTTTACCATCACAATTGATGATGATAATGAGGATAGGACTTCTAATTCTCTTTCCTTGCTAAGAGCTTTCTTAGTTATTAATTTATTTTTCTCGCAATCTATATTTTCTTGTTCCTTATTTCAAAAACCCCAAAAATATACTTTTCCATAACCAATAAGAAACATATTTCCCTGCAATTCCTTGAGAGACGACCCGAGGTTTGAATACTTCGATTATTTTATTGGGTTTGTATTTGTGACAAACAATCTAAACGTTGATTGAGGTTTAATTGTCGGTTTAGAACTATACTTGCAACACGATAATTTTTGTGAAAATATTTACTGACATTTTTCCTCTGTGAGAGAGCAAATAGATGTTCATGCTCCGATTCATTAATTGCCTCCCATGTTAACATTATAGGTATATTATTATTTTTAACTTAAAACTTTAAAAAATCAATAAGATAAAATTTAATCTCAAATTGATCCACATTGTTAAAATAGAATAGAATAAATATTGCAGAGAAAAACCATTCATCGGTTCCCATATCACACGATAAATTCTCATATTACAAAGAGTAAAGATTATAAGTGTTCTAGACTTGACCATCGATCCGACCTCGTTGGCCCAATTCGGTCGGTCTATGATGAACCACTATTTTATGGCTTATTTTAGATCGAATTGAGTGGATTTTATCAATTTTACTCACACTTATCCATATAATTTGCATATTTTTAAGTTTTCTTCCGAATTTTGTGTTATAGCTAAGAACATGTTTCCTAGGCCTTAAAAACACTAATTTTTAACCCTCTATTATTATCATTCGATACCGTGACGCATTTGTTAAGTGATTACAGGATTTATAGAGCAGGAATGGC
>NC_029789.2:18636547-18654522 GCF_000816755.2 Arachis ipaensis
GGCATAGAGAATGAAAAAGAAGCATGTTAAAGTGGAAGGAACACAAGAAATTGAAGATTTGAGAAGTTGGAACCGACGCGTGCGCGTGGCTGAAGCATACGCGTGATCATGCCATCTTCCAACCAACGCGTACGCATGACTGATGCGTACGAGTGCACAGGAGCTTTGTCCAAGCATCGCGTACGCGTAACGAGCGTCACATGCTGCAATAAAGGGAATACACTTGGGGCGATTTTTGGGCTGCTTTTGGCCCAGTTTCAAGCCCGAAAATGAAGACAAGAGGTTGGGGATGGAGCTGGGAAGACAAAAGTAGTCATAATTGGTTTTAGCATGTTTTAGGTTAAGTTTCTAGAGAGAGAAGCTCTCTCTTCTCTCTAGAATTTAGGGTAGAATTAGGTTAATCTCTCTTAGATTTAGCTTTTATTTCTTATCTTGATTTAGTTTTCATTGCAATTTCTTGTTACTACATCCTTGCTTTCTTAGTTCTTCTTGTTAATTTCTTCTATTTGTTACTTTCATGTTTATGAGCACTTTGTTGATTTTAATTTCAATTAATACAATTTATGTTTTTATGTCTTTTATTGTTTAATTGAGTTGTTATTGTTACTTTCTTGGTTTGGAAAGTCATAGATTTTATATTTCTTGTTAATTTTCTATACTTTTATTTTATGCCTTCCAAATGTTTGATAAAATGCTTGGCTTGGTTTTAGCGTAGAATTTTGTACTCTTGGTTTGGGTTGAGTAATTAGAGACTCTTGAGTTATCAAACTCTTTTGTTGATTGGTGATTGAGGATTGCTAGTTGGCTTGAATTCCACAAAAGTTAATCCTTGATTAAGACTTGTGGACTAGAGTCAATTTTGCTCATTTGAATTTCCTTCATTTGTTAGAGGTTAACTAAGTGAAAGTAAGAGACAATTACCATCACAATCGAAGATGATAATGAGGATAGGACTTCTAATTCTCTTTCCTTGCTAAGAGCTTTCTTAGTTATTAGTTTATTTTCTTGCCATTTTATTTTCTTGCCTCTTATTATAAAATCCCAAAAATACTGTCCATCATAACCTATGATATGCACACTTCTCTGCAATTCTTTGAGAGACAACCCGAGGTTTGAATACTTCAGTTTATTTTTATTGGGGTTTGTACTTGTGACAAACAAATTAAACTTTGATTGAGGATTGTTTGTTGGTTTGGAACTATACTTGCAATGTGATTATTTTTGTGAAAATTCCTAACCGACATTAATCTTCCGTCAGTCTAGAGTTCATGCAATTACTCATGAGACGTCAGCTCCTCTACATTTAAAACCTATTTGGTAAGCATCCATGTCTAGACATAGTTACACACGTTTAATATTTGTTTGATGAGACATAAAAAAGAAAAAATACAGTTACACACAAAGACACATAAAATACATGTATTTTATGTTTCTCTAAAATAATAAGTCACAAATATTTAACTTACAACACAACTTAAATTTTATTTTTAAACAAATATACTCTTAATATTTTTCAAATTCCAAATTTATCCCCATCATTTAGCCTCTTCTTCTTCCACCTTCTTCTTTTTCCTCCTCCTCCTCTCGTGATTACGGGTCACCGCGTCGCTCCATTTTCTCCTGCAGTTAAAGGTCACCACGTCGTCCCATTCTCACTTTCGCGAATTGTCGCTCCTCCTCCTCCATTGCATCTCATTGTGCCTTCTTCTCTCGCAGTTACAGGTTACCACATCGCTCCATCCCCGCCATGGCAGGTTGCCACTGCCACGGCCTCACTGCGTCACCGCCACGGATTTCACTGCATCACTGCCGTCATTTTCCAGATCAATTCCAGCTCCCTCTATTTTCATTTTTTTAAGCTAGATTTGCACACCTTCTTCTTTGCTTCTGTCATTTTTTTAACCCTCATCACATCCCTCTCATCTTCATTTCTATTTTTTTATTTATTTCGGATAAGTTTTTATTTTTAAAAAATAATTGAAGTTCTTTATTCTGGTTCAAATTTTAATTTGAATTATTGAACCAGTGATTAAATTTTTTTGATGATATTGATTTCGATTGAGGTTGAAAAATTAGCATTGATGGTAGAAATAAGGGATAATGATGGTGATGGTGGTGGTTATACTTGCGGTAAAATAGACATTGGAATTAGATAGTTGTGTCCTATGTATCATTACCAAACATGATAAAAATATTTATGTATACTTGTCTCTATGTCTACTTGTGTGTTTGTATTTATATTTTTGTGTCTAGAGGACACCAACCAAATACAGCCTTAGGGAGCACATGTCTATAACCACCTTTATTTTAAAATTCAAACGTTATTATCCGTATCCTATAAAAGGAGAGTTCTACTCTCCCTCAGGTATGATCATCCCACCTAAAAACTCTAATTCTATACCTCTACAATTTTTTATTTGGGTGTTAGAGTGTCATTGCAGGTACCACTCCCACACTATTCTAGAGCTTGTCAGGCATATCCACTATTGCAGGATTCCTGCCTATTATCTAGAACATTGGTGATATGGCTGGTGACCAACTCCCGACACCACCAGAATCAAATCACCACCAAAACCAAAGCCATCACACACCACTTCTAGAACAAGATCTTCAGAACAACGGTGGCCCATAAGGAAATGGAAGGTTTGCTAGTGCGGTCTAGGAATGACAACACTATCCGAACCTACGGGTATTCACCCTGTTCCTACCTCGGTGTAGGGCGGGTTTTTAGCAAGGTGGGTCTTAGGCAGAGCTAGGTCGGATTTAGGTAATACCTGTCGTAGAATATATATAATATATGTAATATATAAAATAATTAGTAAAATAATTAATAATACTGTATCGTATTTAAGTTTTTAATTTATGTTATGTATGTGATGATGGCTATATAAATTTTGAAATTTAATTTTATTTGTTAGATTTTAATAATTATAGGAGTGGGTTAGGGTTCAACTTTTTACTACGTACGGGTAGGAATAGAACAGGTTCTATGCAAGTTATCATAAGGCGAGGTGGGGTCGGGTAGGGCAATACCCACCCCATTGCCACCCCTACTATGATCCACACATAAGTAACCCCCAGCCAACAAAGACAGCATTCATGAGATGATGACAGAAGATCAAACAGAAGCAGGTCTTTCGACGACCTAGGCAAAACCACGAATCATATAATTTAAGAGCTTCGTCATCAAGTCCAAACTTTAGAAGGGAGAATTGCCACCAATAAGCGCTATCAAGTAGAGCACACAAGTGAAGCGGTCTCCCAGACTGCATTCCATAAATATTAAAGAACTAGATCTCCAATTAGGCATCATGGAAGACGAAGAGATTGTAACTACTCACGGGAATCCAACAATCGGTGAGACAAGAATAATGGAAAATCCCAAAGGGACCCAAAATGGAGAAGAAATGAGCATGTAGTGATGAGGGAAACCCCCTTTACCAAGAAAATCTTGAGAGTCAAAATACCAAAAAACTTCGACAAACCAATAGACATGAAGTACGACGGTACCAAAGATCCTCAAGAGCATATCATCGCGTTCGAGGCGAGGATGAACCTTGAAGGTGCAGTAGATGCAGTCCAATGTTACGCCTTCCCAAGGACTTTATTCGAACCAGCCATTAAATGGTTCAACGTATTACCACATAGCCTTTCCGATGCTTCCCTTCCTTGTTCAGAATGGTACAGAGAAATAAGTATAGAAAAACCTTGACCCGAGTAGACATCTCTAAAAATTCGCATACCAACTCAAAAGTATGAATAACCGCCCAACTATTTGATGCAACTAAGATGGCGCCATAGAATATCTATTCAAAAGTGACTAAACAAAGTCAGAGAAGGAAAAACAAACCCTGGTCTTTGTAACAAAGGTTCATGAACCCAGATCTAATCGGGGACCAGGGGAGACTTCAAATTAAGGTAGCAAACTCTCTTGTCCCCCCCGGGAAGCACCAATTCATATTGACGTTTCACCTCGCCGTCGCCACATATGGCACCCTCGTCCTGCAGTTTTTGTAGGTCGTTCTCATCCAACCTAGAGGGCGTCCTCGATATATCAAAAGTCACCTAGTAATAACGATCGGGGACGCCCCCTATAGGGAAGAATGGATCCCAATTTTCTTGGTCAAGTCTCTTCCCTCTATACACAACAAACGAAGCAAATAATGCCCATATGTATAGAAAGTAAAATACAAAGCAGAATACAAAACAAAAGAAGAAGGATGTGTGTACCTTTTTCTAAAAAATAGTAGGAGAAAAATGGCAACAGAAAGAAGAATCACGCACAACGATAGAAAAAATCCTAGAGAAAAAGAAGAAGAAAGAAAGGAAGGAGAAGAAACAGTTTTCACAAGTATGGAGAAAAAAGAGTAAAGAGAAAATAGAGAGGAAGAAGAATAACGAAATAAATAAAAGGGGTAACAATTAATAAGAAATAAAACCCTCCCCCAATCAAACTGAAATATAAAAAGACAGGGGTAAAAGGGAAAATTCATGAGTGAAGGATAAATTTGGAATTAACCTAAAAGCTCTCAATCTTTTCTGAACATGCCGTTATGATGCCTAGAAGGGCGCAAAATGTCCAGTCACCAACAGATCCAGAACCATCCAACGAACTGTCGAAGAGGTTCGGCTCCAGAAAATGACTCACGTTGATAGTTCATCGATCACATGAAGACACGAAAACAATACCCCCTGATGCCAAAAATGTCAATCAATCCTCTTAGCGATGAGACCTGACCTCCTTGCAAACTCTTTTGCTTCAGAGACAACTGTTAAAGGCATTTTGTGATATACAATAGCTTAAATATTCATGAGAATCTTGTGATAGTTGATTGCTAGTAACAAATATCTGTTTAGTGTAACACCCTACCATAAAGATATTTACACCTAGCTCGTAAATCAAAGGTGGTGAGGCACTACGACCTCTAAAAACAAAATTTATACATAGACGTATATGAAAAATAGTTTAACTAGGAGCCTTGAAGGAAAAAAGTTAAGCCAAACCAAGACCAGACAATAACGTCACACTTGAAAAGTGTTAAGATAGAAGGCTTATACATAAAACAAAAGAAGAGACATAACATACATAGAATTCCAAATACAAAGATACATAATCAAGCTCTAAACTCGACCTACGAAGCAAAGGCCGGCTAGAATATATATATATAACCTAAAAGGAAATCAAAAGAAAATACAAGTTCTAATTCTCCAAGTAAACCTCTAAGAGGAACAAAATACAAGTGTATACAAAGTGGAGAATACTCACACACATGCACGCACACACGCACGCACACACAGGCTAAGTACATAAAATAAAAGTCCCAAAAGTAGATCTTCGCTTCTAAAAGAGTCTCCAGTACGTCCAGCGAGGTGCCTCATGTCCTTCATCTGAAAAATAATAGAATATGTATGGAATGAGAATCGGGAATTCTCAGTATGGTAACAGTTCCCAAATAGTTAAGATATAAGGATCTGGGAAGCCGAAGGCAATCCTAAACTTCTACAACTCAGATCAAAGCCTAGAGTTCGCACTAAACTAGAATTAGGGTGATTATATCTAAAGATTCTAGTATAACACTTCATATTCCGTTCTTTGCAAACCTTTCAATCGCCAAATGGAACAACCCTCAACACTCATCCACCACTGAGGGATCTCTCAGAAACAAACACAAACAAGACAAACAAGACAAACAAAGAAAACACAAATATAAAAAACAGATACAGCAATTAGATCAAGTAGTAGTTAATTACAGTTAAACAATTAGGCAAGCCATAACAAATGTGAACTCAAACAAAATATACAAGTGCATATGATGCATGTCTGCCCTATGGCTAATGAGCTCATTTGTCGGTTATACAGCTAAACCCGACATGTCCGATAGCTAACCCGGACATTGTCTCTCTATTGCGCACAAATAACTCAGCACATCGACTGACATTAGAGGGACAGTACCCTGTCACCATTAGAGGAAATACGTGCCCTGTCGCTATTAAAGGGAATATGTGCCATGTCACCATTGCAACCAGAGAAAAATTATAGACAAACGGAATCATCCACCGTCCTTGCCAAACCTATCACATTCAATGTCTTTTTATCCATTTCATTCGTAATCTTATCTGACTCCGTCCATAATCACTATCATAATCGATCAATATCATCATTGCTATCGATCGTCACTCAAAGTTTCAACATTCATAATATCTTTATTCACATAATTCACATCATCATTACCTCATTCAACAGTATTAGTTCATCATTAACTCAATTCGTCACTCCACAATCTCTCTCAATATCAATCTAACTTCTTCAATGTGTTCACTCTTATTTCGAAGCCTAAAGACTAGCTATCGGACCTTAGATAGGGATTACAGAGGTTTGAAAAGCTAGAGAAATACTTAGAAACTAAAAAATATCACTTTTGTAAAACAGGATGGTCATGCGTACGCATCCCAGCCCTTGCATACGCATGGCTTAAAAATTGACAAAGTTGCGTATGCAAAACAGTGCCGTGTACGTAAGAGTGCTGGGCAGAGCCCAAAAATCGCGTTGCGTGGAGCCTTCCGCATACACATGCCTTAGGTTTTTAAGAAAAGCTGTTAAGTTACAAAAATCAATTTTTTACACCAAACTTCAAACGCGCATAACTTTTTTGTTAAAAATTATTTTTAGTCTGTTATTCAAATGTCATAAACTTCACGAACCCAATTTTTATTCAAAACAAGTTTCACAAAATTTGGGAGTCCAAAAGCCAAGTTATGGCCAGCTAAAATTGGCAAAAAATCAGCTTTTACCAAAAACTTACAAATCCTCTAGTTTTCCAAAATTCTCAATCCAAAACTAACCAAACCACAACCAAATTCAATTCCAAACATTTACATACATCACCAAATACTAACCTCCTACTTATTAGTCACCCAAACACCTATATTATCAATTTTCCATTTTTAACTCATCATCATAGTCATCCTACATCACATATAAACACATTCAATAACTTCACAATAATTCCAACACATATCCTCTTCAATTCATATCATCATCATATTTCATAATTCCATTAAATTTACATACACATGTCCAATCTCAAAATCAAATGCACACATATACACATTTAATCCACCAAAATCAACAATTCAAAACATTCAAGCCCATCTTATGGCAGCTAGCCTAAGTTTTCACGCAATATTATATATTAACTACTAGAAACCGAAACTATACCTTGGTCGATTTCTCCCAAGTTTAAAACACCACAAAACTTGTCTTTTACAAGATTCAGACCTCTAAACCAAAAATCAACAAGTCCCCGCCACCAAAGCTGAGTTCCAAGCGCTCCAATTCACTGATTCAACCCCAATTTCACATAAACTCAATCTAATTCATAAAATTCACCAAAATTAATACTAGGATTCACAAATATGACAAATCACAAGGGTTTAGAGAATCTTTACCTTATCTATTGATGATTGGGGTAAAACCAAACTATAACACCCTACCACACAAAATCTTATACTTAAGTCATAAGATAGAGGTGGTGAAGTATTATGACCTCTAAAATCAAAATTATATATATATATATATATGAAAAAGATTTATAACTAGGAGCCTTTGAAGGAAAGTTAAAACAAAAGCGGTAAAACGAAAAGTGCAACACTCATGAAGTGACAACGTACACGATGCTATGTAAGAGTAAGCTAACAATGATATATATACTAAAGAGTTCCAAAATACAAATAACAAGGCTCATGACTCGGCTCGCAAAGATAAACCGGCCAGAGCATATATATATATATATATATAAAAGAGAAATAGCATATACATAAACAGTGAAAATAATTATATATATAATCAAAATAAGCCCCAAAAGACATAAAGATCTTCGCTACCAGAAGCTTCCAGCATGCCTCAGCGAGGTGCCTCACGTCCTGCATCTGAAAACTACAAAAATATGTATGGAGTGAGAACTAGAGGTTCTCAGCATGGTAACAGTGCCCACATATCTAACATATAATGTCCTGGGAGCCGAAGGCAATCCTAGAACTTCTGTCATATAAATTAAATCTTATAAACATAACTAAACCATAAAATAAAATAGGCAACTAGTTAAGGGTCTTCAGTCTATCTAAAACTCCCTTTTCCAACTCCTCCGAACCGCCCAACCACCACCGGAATCAAATGTTACAAACACAATTATTACATGCAAGAAAATCACAGATAGAAAGCATATATAGCAAATAAATAGGTAGAAAATAGTTTATGCAATCACTTAGGTAATCCAAATAAGACATACCAAACAAACATATAGATGCATATGATGCATGCCTGTCGTAGTGGCTGATGAGTCTCATCTATCAGTTATAAAGCCAACCCGACAAGTCCTAGTAGCTAACCATTCGACTGTCCCTCTATCGTGCATCCCCAACTCGAGTAATTCTCAATCATAATCATATAACACCCACACTGGTGTTTATCCACGGGGGCGAGCTCATCCAAAACTTTCACAGTGTTCGGCCACACTTACGACATAGGGTCAGCAGAATATCGAGTCTCAACCTGGAGTACGTGGCGGCTAGCCATTGCTTTCACCCAGGGAAACTTGTATCTCAGATATTTGGAAGTGCAACAATCACATTATCAAATCAATAATCATACATATTCATGCTCAACTATAATTCAACATTAATACAGCCATTCGACTCATAACATATTCCATAACCAGCCATAATTCATTATCGTATACAGTCATCCGACTCATAACATAAATAGCACTTCCACCATCATCATCAGCAAACTCATATAATCATCGTCAATCATGATTCATCACTAATTCACACCTCACTTCATCCATAAGTTACCTTCCTCACAGCCCTCACTATATTTCATTACCCAAAATCCATCTACAAGGCTTTAAACAAGAGAAAATAAGGTTTTAAAATCTAGAGGAATGCCTTAAAAATTAAAAAACGAAATTTGGAAGAAAATAGGGCTCCGCATATGCAAATTGTGTCACGCATATGCAGAAACGCAGTTTTTTCTCAAGATGCGTACGCATCCCTTGTCCGCGTACACAGCCGTGTGCCCGCGTACGCGAGTGTCCCTTTTGGCCCATAATGCATATGCGGCACTTGCCCGCGTATGCGTGTGCACCAAACAGAAACGAATGGCCGCGTAAGATAGGGGTTCGCGTACGCATGTATAGCAGAAGTTTCAAAAAGCTCTTAAGTGCAGAATTTTCAGCTTTGTACACCAAACTTGGATCGAGCATAACTTCGTCGTTTTAAAATATTTTTCTTTTGTTCTTCGAACAGCGTAAACATCTCGGACCAAATTTTCTTTCTAAATAAGTTTGATACAAAACGAAGGTCCGGAGATCAAGTTATGCTCCGCCAAAGTTAGTCAAAATCATAGTTTTCACAAAACTTAACAAACCTCCAATTTCAAAACATACAATTTCCAAACCCTTTTTAAAATTCAACCCAACCCTTACCAATCCAGCATCCTTCATAAATCTCAACTCAATATTTCAAGTTCAAAAATATACAATACACATTCATCATCCTACCAATTCTCCATTTTCATCAAATTCCAATCCAATACTTTCAATTCCTCAAAATTCAATATACATCATCAAATATACATATCAAGTACAATATCAACTTCAAATCAAGCTTTATACATACCAATAATCATCATCATATATAAATCACATGCATCATCAACAAGAACATCAATTACACCCTCTAGAACCAATAACCATATAATCAATACAATCCATTTTAACCAATCAACAACATCACAAATTCAATTTCTATCCTAGGGTCACTAGCCTAAGTTTTCACATTACATTACATTTTAGATACGAGAAACAGAAACCATACCTTGGCCAATTTTCCGCTCAACCCAGAGCACCTCTAATTTCACCTTTTCTCAAGCTTTCAAGGCCTCAACACCTCCAAAACAGATTTTCCAGCACAAAAATCCACTCCAAGCTTTCAAAATCTCAATCAAGCTCCAAACCAATAACTAAACACATGCAAACTCAATAACTAAACACATATACTCAATATATTCACTATGGGTTGAGGATTCTTACCGTATCCATGGACCAAAGAGGCAAGATTAAGCGTTTTTCTTAAACTAATTAGACCCTATAACATCAAAGAACTCAAAATCTGAACACCTTTACTCAATAAATTTGAAAATCAAGGGTTGGGAGACTGGAAAAAATTCGTGGCTTACCTATTAAATAATCTTGTGGGCTTTGTAGAGCTCGACTCCGTCGTAGCGTGGCCGCAAATGGTGCGGCGATTGGAGCTCCGAATAAAAAGTTATGTGGATTTGATTATCTAAGTGTGGGTTAGGTTTGCATGGAGTGTTCTTCCCTCTCCCATGGCTGCTTCAGTGTGTTCAGCATGCAAAATGGAGAGAGAAAGATCTGAACTCATTTTATTAAGTGAATCTCGGTTTGGCCCACGGGTTTGGTTTGGGTCCGGTTCGGCCTGTTCGGCCCAATCTTGGGCCAAATTCTTTAAAATTGGTGTCCAAATTCTTATTTTAATTAGATCTATCATATTAAACTATAAAATTCTATTTTCTAATTTTTTAGAATAAATATTAATTTATGAGTTAATTATATTTTAATTATCTGGGTTTTACATTCTACCCACCTAAATAAGAATTTTACCCACAAAATTCGAATTCAGTTACCTAAGAATAGGTGCGGGTAGTCTGTTCGTATTTCTGATTCAAGTTTCCAAGTGTGCTCCTCAATACCGGCCTGACTCCATGCAACTTTGACTACTGAAACTTTCTTCCCGCGCAACCGTTTAATACTGGTGTCGTCGATTCTAACTAGAAGTACTTGAAGTGTCAAATCTTCTTTTAATTGAATGGATTCAGGTTCTAACACATGGCTAGCATCAGGAGTATACTTCTGAAGCTGTGATAAACCACTATTTTATGGTTTATCTTGTGCTCAATTGAGTGGATTTTATCAACTCTTTACCCACTTATTCATACTATTTGCATGGTTTTACGTTTTCCTTCCTAATTTTGTGCTATGATTGAAAACATGTTTTCTGGGCCTTTAAATTGCTAATATTAATCCTCTCTTATTACTATTAGATGACTTGATATGTGTGTTAAGTGATTTCAGAGTTTATAGGGCAGGAATGGCTTAGAGGATGGAAAGGAAGCATGCAAAAATGGAAGGAATACAAGAAGTTGAAGAAATTGCTAAGCTGTCCAGCCTGACCTCTTTGCACTCAAACGGTCATAACTTGAGCTACAGAGGTCCAAATGAGATGGTTTTAGTTGCGTTAGAAAGCTAACATCTGGGGCTTCACAACGATATATAATTTGCCATGGCTGCCCTAAAGCCATGCAACGCGAACGCGTGGATCACGCAGACGCGTGACCTGGCAGAAATGCAATCCACGCAAACGCGTGGACGACGCCTTCGCGTCACTTTGTCGTGACCTGAACGTAACAAAAATCGCTGGGGGCGATTTCTGGGGTGTTTCTGACCCAGTTTTCGGCCCAGAAAACTCAGATTAGAGGCTATAAAGTAGGGGAATCCATTCATTTATGATCATCAACTCATAATTCACTTTTCATAATTTAGATGTAGTTTTTAGAGAGAGAGGTTCTCTCCTCTCTCTTAGGTTTTAGGATTAGAATTCCTCTTAAAGGAATTAGGATTTCTTATTATTTCAACTTATTATTTCAACTTCCTCTCAGGTTCAATATTCCTTTTACTTTATATCTCGCTTTTACTTTCAGATACTTTAATGCTTTTATCTAATTACTTATGTTGCCAAATTGGCTTACGAACCATTCATGTTAGGATTTTCTTTATTTAATATAAATTGAGGTATTTCAGATTTATGATTCTTATTTAGCTTTTTATATTCTTGGCTTTAATTGATTAACTGGAGGTTCTTGAGTTATCAAACTTATCGTGATTGTTAATTAATTTCTCTAATTGAATTGAATCCCACTAACTCTAGTCTTTCCTTAGGAGTTGGCTAGGACTTGGGGATCTAACTAATTAGTTCACTTGACTTTCCCTTGCTTTCGTAAAGGTTAACTAAGTGGGATTAAACTCAAGAATCTGAAACGGACCGATGTATCGAGGATTTAGTTTCTTCATTTTAATTGCTCTATCCACTCTTGTTGTTGGAGTAACCTTAAGGAACTATGTTCTTCTTCCTCAAACTCTAAAGGCTTTCACCTTTGATTGGCGTAGCTTTTCTGACGGTTTCAGCAGTAAGCATTCGGTTTTGGATTTCTTTAATCTGTTCAGTGGTTTCAGCGACTAATTCAGGCCCCAACGAACTCGATCCTCCAGCGTTATATTTCTATCTCGAGGTTTCTCAACTGCTTAGTTTTGGTTGCTCCTTAAATCCCAATTTTGTTAAAATATCATTCGTGAATATAGGACCTCCTCCTCCAAGCTTAAAAAGTTTTTAGGTTTGCATAATTCTTCTGTCAGCTTTTCGTAGTGAGAATTTTAACCCGAATTTGCTTGATCATTCCTTGGTCATCTCGACTATCAATTCAAAACATAAGACGCGTCATCCACCAGGTTCACACCCTCACCGAAGCGTTTAGTGCATCGTGAAACCTCACCATCTTCATGTTGTATAGTCTCGCCAATATCTTAAATAAATAGTTTGCTCCAATAAACAAAAATCATGTGGACTTGTTTACTTGATCCATGATTACCTAGCAGCATCAATTCCTATTCTAAACCTTGGCAAACCCATCATGAAGTTCGTAGCAATCCTTTCCCACTTGCGTCATGGAACCTCCTAAAAGTTGCAGCATTCCGGATAACTTCTGATGCTTAATCACTATCTTCTAACATGACAAACACTCAATTATATATGCTGCCATGTCATTCTCCTTTTCAGGCCTTCCAAAACATCTCTTTAACTCACGATGCATTGTAGCAGCGTTAGAGGGATATGAAAATCTGCTCTGATGAGCTTCAGATGATAGTCTTCGTCTTAAACCTCTGACTTTGGTATAGAATCCTCTTTTGTCCCTCCAAATTCCTTCTTTGTCTTCTTCGATCATTTCTTGATTTCAACGGGCTTTAGTTTCCTTAGTGGTTCCTTACTCTCTTGCTGCACTCTCCGAATTTTGACCTTACAACTACTTGAATTTTTTGCGATTGATTCGGTCAAGCGTTCCCAGCTTCCATCTCTATACTCGACTTAGGACTATAACTGTTACTTAATGATCCCTTCTCCTCAATCATTTTCCAACCATACCCAAAGACTTCATGTTGAGGGTGTCCGTTTACATATCATGGTATTGCATCTGTGCGCATACTAAGCCTTTCGATAACACATCGTAGTAATTTCAAATAGTTTATCAGGTTCCGGTGCCACGATTTCTGGCACTGAAATTAATCATTTCCTCAAGATTCAAAAGCTTCCTTTTTATTCAGGCGTCCATACAAATGGTACATCCCAGCACTTCAACTTAAGCACGGACAAAGTGGTCGGTAAAAATTAAGGCTCTAAAACTCATCTTGACGTCGCATACTTATACGCTTCATCTCCCACATTTAGAGTTCTTGCTCCAAGGGGATTAATATCTTGATGGCTATACCTAGGAATTATACGAGATTCTAACAAAGTTGGAGTTGATTCTCAAGGGATTATTTAGCTCAAAGACGAACAATCAACACAAACAGTGTTTATGAGAATTCAGAAGGATATTTGGTATTATAATCAAACAAAGGTTGTAAAAAAATAGCGGAATGTACATGAAGAAGAATTAAGGTGCATCTCAAAGAAAATATCAAATCAAAACCTTGATAGAGAGAAAACAGAGCATATCAAATCAAGTAAATCTCAACTGATATCAAAGGGGCGTAAGCTTACGAAAGAGAGTAACTCCACTCACAACAAGTCCCCAAGATTCAAGAATTTCATGATTATACTAAAACAAGCTCAGGCTCATCCCGGAAGGGACAAGATTTATGTGAATAACGAATAGAATGGAAAAATGATCCATTTGTTTTCCAAGAAAAATTCCGAGATAAAATCCCCACACAAGTTATAAATGAAAGGCTAGACTGAGTCACGAAGACTCATTGGCGTATTCTCTTCTCCACATAAAGCTTCCTGATGTTGTCTTCCTTCTTCACTAACATAACCGGTGCTCCCATAAGAAAACACTTGGTCGGACAATTTCTCTTCCATTACTCCCTCCAACTAAATCCTAAGTTCTGTCTATTCAATTGGTGTTTTTCTTATTTGACGCAATCGAGACTAGTCCAGTTCCCGGTACAAGTTTATCACCAATTAAATATTTTTCAGAGGTAGAAGCTTCAGTACATCCTCAAGAAATGTCTCGAGAAAACTCCCTCATAGTAGGGGTTCATTCAAAACTTCGTTCACAAACTAACCAATTAGCGATTAACAGATAAACATTTGTCATTCTTCTCTACTACCTTTTACCATCACTAGGTTCGAATAATAGTCCCATGCAATTATAAATACGCCCGATCCCTTAGGGGTAACTCAAATTAAATGCCCAAATTAGCTCAACCCTCTTCCGTTGCGTCACTCATATTTGTTAGCCTCTAAGAACCTAACCACTCCTCTATATTAACCAAAAATTGCTTTGTCTCTGTAATTGAAGATCATCTGCTGCTAATACATTTAGAAAAAATACGGTGCTCACAACATGATCGCGTGTTACAAAGGAATACTATGTTTCCATGTTAGGTAAGACAGTTAAATCAATATAGGTACTAGTTCACAATTACCTTGAATATGAGAATCAGACTTTGCTGCATCCCGGCTTCCTTTGTGTGGACAATTCCAAGACATATGCCCAGGAAACCCACAATTGTAGCATAGACCTGTACCCAAATGGCATGGCTTGTCCGGATGATATTTTCCGCATTTTGGGCACCTCAAATTCTCTGAACGCCTCTTCGTTTGTGTTTCCTCGCCTTGTCACTGGCAATCGCCATTTCTCTTGAAACTCTGGCTCCCTGGGGTAGTTTCCTTCCTTTTTTCCTTATTGTAGGATTTTCGGTGGTCACTCCTTGCCTTCACAATCCTTCTTGAGCATCCTCCCATTACTTGACCCGAGTTAACTAACTCCGGATAAATCACCATCTCCATTGGTACCCCAACATTCTGGTTAGTATCTCCCCCATCACGTCCAGTACCGCCTTCTGTGCCGTGCCCATTTTGTTGTTCCATTCTATTCAAAGCTTGGTTGGTCACGGTAGCAGCAACAGCACTAATAGCAGTAGCCACACTCGCCATCACAGTCACGAATTCGATCAGACTACCTACCGGTATGGTTACCTCGTTGCCTCTCCGTCCACAACCTCGACTGCGTCTACGAGATGTCATTTGGTCCCTGTCACACCAAATAACTGATATCAAGGTGACCAGTCTCAATATCTCAAGTCTAGTGCTTCGAAGTTCCAAATGCATGCTCATGAACATTCATGCCATAAATATCAGTCAGATATCCTAATTTAGCATGTATAGACACCCAGAGTATGCCGAGAAGCAATCCGTACCTCAGGCTCTACAGGAACGAACTGCTCTGATACTATAATGTAACACTCTACCACACAGAATCTTATGCTTAAGTCATAAGACAGAGGTGGTGAGGTATTTTGACCTCTAAAAAAATTTTACATATATATATATATAGTTGAAAAAGATTTATAACTAGGAGCCTTTGAAGGAAAGTTAAAACAAAAGCGGTAAAACGAAAAGTGCAACACTCATGAAGCAACAACGTACATGATGCTATGTAAGAGTAAGCTAACAAGGATATATATACTAAAGAGTTCCAAAATACAAATAACAAGGCTCATGACTCGGCTCGTGAAGATAAACCGGCCAGAGCACATAAGTGTATATATATATATATATACACATACATATAAGAGAACCCAAAAGAAACCCAAAATACAGAGTTACAGGACCTGTTTCTCCAAAATAACCTTTAAGAGGAATTAATACATCATATATATAAGCAATGGAGATAATAAGTATCCAACTAAATACAGATAATCAAAATAAATCCTCGAGAGATAAGGATCTTAGCTAAAACAGAAGCTTCCAGCATGTTCCAGCATGGAGGTCCCTCACATCCTGTGTAACAACCCAGTTTTCGGGTACACAAGATCTTTTCTGAAGATACGGAGTTTTCCAGAAGACAGAAGATCAGAACATCTCTAATATATCATCAAGCACCTCAATCTATATCATTATTATGTCATCAATAAGCCAGAATCTCTTTTAAGGCAAGCTCGACAACGCAGTCGCGAAGAACCTAGTTTTTGAGCCGTATCGGTTAGGAGTTTTTTTATTCTGGTTTTCATAGTTAGATTCAGTTTGACGAACCGAACTCGATTCATGAGAGAATATAAATATTAATATAATAATATTATTATTATATTAATATTAGAGATGCTTGAATAATATTATAATATTATTTGATCTATTTTAGTTAAAAACAGGAGATCGGTTTAACCGGGTTCACAGTCTATTGGTGCAGATTAACACCAGCACTCTCTGATGACTTTAGCAATGCTAATGCCACATCATATACCTTCTATTATCATGTTAATCATGTTACCAGTGTCATCTATACTAGTAGCTCAGATATTAATCTCTAGATGAGTTATTAAGTGTATGTTCTAATACATCTAGTTTTAGTAATTATACACCTAAGATATTTTTTAACCACTTCCCTAACTAGCCAATCATCATCAAGCATGACTTTCCTCAGCCTCCAAGACCTTCCAAGGCTGGTCATTTGCTTCATTTGGCCGAAAATGACAAGAGAGAAAAGAGAGAAACTTTCATGACACTTAAATCTTCAAAGCTTGATTTCTTCTGAACTAAAACTCAAATCAAAATTTCAATCCGTCCAACATGATCCTCTCTTCTTTCTCTACATAACCATATGATTTATCAAGACTGGAATCAAGGTGAGTTGGCTGCACCTTCTCCCTTTTACTTCGGTTTCAAGGAAACATGCTTAAACATGTGTTTGCTTGATGTTCTTCCTTAGGAATCATGCTTAACTTGACTTGAGGGCTAAGAAACCTCAATTTCCAACAAGATTAAGGTCAGGAATCTCATCCTAACACTCATATGAAGGTTTGTTCAGTTGGGGATTTTTGTGTTTAAAGTTGTTCTTGATGTGATTTAGGAGGAAAAAGTGCTTTAAGAACACTTCAAGGAGTAACCGAATTTGGAGCAGCAAATCAAGGTAGGTTTTGGTGAAATTAATCTTGATTAATTGTGTTTGAGTTGTGTGATTATGATGTGGTTCGGTTATGCTTGAAATTGATTGTTTATATGAGTGATTCTTGTTGAAATTTTGGTGAAAATTTGATGAAATTTTATGATATTCAAGCTATCAATGCATGTTCTTGTGGCTGTTGGAATTTCAAACCCTAACCTTTAAATTAGGGTTGAATTTGTGTTGAAATCAAATGAAAAAGATGGAAATTTAGTGGCTGCTAATTTATTATGAATTATGGTAAAAATTGGTTACCGAAAAGATTGAAAAACAAATAAAAACAGAGAAAGAATCTGAAGAATTTACGAAGAACACAAAGAGTGTGGTGAAGAACAATGAAGAACAGGCTTTAGATCTTAAAAAGGGCAAGGAAGTAATTATTTTGGTGTTTGGGAGGTTATTTTATAAATATTAAATGTTAGGGTGGTTAAAGTAAAAATATTAAAAGTTAATGGGTGGTAAAAAGTGAATTTATAAAGTTAAAAGTAAAAGGTAAGGTAATTTTCGAAATTTAATAATAAAATAATAAATAATAATAAAATATTAAATAATAATAATATTTAATTAAAAATAATATTTTATTAAAAATAATAAAATAATGTGAAAAAGGCAGTTTTTCGTAAAAGTTTTAGAAAGAAAACTTTAAGCTCAGTATTCATAATTACCTTCATAAAAA
>NC_029789.2:18661511-18664570 GCF_000816755.2 Arachis ipaensis
ACACACACACACACACACACACACACACACACACACACACACACACACACAGAGTATGGAAGAAGCATAGTCATTCCGTCCTTCAAGCTCTACAGGAACGAATTGCTCTGATACCATAATGTACCACCGTACCACACAGAATCTTATTCTTAAGTCATAAGACATAGGTGGTGAGGTATTACGACCTCTAAAAGCAAAATTATATATATAATATATTGAAAAAGTTTTATATCTAGGAGCCTTTGAAGAAAATGGTGAAGCAAAAATCGTAAAACTGAAAAGCGCAACACTCACATCAAGGCTAGCAATATATGAAGCGAGATAAGAGTAAGCTAACATGGATATATACAAAAGAGTTCCAAAATACAGATAAAAAAGCTCAAGACTTAGCTTGCGAAGATAAACCTTTCAGAACACATAAGTATATATACATATATATATAAGAGAACCCAAAAGAACCCAAAAGACAAAGTTTACAGAACCAGTGTCTCCAAAATAACCTCTAAGAGAAAGTTAATACATCATATACATAAATAGTGGAGATAATAAGTGTCTACACATGTACATAATCAAAATAAATCCCCCACAAACACAAAGATCTTCGCTACCAGAAGCTTCCAGCATGCCTCAGCGAGGTCCCTCACATCCTGTGTAACAACCCAGTTTTCGGGTACACAAGATCTTTTCTGAAGATACGGAGTTTTCCAGAAGATCAGTGAAGGGAAAATCTCTGACATATCATTAAGAAGCCTTTTGGCCCGTGTACGCAAGTGTCCCTTTTGGCCCATGACGCGTACGTGGCACCTGCCCGCGTACATGCGTGCACCAAACAGAAACGAATGACCGCGTATGATTGGGATTTGCGTACGCATGTATAGCATAATTTTTAAAAAGCTATTAAGTCCAGAATTTTCAGCTTTGCACACCAAACTTTGATCAAGCATAACTTCCTCGTTTTAAAATATTTTTCCTCCGTTCTTCGAACGGCGTAAACATCTCGAACCAATTTTCCTTTCTAAATAACTTTGATACAAAACGGAGGTCCGGAGATCAAGTTATACTCCGCCAAAGTTGGTCAAAATCATAGTTTTCACAAAACTTAACAAACCTCCAATTTCAAAACATACAATTTCCAAACCCTTTTTAAAATCAACTCAAACCCTTACCAATCCAGCATCCTTCATAAATCTCAACTCAATATTTCAAGTTCAACAATATGCAATACACATTCATCATCCTACCAATTCTCCATTTTCATCAAATTCCAATCCAGTACTTCCAATTCCACAATATTCAATATACATCATCAAATATCCATATCAAGTACAATATCAATTTCAAATTAACCTTTATACATATCAATAATCATCATCATATACAAATCACATGCATCATCAACAAGAACATCAATTACACCCTCTAGAACCAATAACCACATAATCAATACAAATCCATTTCAACCAATCAACAACATCACAAATTCAATTCCTATCCTAGGGTCACTAGCCTAAGTTTTTACACTACATTACATTTTTTATACGAGAAACCGAAATCATACCTTGGCCGATTCCCCGCTCAATCTGGAACACCTCCAATTTCACCTTTCCTCAAGCTTTCAAAGCCTCAACACCTCCAAAACAAATTTTCCAACACAAAAATCCACTCCAAGCTTTCAAAATCTCAATCAAGCTCCAAACTACTTACATATATATTACCTAATGCACATCATAGACACCCACACATGCAAACTCAATAACTAAACACATATACTCAATATATTCACTATGGATTGAGGATTCTTACTGTACCCACGGACCAAAGAGGCAAGATTAAGCGTTTTTCTCAAGTTAATTGGACCCTATAACATCAAAGAACTTAAAATCTGAATACATTTACTCAATAAATTTGAAAAATCAAGGGCTGGGAGACTAGAAAGAATTCATGGCTTACCTCTTAAATAATCTTGTGGGCTTTGTAGAGCTCAATTCTGTGGTCGCGTGACCATAAACGATGTGGCGATTAGAACTCCGGATAAAAAATTATGTGGATTTGATTATCTAAGTGTGGGTTAGGTTTCCATGGAGTGTTCTTCCTTCTCCCATGGCTGCTTCAGCGTGTTCAGCATGCAAAGTAGAGAGAGAAAGATCACTTTATTAAGTGAGTGGGTTGAGCCCACAGGTTCGGTTTGGGTCTGGTTCAACCGGTCTGGTTCGTTCGGCCCAATCTTAGGTCAATTCTTTAAAATTGGTGTCGAAATTCTTATTTTAATTAGCTCTATCATATTGACTATAAAATTCTATTTTCTAATTTTCTAGAATAAATATTAATTTATGAGTTAATTATATTTTAATTATCTGGGTTTTACACAAACAATTATCCAAAGTTAGATTGTACCTAAACCACCAAAATCATCAAAATCTCTTAATACCCACAACCAAAATGCGAAAACAGAAAGGAATGGAGGACTGGGCACAAAAATCAGAGATCCTTACTACTTTGTTTAGATGGATTTGAAGAAAATTTCAAGACGAATGCGTGGCCGCATACAGCTCGTCAATTGGAGTTCTGAATTGAAAGTTATGAGAATTTGAGGTTTGAATTGATTTGGGAATTAGGTTTTGCTTCTCTTCTCCCCTCCTTCAGCATGGAATGACATTAAATGAGAGAGCGAAGCTAATTTGCAGCCTTATATGAGGTTTAGTGTGAGTGGGCTTAGACCCGCTTGGCCTCGATTTACTCAATTTAATTTGTTAGCCTAACTTTGGATCAAAATCTTTAAAATTAGTGTTTTAATTCGCATTTTAAATGTTTTTACCTCTTCAAATTATAAAATTTAATTTTCTAATTTCTTTAGCTCAATTCCTGTGGTTTTCACAATGGATCAAATTTATAAACTATAAAGTAGTAGTACTTAGGAGTAAAGACTTATTGTTGTTGGGAAGAGGAAGTGCCCAAAAATTTAGTTCATGACTAAGAACAAAAATTTCATATTTCATACTCTTGGTTACTATATCTATTATATCTTACTAATTTTATAATTAAAATGTGTAATGTGTAAT
>NC_029789.2:18664595-18674653 GCF_000816755.2 Arachis ipaensis
TTACAAATAAAATTAAATTAAAATTAAAAGTGAAATATAACTATTGTTATGAGGGGTAACCGGAGATTAATGGGCTAGATGGTGTTGGTTGGCCCAAACGTATGAAAGAGGAGGCCTGTAAGTGGGTTGACGATCCACTGGCTCCGTCCGACTTGTTCGTGAGAGGAGAGGGGAGTGGTACCTGCAAAGACACTCCGATGCCAAAGTCAGCAAGGGGGCAAAACAGGTCTAGAGAGTATTGGGTTTCTGAGATACCTGAGAAGTGTCAGTGTATTTATAGGGATAATCCCATAACCACCGTTGAAGTAGTTCCGCCTTTCAAGGGGAATAACCGTCCCTTTATCTTAGGGAGGTTGAGATATGGCTCCTGAAAGTGGTTAGAGAGATTCTAGGGGCAGTTATCCTTTTGAGGGAGGGTTTATCTACCAGCTAGTCCTCGTACCGACTTCTTTAGAGCAAGTCGTGAAGATAGCCGACTTCGTGGTATCTGGTTGGTGTAATGAAAGGCTCAACTCTTTTAGGTTGGACCTTTTTACTTGGATCCTGGGCCTTAGCGTTGGGCCAGGGTATGAACAGTGCCCCTACTCGAGCCCAATTTCTCTTCAAGATTTGGGTTCGAGTATTCTACTCGGGGTCGTAGCCGACTTGTTGGAGGATCGACGTGATGGTCTGCAACCGACGTGACTTTTCGTGACCTTTTGGTTATTACAGTTACGTCTAATCAAGGGTCGCGTCCGTTAGGAATTTGCGTAGGGATTGATGGCCTTGGTAACAGTGCATTCTTATTAATGACTGCTCCGCTTTTACCATTATGCCCCTAGCATGTTTATAAATACTTTCCCTCTCCTTCGTTGTTTCGTTTCTGCGATTTAAAATTTTCTCTTCTACTTTACTTGCTCGTGGTGCAACCTCTATTCGAAGGCTTTCATCTTCCTTTCCTTCACACCCAGACAAAGATTAGTCCTTTCTTCTTTTTTCTACGAAAAAATGCTTCTGGCTTGCATGTTTAGAGAGAAGTTGGTTTGTAGGTTATGACTCCGTATTCCCCTTAGAGATCATGTTTTTTATTTTTCTTTTTCTTTTTCCTTTGTAGGTTTTTCTCACCTTTTAGGAAAAAATAATGGCCTCTGTAGACATTCTTGCTCAATGGGTCGACGTCACTGTATTAGGAGAGGAACCTTTGGTTGATGCCGAATTTATCACCCACTTTCGCACTCATCACCGGCTTTGTACGTCTGAGGAGGATGAGCCAAAATATGAGTTAGTGGCCCCGGATCCGGAGGACCGGGTGTGTTTTGGGAGGGCCACTGAGGCGGCCCCTCATTTCTTCTTCATGTACGAGAGCATGATTACCCGTTTGGGTGTTTTTCTTCCATTTTCTGACTTTAAAATTGATGTTTTACGCCACTGCCGAGTTGCTCCTACTCAGCTTCACCCCAACTCTTGGGGTTTTCTGAAAATTTACCAGTTCATCAGCCATGCCCTGGAATTCCCGACTTCTTTGAGGATTTTTTTCTATCTCTTCCATATGACCAAGCCCTTTAGTGGGCAAAATAATAAACAACAATGGGTGTCCTTCCGAGCTATCCAAGGTCGGAGGGTTTTCACCCTTTTTGATGAATCTTTTCATGACTTCAAAAATTACTTTTTTAAAGTGCAAGCTGTAGAGGGTCACCACCCCTTTTTTCTGGATGATAACTCTTCTCCTCGCTTTTCTTTTTATTGGCTGAAGGCCTCCCCTTGTGAGAAATATGGCCTGGATGACCTGGGTGAAGTGGAGGCAGCCATTGTGGGGTTCCTCCGAGAAGTGTGGGGGAGGGCCCCATATTTGGACACTAAGAAGTTTCTCCAGGGGTCTCCGACCTTTGTCCAGGCACAACTAGGTGGCTTTTATTTGTTTATTAGATTTCTGACTTGTCTAACTTGTTTTTCCGACTTGTCTAATCTATTAGCTGTTACTTGCTTTTACAGAGATGGCGAAGAGGAATTTAAGTGAGTCTTACTAGAGGGTACAGGAAGCTAAAGCGAGGTCCCGGGCCAGGACTAGTGGTGCCAGGGCGGTTATCTCTCCTCCTCCTCCTCCATGAAATTTGGGGACTCCTTCAGAACCCATTGTGATTTCTTCTTCATCTGCTTCTCAGCCGCCCCCCTCTCCCCGACCTTCTCCTGAGCCAGAGAGGAAGAAGCGCAAGGCTTTGGAGCCTGGCTCTTCCTTGGAGGGTGAGGTTAAAATTGATGCTCCTGCATTCATCCGGAAATACATCTATCCCCATACTCGTATAGGTATGGATGATGTTTCTGTTCGGAACCACCTTTCTCTCTTGCTGAGGAGAGTATCAGGGCGGCGGGAGTCTGTACCAAGCTCTTAGATATCTTTGAGAAGACCCCTCTTAGTTCTTTGGGTTCAACTTCGAAGGTTGAAGAGCTAGAGAGAAGGCTTCTCATGTATCAGGAGCATGAGAGGGAGATGAAGAAGGAAGTTACCAAATTGAGGGAGGAGAGAGATAGCCTTCGGGAGAAGGAGAGCAAGCTGCAGGCCCAGTGTAACATGGAGGTGGGCCTGAGGAAGACTGCCCAAGAGAGTTACCAGAGCTTGTTCGAGGACCTTGTGGGGGTTAGAAAAGATTTTTTGAATGCTCGGACTGCCTACACTGAGTTGGAGGACTCCATTGCTGAGGGATCTGAGGAGGCTTGGAGGGTGTTTAAGGAGCAGGTCGGGGTCATTGCCCCCGACTTGGATCTTTCTCCTTTAGATCCCGACAAGGTTGTGATTGATGGGGCCATTGTTTATCCCCCAGTTCCTCAGGTTGTCTCCGAGTCAGAGTTGAAGACTCGGGGGCAAAGAATCATTGAGTCCCCTCCTCGTTCGAAGGATGCTTTGAGTTCCTCAAAGCCCCAAGGTTCCTCATCTCCGACTCCTATGGATACTTCTCTCCCTGGCCCTGAAGCTGCTCTTCCTGGTCCTGGTGGCGATCCGTCTACTCCTCTGCAAAAATAATTTTATTGGCTATATGGGGGCCCGGCCTGTGGGTCCCCCCCTTTTTTAAACTTTTAATATTTTTTTGTTGGTGGTGGTGTTTGTTGAACAATTTCTTCTGGCCTTATGAGGCCGTAAACAAAACATTTAAAAAATATCCTTTTTGATAAGGGTTTAAGTTAACGAAATAAATACCCTTTTTTGGATAAGGGTTTAAGTTACCTTATGCGTGCATGCGTTTCTGATTTTGATTTTTCGAAGACCCCTTGATCTTTTTTTTTGAAAAACTTCCCTTTGGCTTGTCTGAACCTTTTTGCTTTAAGGGTTTTAGGATGGCTTTTAAGCTTTTTCCTAGGTTTTTCAATCTCTTTTTTGTTATTCCTCGTACTCAATTCTGTTTTATTGAGTTCTTATGACTTAGGTTATTTTTGCGATTTGTTTTCTTTTCTACTCGGTTCTTTATTTCGACTTATGAGTCGGAATGTTTCCGAGTTTCTTACGATCAACTTTCATAACCTCTTTACACCGACTTGTACCTCATCGTTTTATCCTGACGACCATCTAGGTCGGTTCATGGGATTTTCACGTTTTGTCGAGCTTAAGTCGGCGCGTTTCGTAGAAAGACTTGAAAAACAAAAAGGAATTTATAAGAGATATTGAAAAAGATCTTTATTTATTGGGGAGGTACCTTCTTGCTACTAAGGGTTTTTGACAGCCTATTTTCCCTTAGCCTCTACTATGATGCCTCGTTAAAAACCCTTCTCCAGAAAAAACCCTTTAACTTTCGGGAAAAAATCGTGAAGTTGGGAAAAGAGTACATCAGGGAGTTGAGTTCGCTTTTAACTGTAGTACCTTTTCATATTACAAGCATGCCACGACCTTGGTAACTCGGTGCCATTCAGGTCAGTCACTTTATAATAACCTTTTCCTAAGACCTCGCTAACTTTGTAGGGTCCCTTCCAATTGGCGGCGAGCTTTCCTTCCCCCGATTTATTGAACCCCAATGTCATTTCTGATCAAGATCAAATCGTTTGAGGCAAAGCTCCTTCGGATGACTTTTTTATTGTACCTTGTAGTCATCCTTTGCTTCAGGGCTGCTTCTCTTATCCTAGCTTCTTCTCGGACTTCGGGGAGCAAATCGAGCTCCTCATTGTGCCCCCGTACGTTTCCGATCTCATCATGGAGAATCACCCTTGGACTTTGTTCACTGATTTATATTGGTATCATGGCTTCTACACCATAGACTAGTCGGAAGGGCGTTTCTCCAGTGGCGGATTGGGGCGTTGTCCTGTAAGTCCATAACACTTGTGGGAGCTCCTCAGCCCAGGCTCCTTTTGCATCTTGTAACCTTTTCTTTAATCCTGCCAGTATGACTTTGTTGGCTGCCTCGGCTTGTCCATTTGCTTGCGGGTGCTCCACCGAGGTGAACTAGTGCTTAATCTTCATACTGGCCACCAGGCTTCTGAAGGTAGAGTCGGTGAACTGGGTTCCATTGTCTGTAGTGATGGAATATGGTATCCCATATCTTGTGATGATATTCTTGTAGAGGAACCTCCGACTTCTTTGGGCTGTGATGGTAGCCAATGGCTCTGCTTCTATCCACTTTGTGAAATAGTCTATTCCCACGATCAAATATTTGACTTGTCCTGGCGCTTGGGGAAAGGGACCTAACAAATTCATTCCCCACTTTGCGAAGGGCTATGGAGAAGTTATACTGATGAGTTCCTCGGGGGGAGCCACGTGGAAGTTTGCATGCATTTGGCATGGTTGACATTTTTTCACAAATTCTATGGCATCTTTCTGCAAGGTCGGCCAATAGAATCCAGCTCGGATTACTTTCCTGGCAAGCGACCTGGCTCCGAGATGATTTCCGTAAATCCCACTGTGAACCTCTTCTAATACCTCGGTGGTCCTCGTGGTCGGTACGCACTTTAACAAGGGTGTTGATATCTCTCTTCTATAGAGAATATTTTTCACCAGAGTGTAGTGTTGTGCTTCCCTCCGGATTTTCTTAGCCTCTTTTTCCTCCTTGGGGAGGATGTCGAATTTCATATATTTGACCAAGGGGTTCATCCATCCGAGGTTTAATCCGGTTACCTCAAGGACCACTTGCTTTTCTACTGTTTTTTCCACGGAAAGTTCCTGGAGAGTTTCCTGGATCAGGCTTCTGTTATTCCCTCCTGGCTTGGTACTTGCTAACTTGGATAGGGCGTCTGCTCTGCTATTTAAATCCCGAGTTATATGTTTGATCTCGGTTTCCGCAAAGCGCATAAGATGCTCCAGAGTTTTTTCCAAGTACTTCTTCAAATTTGGGTCTTTTGCCTGATACTCTCCATTTATCTGGGAGGTCACCACTTGGGAGTCGCTATATATCATTACCTTTGTAGCACCGACTTCTTCTGCCAGCTTCAATCCAGCAATCAGGGCCTCATACTCTGCCTGATTATTTGAAGCTGGGAATTCAAACTTGAGGGAAACCTCTATTTGGGTTCCTCTTTCATCCACCAATATTATGCCTGCACCGCTTCCTGTTTTGTTTGAGGATCCATCTACGTAGAGTTCCCATGTAGTTAGCTTTTTCTCTTGATCTCCTGCGTATTCTGCTATAAAGTCGGTGAGGCATTGGGCTTTGATTGCCATCCGAGTTTCATACCTCAAGTCGAACTCAGAGAGCTCTATTGCCCATTGAACCATTCTCCCTGCAACATCCGTCTTTTGGAGGATTTGCTTCATGGGTTGGTTCGTGTGGATTCTTATTGTGTGAGCTTGGAAGTAAGGCCGTAGCCTTCGTGAGGCTACTACTAAGGAGTAGGCAAACTTCTCTAGTTTGTGGTACCTTAGTTCGGGGCCTTGTAGGACTTTGCTGATGAAATACACTGGATGCTGACCGACCTCATCTTCTCTTATCAGGGCCGACGCGACAGCCTTGTCTACTACAGATAAGTATAGGACGAGGTCTTCCCCAACTACAGGTCGGGTCAAAATCGGAGGTTGACTCAAGAATCTTTTGAATTCCTGGAACGCCTCTTCGCATTTAGGAGTCCACTCGAACTGACATCCCTTTCTCAATAATGAGAACAGCGGAAGGGATTTTAGTGCTGATCCTGCCAAGAATCTGGAGAGGGCTGCGAGTCGGCCGTTTAGCTACTGGACCTCTCTTAAGCAAGTCGGACTTTTCATTTCTAGGATAGCTCTACACTTATCGGGATTTGCTTCGATTCCCTTTTGTGTCAGCATAAACCCTAGAAATTTTCCAACTGCCACCGCGAAGGTACACTTTGCGGGATTTAGTCTCATCTCGTGTGACCTTATGGTGTCAAATACTTGCGAGAGGTCTGACAAGAGGTCGACTTCTTCCTTGGTTTTTACTAGCATGTCGTCGACGTAGACCTCCATTAAGCTTCCAAGGTGGGGAGCGAACACCTTATTCATCAGTCTATGATATGTGGCCCCTGCGTTTTTCAATCCAAATGGCATGACCACATAACAAAAATTAGCTTTGGGCGTGATGAATGATGTTTTCTCCTGGTCTGGCTCATACATTGGGATTTGGTTATATCCCGAGTAGGCATCCATGAACGACAAGTATTGATACCCTGAGCTAGAGTCTACAAGGGTGTCAATGCTTGGGAGTGGATAAGGGTCCTTAGGACATGCCTTATTTAGGTCGGTGTAGTCGACACACATCCTCCATTTGCCGTTTTGCTTCTTGACCAGCACTACATTTGCTAGCCATGTTGGATATTTAACTTCTCTAATGAAGCCGGCTTCTAGGAGTGCCTGTACTTGCTCTTCCACTACTAAGGCTCGTTCTGGGCCGAGCTTACGCTTTCTCTGTTGCAGAGGTCGAGGCCCGGGGTATACCGAGAGCTTGTGGGACATGAGCTCGGGGTCTATCCCGGGCATGTCGGAGGCTTTCCAGGCAAAGAGGTCGGAATTGTCTCTTAGGAGCTTAGTCAACCCTTGCTTTAGGGTTTCCCCTAGGTTGGCTCCTATGTTGGTGTTTTTTCCTTCCTCTTTGCCGACCTGTATTTCCTCAGTTTTTCCTCCCGGCTGTGGTCGTAGTTCTTCTCGGGCCCTTGCACCGCCGAGCTCTATGGTGTGGACTTCTTTGCCTTTTCTCCTCAGGTTCAGGCTTTCGTTATAGCATTTTCTTGCCAGCTTCTGATCTCCCCTCACCGTTGCTATTCCCGCTGGGGTCGGGAATTTCATGCAAAGGTGGGGAGTTGACACCACCGCTCCGAGTCGATTAAGGGTAGCTCTGCCGATCAAGGCATTATATGCTGACCCTACATCGATGACTATGAAGTCTATACTCAGAGTTTTGGATTTTTCCCTTTTTCCAAAAGTAGTGTGTAGGGGTAGAAATCCTAGTGGTCTTATTGGTGTGTCGCCTAGTTCGTACAGGGTGTCGGGGTAGGCTCTTAATTCTTTCTCCTCCAACCCTAGTTTGTCAAAGGCGGGCTTGAAAAGGATGTCCGCTGAGCTTCCTTGGTCTACTAGGGTTCTATGGAGATGGGCATTGGCGAGGATCATAGTAATTACCACTGGGTCATCATGCCCAGGGGTTATTCCTTACCCATCTTCTCTTGTGAATGAAATGGTGGGAAGGTCGGATGACTCTCCTCCGACCTGGTAGACTCGCTTGAGATGTCTTTTGCGAGAGGACTTGGTGAGTCCCCCTCCCGCGAATCCTCCTGAGATCATATGAATATGTCTCTCCGGGGTCTGCGGTGGTGGGTCTCTTCTATCCATATCGTCTCGCTTTCTTTTCCCATGACCGTCCGACCTTTCTATGAGATATCTGTCGAGCCGACCTTCTCTAGCCAGTTTTTCTATCACATTTTTAAGGTCGTAACAGTCATTTGTCGAGTGACCATATAGTTTATGGTACTCACAGTAGTCGCTGCGACTCCCCCCTTTTTATTTTTAATAGGTCTGGGAGGAGGCAGTCTTTCAGTATTGCAAATCTCTCTGTATACATCCACTATGGAGACCTTTAGAGGAGTATAAGAGTGATATTTTCTTGGTCTATCGAGACCGAGTTCTTCCTTCTTCTTGGGTTCCCTCTCCCTCTCTTTCGTTGAGGGGGGATGCCCAGGTCGCCAGCTCGGATCTCTTAGTCTAGCATTTTCCTCCATGTTGATGTACTTTTCAGCTCTTTCCTGTACATCACTTAAGGAGGTGGGGTGTCTTTTAGATATGGACTGTGAGAAGGGACCTTCTCTAAACCCATTGACTAACCCCATTATGACTGCCTCAGTGGACAGGTCTTGAATTTCTAGACATGCTTTATTGAACCTTTCCATGTAGGCTCGTAAGGATTCTCCGACCTCCTGCTTTATTCCCAGGAGGCTTGGCGCATGTTTTACTTTGTCTTTCTGGATGGAGAACCTCATCAAGAACTTCCTTGAGAGGTCTTCAAAACTGGTTACCGACCTCGGGGGGAGGCTGTCGAACCACTTCATCGCTGCTTTCGACAAGGTGGTCGGGAAAGCTTTGCAGGGCGTTGCGTCAGAAGCGTCAGCCAGATACATCCGACTTTTAAAGTTGCTCAAATGATGTTTCGGATCTGTGGTTCCATCATAGAGGTCCATATCGGGACTTTTAAAGTTTCTTGGAACTTTTGCCCTCATTATGTCCTCACTAAAAGGATCCTCCCCTCCTGGGGGCGACTCTTCTCTATCGTCACGGGAGTTTCGACTTTTGAGGGAGGATTCTAACTTTAAGAGTTTTTTCTCTAACTCTTTTCGTCGATCCATCTCCTCTCTTAGGTGCTTTTCTATCTCCCTTTGTCGCTCCCGTTCCTGTTCTAGTTGTTCCAAGCGACTTTGGTGGACATGGACTAATCCCATAAGTTCGGCTGCGTGGGACTGTCCGTCCTTCTCCGAATCGCGCCCTTCTGAGGAATTCACCTTCGGAGTTTTGACTCCGGAGGTACCCTCTCTATGTTGATCGTTGGTTTCCTGGTGGAGGGTCAGGTCCACGTCATTATTTCCGGTGTCCAGATTCTCTTGTTCGGAATCTGTCTCCACATGACCCTCCTCAGGGGATCTGTCCGCCATCACTGGTTGATTTCTTGGGTCCCCGACAACGGCGCCAATGTTACGAGGGGTAACTGGAGATTAATGGGCTAGATGGTGTTGATTGGCCCAAACATATGAAAGAGGAGGCCTGCAAGTGGGTTGACGATCCACTGGCTCCGTCCGACTAGTTCGTGAGAGGAGAGGGGGGTGGTACCTGCAAAGACACTCCGATGCCAAAGTCAGCAAGGGGGCAAAACAGGTCTAGAGAGTATTGGGCTTCTGAGATACCTAAGAAGTGTCAGTGTATTTATAGGGATAATCCCATAACCACCGTTGAAGTAGTTCCGCCTTTCAAGGGGGAATAACTGTCCCTTTATCTTAGGGAGGTTGAGATATGGCTCTTGGAAGTGGTTAGAGAGATTCTAGGGGCAGTTATCCTTTTGAAGGAGGGTTTATCTGCCAGCTAGTCCTCGTACCGACTTCTTTAGAGCAAGTCGTGAAGATAGCCGACTTCGTGGTATCTGGTTGGTGTAATGAAAGGCTCAACTCTTTTGGGTTGGGCCTTTTTACTTGGATCATGGGTCTTAGCGTTGGGCCAGGGTATGAACAACTATATTATATTACTAATTTAATAATCAAAGTGTGTTACATGCCATTCATTAAAATTGATATAAAATATTTTTTTTCTAAAATTAATAAACTCCCTTCTTCCATCCTCTTATTTATCTCTCTCTCCTTCTCTATTTCTCTCTCTACTATTTCCATTCTATATATAGCTTATAATTTATATTTTATATTAATAATTTGACAAACCAAAATGTATTATGAGATATTTTTCATTACAATTAAAATAAAATATTTTCTTTCAAAATTAACAAACTTTCTTTCTCTTTTTTCTTCTTTTATCTTTCTCTTTTTTCTCTCTTATTTTCTATTTCTCTTTACTTTTCTGTTCTAAAAAATAAAATTAATAAGATAATATAATTCAAATAAATTAATAAAATTACAAAGAATACATTAAATTTATAATTAAATATAATTAAAAATGATCTTGT
>NC_029789.2:18674678-18675616 GCF_000816755.2 Arachis ipaensis
ACCTTCTCTTTTTTTTTTGGAAACAAGATTGGATGGTAAAAGATCATTGAGTTTCATATCAATGTATAGTTAATAATTAAAATAAACTCTTCTGAAAAAAAATGTAGTTTCTGAATAGAACAATTGGATGCAAGGACTATTGAGATAGTAGAAGGGGATCGTAATAATGGCGGGGCATAGCGATGATTGAATTAACTGTGTTTGTGCTAACATACTCAGTATGTTTTCTCTCTATAGTCTATTGTGCTACCCTTTTTGACTCCTTTGGCTGCGAAATCGCATATCTCATATCCCATCCCAAAGTACCATATATTTTGTGTGCCCACGTAATTAAAAATCCAAACTGATGTAATTGATGCTATACAATAATTAATTGTACGGACTGGTATGTCTAATTAATTAGTCTTAGCAATTAGCAAAAAACATTCAAATTGGATTTTATGCACGTATCATTATCTCCATAGAAACATATAATTGTAATTTGTGGCATAAAACATGCACCTAATATATATATATATGATTGTTATTTATATAGAGAAATTTTCGGAGGTTGCGGGTTCAAGTCTCCTATCTTTCTAAATTTTTGTCAATGAGTTATAGGCTTATAGCTCAAATGACATAGACTCTCCATACTCAATCAAAAGGTCGCGGGTTCGAGTCACATATCTTTCCAAATTTTAATGAGTTATAACTCAAATGGCATAGACTCCCCATACTCAATTAAGAGGTCGCGGATTCGAGTCACATATCTTTCCAAAATTTTATAAATATATGTGTGTTAATTTTAAAATATTTAGATACAAACTGTATTGATTTATGTGTGTAAAATTTTAATAAATATAAATACAAATTATATATTTTTTATGTGCAAAATATTTATAAATATGAGTGTAAATTATTATTGGTCAAAAAATAATAAAAAATAATAATATTTTACT
>NC_029789.2:18676113-18681113 GCF_000816755.2 Arachis ipaensis
TATATCAATTAGAAATATAAATACAAATATGTTTATTATTTGTTTAATAAGACACAAAATATAATAATACACAAAATATATATTAGTGTTTTTCCAAAAAATTAGGACAGAAATATTATATTAAACATGAGATGACATAGCTTTTTATTATAATTTTATCTTTTCAAAATTTTTAAAATTCTAATTATCACTTTGATCTTCAACAATTTCTTCCATATTAGAAGTAAAATTAATTTTTAATCAGAAATGTGTTTATGACCTTTTATTAGTATTTCAACAACCAAACAAACTAAATGTATTTATATCATTATATGTATTTGTGTGTATGTGTGTATACATACTTTTGTATTTGTGTTTCTATTATCAAGAGACAGTAAACAAATTAAACAGAGAGTATATTCAGTTATTCACATTCACATATATACATGGGCAAAGGATTGGAGAGTCTCATTGCATTGGATTGAACAGTAAGGCGTAAAGGCATAGAAACAAGACCATGAGACCCACAAGCTCATTCATGCATGGCAGCATGACCCACACGGTATTGAAAAGAATGGTTATGATTGCAGTCTTAGGGTTGAAAGAAACACAAACTAAAAAGATACATCTTTCATTGGTTATTTATTACTTTGGTTTTGGATCCCTCCCCTCTCATCTACTCTATAACTAAAAAAGTGAAAGCTCCAAAACTTATATTCTTTGCAACCCTTCACAAGCAAACCCAATTAACAAAAGCTTCCTTCCAACTTCAAAAAACAAGAACCAAAGCTTTTTTCAACCAATTTGTTGGAAAAGAACAACTAACTGATAGTGCTTAATGAACCTCTTTGTTTCATTCAAATTCATTCCCATTTTTCCTTCACTCTGATCTCCTTCTCTATAATGTATATAATTACTCCGTGACCTTTAACATAATAAACTGGATTTGATTTTGTTGAAGACTAAAGGATTCAAACACATGAAAACAGAAAAGAAACGTTCGTAAATGCAACTTCTCTGTAATGCAGCAGCACAATGAAAAATGATGTATGTAGGAAAAACTAAACTAGTTACCCTGCACTTTCTCTACTTTCTACAGCAAATAAATTTGAACAAAGGAACACATAAGCTTTTATGTAAGAGAAAAGAAAACTCTTACACCCTCATTGAATGATATATAATATACATAGCAGATAGCAAACACACCTTTCGAGAAAGTTTGAGCTGGGGGGAATGAAGCCTGGTCCGAGATCATTCTGAGCATCCGCACATGGGTTCGGATGCAGATAATGGAAGGAATGGTCTCGAACCAGACAGCATTCCCCTCAACTCCTTCATCATATGTATACGTGTGTGTGCGGGGAAAAGTGGGGGAGAATTAAAGAATGGAAGATTAGTTAGTTTGAGAGGAGAGGGCAGAGAGCACTGTTGGATATTGATATGGCCATGCATTGCCTTTCATGGTCCCTTCTTATATACGTGAATGTGGGGAATGTGTCGGAAAATTAAACTCCCCCACTTGCTTCCCAACCAAATTGTTGCCATGGATTCACTATTTTACCTTTTCATATATATAAATCCATAGGTATGTATATTGTATAGTTTACTAAACATATAATAAAGTAAGCTTTAGTATTTTTAGAGTTCAGGTCACGGATTTAAACCGTAAAATCAGTTATTGATGTAATTATTAGATTAGGCTATTTATATTTGAATGTGAAATTTCCTTTGTCCTTTTGATGATTTTTCTTGGGTGTGGGTGGGGGCAAGCAGGTAGAATTTTCTGACCTATATGGTTGTCTGTTTATAATTAGGGGTTCCCATTTATATTATTTATAGTTATACTTGTTGCAGATGTGTACTTTTATTTGTTTTTCTTAAACATAGGCAAATTTATATAAGTCTTTGAAAATGAAAAGGAAAGATAAATTTATGGAATGTAAAGTAGTAAATAACTAAATAGGACCCATATTTGCCTTATTGATGGTAAATGCTTTCACATCAATAAAAGATTGGTTGGTTAGTAGTGATGCAAAAGTAACAACCTCTTTTAGTATTTGTTAAAGGACCTGCAAAGCTCCCTTTAAATCCTGCCTTCTTTATTCCCATTTCTTGGAATATTGATGTCTTTATGGTGGAGAAATTCCCCCCATGGGAGAATTATATTTTTCTTCAAACAATGAATATGTAACATAATTACATAGCATTCTTTGTTAGCTAAATATATAAAATTGATGATATTGTTTTACTTATATTCAATTCGATGGACATTTTGCATGAGTGTGAGACCAGAGTTATGAATTGTTGCATTAAACAGTGATTAAAAGCAAATAAGACAGTGTGTATAATGATCATGATCTTTAGATAGGTGTTTAAAGTAGTTCTCTCTTTTGCTTGCCACTTGAAAAAAAAAGGGGCCCCTAGAACAGTGAGATTGATCAAGGGAAGAAATGGGAACCTTTATATTCTTCATTGATCAATGATGCTCTCAAACAGTGAGATTCCAAGCTTATATAGAAAGAAATCCTGGTTGTGCTAGAACAGATGCAGTGATAAAGAGGAAGTGGTAAGAAGACAGAGGATAACCAAATAGAAAATTTTAAAAATGAAACAAATTAATTGGTTGAAAATGAGGAAAAGGTTAAAACAATTTAATGGGCGGAGTCATTATTCTAAGTTGTATATTTTGATTATTTTCTCGCTATGCCCACATGTCTTGCCATATTAAGACAGGCACATTAAATAGCTTGAGATAATGTTAGTATTTTTATTTTATTTTTTCTCAGTGGAGGACAATGTTAGTTTATATTACTATGCTATTTAGCTACATGACTATGCATCATCTATGGATATTTGGCAATTATTCTGGCTGCTCAATTGGCTACAACAACAAAGAGAAGAAAACAAAATGCATTTAATACGAGTGTGGTCTACAATGTAAAAACAAACTTGAGGCTGAGTTTTGAAATTGAGAAATATTTGTACTACTATCTTATTTTGTGAAATAACATTGAGAAATGCTAAAATGATTATGCTGTGATGATAAGTCTAATTGATTACATAACAGATGGAATGTGTTTGTTTGAATTGATTGAAAAACAATTGGTTTTATATGTTAGAATTACATACTAGTATACTAGCAAGGAAGGTTTAATTACTCCATTAGTTCCTATAATTTCGTGAAATTTTTACTTAGATTCTTATACTTTTTTTCTTTTAATTGGATTCCTGCACCAAATTTTTTTTCAATTAGGTTCCTCTTTGTAGTAATTAGTTTAATTGTATAGGGACCCAACTAAAAAAAAATTAGTGCAATGATTCAAATAAAAGAAAAAGAAATGTAGGGACTAAATTGAAAAAAAAAAATGGTACAAGAACCTAATTAAAATAAAAAAAAATATAGGAATCTAATTAAAAATTTTGCGAAACTATAGGAACTAACAAAATAATTAATCTACTAATAAATAAATAAAATGATCTTAAATCCACATGCAATATAAGGCATTATTTCATCAAAGTTGCAACGCGCAGATTACTTCAAATTTGTTTATTGACCTATGTATACAGTATACCCTTATTAATATCCGTTTATAAGTAAAGATAGTCGGAGTTAAATTTTTAGGTGAATAGGACGAGGTCTTTGACATGGGCCTAACTTATTAAGAAAGATNATAAAAAGTATTATAGAACTCACCAAATTTTTATTATGTAAATCCTTAATATCCACTTCTCTTCATTAATGTAACTGAATGTAAGCGAAATTAAAAGGATAAAAAAAAACTGTTTCCAACTATAAGAAGAAAGTAATTTAATAAAGAATGGCGATGACGAGCTAACCGCCAAAGAGTAAGAAAAAAATCCATAACGGCCAAAGTAAGATGGAGGGAAAAAATGGACACGCGTCGCAGTGTGATAGGTATGGTTTTGAGAAGTTATAACTGAAAGGCACTATAAGAGATTAGTGATCACTTGATGGAACGTGCATTTCTTGTTGAAGAAGCTTCTGAGTTCTGAGCTGAGATAAAGAGATCGGAGAGAGTAGCTAGCTAACTACGAAAGTTGAGTTCAACAATAGTCGCTGAGAAAGAGAGAGGAAAAGCGCACGCGAAGGAAGAGAGAGCTCGCAAGTTGCAATAATGGAGGTGATATTGAGTGCTGATGCTGTTAGTGCTGAGAACAACAACGAGGCGAATCATCGTCGTAATGAAAAGGAGGAGAAGAAGATCGTTCGCATTCAGGTTTCCAAAACCAAGAAACGCCTCGATTTCTACCTCAACCTTTCTAAGGTATCTTTCTTCGAGTTCACCTTCACTTAATTTTCGGTTTCATTATTTTTACATTGAATCAATCTGTTTCGGTTTTGGATTAGTTTAGCTTTGTAGTGATTCTTGTACGTTCTTGATTTGATTTCTTACTGATCGTTCACCTTACTGCAATTTGCAATCCAATGATAATATAACGTCTTCAATTCATATATAGATAGAATTAGATTCAAATACCTTATATTTATCTGTATTTTTTTGCTGATGCAGAGGTATATAAAGCAGAACAATGACGTCGCTCTCTGCGCACTAGGCATGGGTATCGATTTCTTTTACTTCTCTGCTTTCTTTTCTTTCTGCACCTTATTACCACATTACTTCTTTTTCCATTAGGTTCCATCAGGAAAATTATCATTGTGTTTCAATATGAACCATGGAGTACAACTACTTCACTGATTGTGGAAAAAGCAATTAAGAATGAAGATACAGGAATTTTAGAAGATTAAATATGTTCCTTTCTTTCTTGAATTGCGATCCATTCTTTCTTGTTTTCTAACTGTATTTTTTGTTTAATTGAATTCAGCTATTCCAACTGCTATACTCATCTCTGAAATTCTGAAACGCAATGGGTGGGCAACTGAGAAAAGTACGATCACTACTACTGTCCTTAGTTAGTGTCTACAAAGCAATACGTTTATTCTAACTAATGCTAAGTTTCAATGAAAGTGGATTTCATATAGGCCTGTATGTGATGCAGAT
>NC_029789.2:18682414-18691645 GCF_000816755.2 Arachis ipaensis
TCCGGCGTCATTCCCCAAAATGCCCCTCACCCTCACCCTCCCCCTTCTCATACCCCTGCCGCCCCGGAGGAGCCCCAATTGGACTTCATCTCCCTCATTCGCTCCGTCGAGAAGCCCCTCAAGGACCGCGAGTCCCTTCTCGAGTGCAAGAACAGGGACTTCTACAGCGTCCTCGTCGCCGCCACCAAGCGTGAGGAGGAGCGCCAGCGCATCGAGTCTCAGCAGCGCAAGGACGGCCTTGTCGCCAAGAGCCGTCTCATGGGCGCCGACGAGAGGGGTTTAGGGTTTGGTGACGACATGAGCTACGACCCCACTCCCAAGCCCAAGATGCATCTCAAGGGTTCCAAGATTGGGGAAGGGGTCCCCATCATTTTCGTGCCCAGCGCGTTTCAGACGCTGATCACTATTTACAACGTGAAGGAGTTTCTGGAGGATGGGGTCTATATACCCACCGATGTTAAGGTGAAGCAGATGAAGGGCGCCAGGCCTGATTGCGTGACGGTGCAGAAGAAGCTGAGCAGGGACAGGGTGGTCACCGCTTATGAGGTCAGGGATAAGCCCTCTTCCCTCAAGGCTGAGGATTGGGATCGTGTTGTCGCCGTTTTCGTCTTGGGCAAGGAGTGGCAATTTAAGGAATGGCCTTTCAAGGATCATGTCGAGATTTTTAACAAAAGTCAGTCAATTTTTTATGATTTTTGTGTATTTCTATCTGTGCTTAAGCCTCTGCTCTCCTATTCGGATTGTCAGTTGAGAAATGCCACATTCATGTTTTTTATGTTGATGATGATCGTGTTGACCATTTGAGATGTTCTTGCAGTTATTGGGTTTTACATGCGTTTTGAAGATGATAGTTTGGAATCAGCAAAAATTGTGAAGCAATGGAATGTGAAGATTATATCGGTGGGTGCCCTACCTTGGTGGTTTTATTTTGCATGCTTGTTCAAACTATTGCTCTTCTTGCTTCCTATATATTTCCCCTCTTCTGGCTTGCGATCTAACTATAAATTTCTAATTTTTTTGCAGATTAGCAAGAACAAGCGACATCAAGACAAGGCTGCAGCATTGGAGGTCTGGGACAGGCTAGAAGAGTTTGTACGGTCACGATCACATTCTTAATGTGTGTACCATATTTATAACCCTGTATGTAATATTCGTTTCCTCAAACTGAATACTAAACATTTTTGGCTGTCTTATGATGTGTTATGAGATGAGATAAATAGTCCAAATAATTTATTGTTAGTGAAATTAGTATTGACAATTTGTTGATTTCTTTTTTATGCTACCCTTGCTTGTTTTCCAATGCATTAGATAAACATAATTGAAGATTGTGTATTGCTGAAAGTTGAGGCATTTGCACTCTCAAGTAATCTGATAAATTATAGGACTAGTCACCTTGGCTGGAGTTGTTGAACTTAGTAACTTTGAGGATTTATTAATGTCTAGAATCTAGTTGAGGTTTTACAGTTTTTCTGCTAACTCTTCCATGGCCTAGAAAACTACAGAGTACAGAGAACCCTTTTCAATTCCATAACTAAGATGGTAGAAAATAGATAGAAAAGTAATCTTGAATCCATGGAATGATCAGTTATGCTCCAATTACTTGGTCTGGTTTCACAAATTTGAAGCTTACTCAGTGTCGTTAGTCATTAGTCAAGATTGTGGTAACTATTAAATGTAAAGGGAATGATAATCTCCTGAAATCTTATGAAAAGTTTTACAGAGAAGCCGCTGATTCAGAATAGATACTAAGTATATAATTCCTTCAGAATTGTAGTTTCTTAATTGGCTTTATATTCAGTCTTCCATTGCTTCGGCAACTTTTGTATTGTTAAAAGTTAAAACCATTCAAAAACTTTGACATATTAATATTCATTGGACTAGGTGTGATAAACATACATTAGTTTCTTTGACGGGTTTCAAGTGATAGTTGATTGCCTTTGTCAGTGCCTAAAGGTGCTAGAAACAAAAGCTTAGCTTGTTATTGTTTTTTGTTTTTTCCCCCTTTGGGAGCTTGGGTGAGGGGGGGCAGGTTGTCTCGGTAATGTTTGTTTCGAATTAGGTCATAGTAGCAAACCACAATTACAAGCATCTTTATTCATATGGGAGAAAATGATATCTCCATGATACAGAACAACATAATCCAATATAGGTGACAAAAATGAATAGATTGAACCCCTTAGCCCAAGGGTTTCTCAATAATACATGAGGAAAAACAATGAAAATTGACAATGGCAATAAAAAGGAAAAGAAAATAAAACATAAAAGGCAAGCCAGCCAGCAGGGAAAGAATCAGTATGTTCTGAAAGCTGAAGCGTATAGTACTGCCAAAGTAAGGAACAGAGGAACCGATAACTTGACAGAATTGCCACTGGATGAGCCACTATCCGTTGTAGGTACGCTCTTGGATCCGGATCCTGCAATTTTATGTCAACTTGAATGGTTAACACAGACAAACTTGGAAAATGAATTCATCAGGTATAAGCTGAGAAGTTAGTATATTGTACCTGAAGAATCTGTGGTTGGAGAGTTGGGAGACTCTGCTGCTGTTCCTGTTCCTGTTGCTGATCCAGCTGGTGAGTTTGCTGGGGAGGGGGAAGAAGCTGTCGACAAACACATGAAACTTATTAGCAGAAATGATGTGAATTGGAATAGGATGTACTTGTAGTAGAGATTTCATAAGATTAGCAGGTTAGATATTTTCCTAGTATCTCTCCATATTCATTGTGAAGGTTTGGATATGCATATTTGAAGGGATTTGTTGCCTTTACCTTTACACTGACTGACAGATGGGGTTTTCCCCAACTTGCAAGCACTGGGAAGAGCCAGAGCCTGAGTTTGGTTGATGTTGATCCCCAATGATGATCCACCTCCGTTAAGGACCTGGCAGAGGCATTGTGGCTGCGAGCCCAGCACACTGGAAAGCTGGGAACAGCATCCTGAAGATGGGGTTGAGGAGTTCCCTGTGATATAGTTAAGGCAGGGTGACAGGCTCACTATAACATTTGTGCAACTTGACGATTGTGCTGCAGCCCCTGCACACAGCATTGCCATCACCACCATAGCAAAGCTCATCTTAGATATTCTGTGTTCCATTGTAATTGTTTGATGCATATATGTTTTCTTTTTGTCTTTTGGTATTGAAGAAATACTATGTAGTTTGATGAGAATGGTGTTGAAGGAGCGAGGTAGGGGATCCCTTTTGTAGAGAAAGGATGCACAGAAAGTCAGAAACTGACAATGGGAAGGTGATGCTGTTGAACAACTCCTCCCACTCTCTTAACGGAATTCTTTTAATACTTTGTGGCGGCCATTATTCTGTAATATAATAAGCGTAAATGTGAAATTCGGTTATGCAGATAACCAACTTTTTGCTCATGTGTTCACCTGGCAGTGGGCCAGAGGGACTTTGAAAACATGACATATCCAGAGATATCCACGTGTCTTACGGTGGGACAATGTTGAGCAAGGAGTTTAATGGTGTCCTTGCTTGCTATGTTGTAACTTGTATTCTTGTAACCCCAGTTATCAGATTGCGGGCATGACTGGGCATGCTAAGCTAGTGATTTAATTTAACACAATTTTTTCGCACTTTCTATGAAGAATTTAATTCGATTATTTTTTTTTGTCACCATTTTCTTCATTAAGAATATATATGCGGCAATTTAAAGCAAATTTGATACTTGTCATATTCAAGTGAATAATAATAATAATAATATCAGTAGCATCTGCAGCAAAGACAATAAGATTTGGTAAGCTATGTTTCATTGGCAAGTTGACCAAATTTAACATTTGGTAAGTCATACGAGTAATAAATAAATATTCAAAGTAGTAGAGGGGCAAGGAAACCAATGAAGAAAGAACTGCTACATGGATTCGGTTATCCACCTTAGCAGCTGACCTAATAAAGAATGATTCTGTTATCCATTTCCCACTGATTAGTGATTAGTTATGGTAGTTGAACTCTTGAACCAACTTTGAGTTTCCCTTCCTTAATATAAATTGGTTCATCCTGTTCTTTCCCAATCATAAAACTCGCTGACCCAGTTTTTCTTTGTACTTCAAAAGCACAAGAAGTCCACTAGAGAATCAACTCCTAGCAAATCCAAAATCTTAAGTAGAAAACACACATGGAACGCTTGGGGCCTCTGTGCCGCATAGTTGCGGTGTTAGCCGTGGCTGTGGCAATGGTTGTGCCGGCCTATGCCCAGATCAGTACCCCTTGCAACACATCGACGATAAGCACTTCCTTCACCCCATGTGTTGGCTACCTCACAGGCAGCAGTTCCAATAGCACCTCCCCCACGGCGGCGTGCTGCAATTCAGTCAAGTCCCTCACAAGTGGCGGCATGGATTGTTTGTGCCTCATTGTCACCGGCAGTGTTCCCTTCAGAATACCGTTCAATAGAACCTTGGCCATCTCTCTTCCTCGTGCTTGCAATTTGCCTGGTGTTCCTGTTCAATGCAAAAGTATATATATTTCTTCAATTTCATTACTCATTAGTAATAATGTTTGTTTGTGAAATCTAATTCTGATCTTCCCATCAATAAGACTAAAGACATTTAATTTTCTCTCTTCCTTACTTTGCAGGCACGGGTTCTCCTCTTCCTGCTCCAGGTAATGCCAGTATTCAATTTCCCTTCCCTTCTGAAATTCCTTGGCTTCTTTTTATGCAAGTAAAGTATAAATCTTTTTCATTTGAACTAATAACTAGTACTTTGAATGATTTTGATTTGTTCTTGCAGGACCAGCAGCACTTGGACCATCTCTTTCCCCTGCATCTGCTCCTTCTGGATTGATTCCATCTCCAAGTCCTCAAGGTACTTTACTAATATTCACCAAAAGAACTTAGTGTAACAAAAATACTTATCTCAACTGTGAATACTAATATCAGCTTCTCTTTTGTTTTAACAGATTCTCCTCTTCTCCCCTCACCAGTTACACCTTCTCTGGCCCCGGAATCTGACACGATCCCTCCATCGGTTGACTCTGGTGCCCCTTCTGCGACTAGTGGCCGTGCCGGTCTGACTCCATCATCCGCCGTTTCATCTTACAGTCTCCTGCCTTCTGCCGTACTTGTTGCGTTGGGATATGGTGTTCTTAAACACTACTAGGTTGTGTGCAATGCATGGTTATTTCTTTGGGTTTTGCTCTGATTCATTCATACCCGCATTGGGAGACACACTATTTATCAAATGAAAAGGCAATGATTGTATCCACAAATGAGCACAATAAATTCTTATTGTTTCCATTTAGTCTACACGTTAATTTACTTATTCCACTTCACTTTTAAGTGATAAAAGAAAATGGCGGAATTATGCACAAACAAACTTTAATATAACATCGGTCTACATTTTAACTATTATTTTTCCATAAAAATATTTTTACTCGAGTTGTAATGACTCAACGCAGTTATGCAAAAACTCGAAGGGCAATTGCGGGAATTCAGTTAAACTGTGCGGGTTCCCTCCCGCCAATGCAGAATTAGTCCCAACGGTCTGCCCTGTTCTTGACCTTGTAATCACAAGTATTCGTTTAAATCGAAATTAAACTGGAATTAAGATCAATAGTAAATGAAAACACAGCCAAACGCACCCTAATTGTTTGATAGTTATAAAATTAACTAATCAAAAGAAAGCTTTATGCGTAAAGCTAGCGAGAGTGTAAACGTAATCTCAATTCTCTTGCTCCCGTGAATGCCAACCATGGCTACCGGCGTCACTGCAGCACTCGTCCTCCTCCTCGCCCTGGTTGCACATACGGAGGCGCCGACTTCCCCGACGGCGACAGGTGGCTGCACCGACGAGCTGCTGTCGTTCTCAGCGTGTCTTTCATACGTGTCGTCCCCGCCCAACGACCTCAACGAGAGACCTTCCGCCAACTGCTGCGCCGCCTTCAACTCGGCGGCGGAGTCCGGCGGCGCAATCTGCCTGTGCTACTTCGTACGCTACCCTAACATCCTCGGGTTCCCTATCAACTCCACAAGGCTCATCTCGCTTTCTTCCATTTGCAATCCAACTCCTCCTCTTTCCTTAAATTTCCTTTGCTCAGGTTCTTCTTCTTTCTTTCTTTTCTTCAATCTTTCACAAGTTCTTGGTTTTTCTATCATCACAATTCGCATCACAGTGTTCTCATTCATCCATTCTTGTTCTTTTCATGTGCAGCATCACCGGCTCTGCCACCTCTCAACAGCGCAGCGACACTGGGATTCACCATATCTGGTTCTTTAACTCATTTTTGGCTCTTATTCTCTCTAATCTTTAATGGTTTTCAAGTACCATAATGAACACTAACGTTTTGGTGTTTGTGATTGACAGGGATCCAGGGTGGCGGTGGAGGAAGTTCAACAGCACCTAAGATTGGTGGTAGGTCACCAAGAAGCGTTGGAAGAGGAAGGCCGTTTTTCTTTCCATTGTCGTCAAATGGAAACGGCGCAGCTTCAACACACTTGTGCAGCAGCAACTCTCTGCTACTACTCTCAGTAGCACTTGCCATCTTTTTGTCACTCCTCAACACTCAATAGTGTATAGTGCTCAATGTGTATGCGTAAGTATTACCCTTCATAACTGGTTGCTACGTAGCATGATTTTCTTTACTATCATTGCTTTCAGTAGCAGTTGTATATACGTGACTAGTTGGTAGTCTATATCAATATCATTGAATCACACTTTTTTGCTAACTACTGCTATTAACTGTTACTGTGTTACGCCTCCATTACTTATTATTGAAAAAATGATAGCCTTTTCACAATCCAATGGTTAAAGTTTTCTTTTCATTTTGGAAATACATCACCAATGGTTAAATAATACTATAAATAGTGATTAGTGAATTCCTCCAGGTTTTCAATATCACAGCTTGGCCCGGGTTTATAACTGAACGGGACTCTTCTTTTCACCCCATCGTAACAAAACGTAACATTGATATCTTTTTCCCACATTCCTAAGTAAGACTTCTAACATAGTAGTAGTTGTAGTAGACTAGTAGTAGCGAGTACAAGTTCAAACTTGTAAATAACATGCAAAATTATATCATTTCTAAGTCGGATATCTTCAACTACTTCTCCAGCCATCAGACCATTCAGCCTCATCAGTAACAGGTTTGGGAATCTCCACCTGGGATAAATCTTGACCCCATTCTACAGAGTCCTCTCCATTGACCTCTCCATAAGGCTTCACATTGTTGTCTCCAGCGTCCTCAACATAAGGTTTTGGCTTATCAGGATGTGTACAACCCTGATAAGATGAATTGTCTACGCAGTGCCACAGCATTTGGCTCCAATAATTGTCCTGTCAAACAAGTGGAGATTAAAATGTGTATAACTATCAAAACCAAGGATCTATCTAACAATAGGGTTTTATCCAGTTTTCACTATTAATCATCTTCATTTTTGTATATTTTCTAGCAATAATTATCCTCTAGAAAGACCAACCGAATTAATGTCTAAAGTAAGCATTTCCGAGTTCTCGGTATCATTCATACAAGTAATAGTAATACTACCTTTAAGTGAATATGGAATGCAATCTTTCAGATAATATATAGAAATACCCCATTCATAGCATAAAGCTAATCATATAGATTATAGACAACTAACTGGACATCAACTCATGGCTAATTAGAGAAAAAGGCAATACCTTGCAAATAATGTGTGGATTCCCGATGATAACCAACAATGATATGGCACGAGTTACAGCCACATTAAACCTTCTATGATTGCTCAAAAAGCCAAGACAGTGGACTCTGTCAAACTCATTGTGTTTGATGGTTGATCGAACAGTTGATATGATAATAACTTCCTTCTCTTGTCCTTGAAACTGTTCAACACTACCAACTTTGATATCAGGCATCTCTTGATTTTCAAGAGTCTGTTTAATTTTGAGTACTTGTTGCCTATATGGTGCTATTATGCCAATGTGTTCCTCCATTATATTCCCACCAGCTGTCAGCCTCTTGACAACTTCGACAACTTTGCTCACTTCAATTCGGTTGAACCATGAGGGGTTATTCCCTTCTCTTTCATCACATCCTTGGATGCCAAAGAAAAGAATGGGAAACTCCTCATTAGGGAGGAAGCCAGGACTCACCATGAAGGTTGTCTTGTCTCTGCATGCAATCAACGCCCCATTATAAAACAGCTTTGAAGGGAGATGTAATATCTCTGGATGGCATCGATAATTATTAACCAATGTCGTTGCATAATTTGCATCTCCAGTTGCATACATCTCACATTGAAACAGTCGTGCCAGGTATGATGTCCCCAATCCATGTGTATCTGCTTTCTTCGAATAAATTACTGGACCCAACTGCATTGGGTCTCCAGCTAGAACAACAACAGTTTCCCTTCTGCAGAGATGGGATATAGGGATCATGGTTTCAGGTTCTGAGGCTTGGCCAGCCTCATCCAAGAAAATGTGAGAGAAATGACCCCGTGAAACATCTTCTGCATAAAGAAGACAGGCACTCATATATGTTGATATTATAATCCTATAATGCCTGAGGGCACTGACTGGCGGGCACTTAAATATCAACTCATCAAAGAAGCAGAAACGGATAATTTCAGGTTTGATATCCTCATATGGCCTGGTAGAAGCATTGAGCCTGAATATTTCATTTTCTTGAAACTCAACAGACTTCTCAGCAAGCAGTTTCTCTAATATGTGGTCTGCTGCACTATTTGATGGTGCACAGACAAGAATGCGGGCATTCTTATTATGTTTGTAGAGCTGGAGAACTGCTTCTACTATTGTCTTAGTCTTTCCCGTACCTGGAGGCCCATAAATCAGATATGGTGGCGCCCCTTTGCAACCAAGAATACTTTTGATTGAAGAAATTTGCTCATCATTAAAAGTACCAGATATGGGAATCAGATCAGTGGTTTCAATGAACCTCTTCCTGGCTAAAGTAGATGGAAAAAGGAACTCGGATCCTAAGCCACTGGCTGCCTCAACTGCTTGATACAACCTTCTCATATTGATCCTATTGTAGGTGAAGTGAACATCATAAAGATTTCCATCTCTATGACGCAGGTGAAATTCATTATCAAACTTCAAAAAGATCTCATCAGCTTCAACACGATGGATAAATCCCTATAAAAATTCACATATGATTTTACATCGGCAGAATATTGACAGTAACTTGATAAATATATTCTCAGACTTGTTTGAAAGAAAATCAGATATGAACATATTATGAAGAATAAAATATCCCAAATATATATATATATATATATATATATA
>NC_029789.2:18691795-18694021 GCF_000816755.2 Arachis ipaensis
TATAATATAATTTCTAGATTCTACAATTTATGCTTACCAATTATATATCAATACAATCATATTCATATGCATATCTTAACAGTATTTGTCATTTCCCAATTGCATGCAATCAAATTATAAATGCCATAGATTCCTAATTAAGAGTCCAAACAAAGTAATAATAACTCCATTGATAAAGCTGAAATATATGAATGAATAATTACTGTTAAGCATCTGCGGACTAGTTCTAACGACCAGATTCTGGTATAATGATTTCTAGTTAATAAGTTGATTTGTCCAAGGAGTATGAAAAGACAATGTGATATGCAGCTAAATAATTAACAAACCTGATAAGGGCGTCCAGTGTTCTTATCATTTTCAGATGCTAGTTTGGCAAAGATGAAATCCCCATGAACCAGTGATGGTCTTCTCTCAGCAAGCCCAGGAACCAACATGGACAAAAATTGATTGGGTCTCTTCCTCATTGTTACGCATTCCATGTCATAAGTCCTCATGTCTTCCTGAAGCATAAGTCGGTGACAAGAATACAAAGGGAACCAAGATCAGTCTTTGCATATGATCATTCGTAAGCTACTCTCTTTTTGTTCTTTCTTTATGAATAAACAAATTAGCTTACCTCTAATTGTATTTCTTCCATTATCACCAACGTTTTGAAAAAAGAAGCATAATTCTTTCTTGTTAGACCACCTTCAACAGCTTCAGGGATCTGATTGCTCTCAAGCAAGTTTCTAATATCCCCAGGAATATCATATTTTGGAAGCCTATTAATGTAGGCCCGATTTGTTTTCCCTGCAGGACGTGAGCCTGCAATGAAATTATCTACTGCAAATTTGTCTTTTCTTCTTTGTCGAGAATAAGGCCTCTTAGAAGCCAACGATTTCGAAATCTTGTCTTCAACTAAGACAAAAACCACCCTTTCTATTCTTTCTTCTCCAACATCAAAATGCACAATTGATTGGTACATGCCCATTTCTTTTGTCTTGCAAGACAACCATATTTTTAAAATCTCACCAGGCTGAAGCATTCTATCCTCCAATCCAAATGATTCGAGAAAGCCCTCATCTGAATCTCCATTTGAATTTGAATTTGCTGATGGAGGTTCCATCAGAGAAAGAGTGAAAGTGTTCTGAGGATTTGAGGCAAAAATATGAACAGTCCACAACTGCACAGGCTCTTTGGTGGTATTATTGATGGTTATTAAATCCACAGCAGTATCTCCAACAAACACTGATTGAGGCTTCCCATTCACAAATGCAAATGGGACGGATATGATAACCGGATCGCCATCATCAATAGCAGCGTAACTACAAACAGATTTCTCTTCCTCAAAATCTAGAAACCCGATTTCTCCTTTTCCTCCAACATAAGAGCATTCATCATCTGACCTATATCCAACAGTACTCATCGGGGATGAATAGAACTTCCAACTCAGTTCTGCAAAAGATACAAGATGAGAATTTCAGAGAAGGAAAAAACATAGATGATAAAGTCAAAGCATCCCTAAAGAGAGTATCTGTTAGGTCACTCCACCATAAAAATAGTGTATCTCACATAAGAGAAAAATCTCTTGTCATCAAGCAAAAGGAGAGGATCCAAAATCATTACTAAGTTAAAAGATTATCTCTCAATAGAACCTAAATTACACATTTATCTCTTCCATAACATACAACCAAATACAGGAGAAACAAACACGAACCAACAAAACAAAATTACGCCCACAAAACAATACGCTAGCATTAGGTAAACTTGCAAGCAGCTCTTCAATATTTGTGATTTTGCAGAGGACATAAATCGCAAACAAAATACTAAGAAAATAAAAATAACAATGCGATGAAAATTTGAAATTTGCAGGGTGGCATTATGTGACGTGGTTTTGTTATTTATTTCTACGGAAAAATGACTTTGGGGAATTCGAAAAAGGAAAAGGAGGATTTTTGCGATGAAAGCTTACCAGAGAAGAAATTCTGGAGATGAAAATGGGTGAGAGTGAGAGTGAGTTAGATACTCACACTCCCCTGCTTCCTCGGAAACACTCTTCGGCTTCGGCAACGTTTAGAAGGGAGGTGAAGCGAGAGCCCCAGAGGATGAGACTATTTTGTACCTGATATAAAATATATTGAATTGAATTATGTTAAATATTATGAATTAAATTTAAAATTTAAAATATTAAAATAAAAATATTTTAAAAGAATATTATCAAAGATTTTTTATCACAAAAATTTTTAT
>NC_029789.2:18694434-18727303 GCF_000816755.2 Arachis ipaensis
CTGAGAATAATAAAAAAATTTATCAATAACAAAAATACTCATTCAAAATTTTATTTTATTTATTTTTTGTTTTTCACTAATTTAGGTGTTTTGCTCCATTTCTTCCTTCCTACTCCAAATGAAAGGAAACAAAAGTAAGGTATATGAGCTGTGTTATTTCCTTACCTTTCATGCTTACGATTTACGATACTCGATCCACTTATATAGTCATCATATATGGCTATATGCGTCACAACTCACAATACTAGTTAGATGACATATATAACTTCAATCACATTGGACTTATATTCCTTCTATTACTAATATTGAGAGTGAAGTATCAATTCGATTTTTATCCATTTTTTAGAATGATAAAGCAATTTTTTACAATAAAAATAATTTACTTTGGTTCTTTTTCTCTTTTCGTAGCACAACGCAGTCTTTATGAGTAATTTTTTGTCAATTTTAAACAGAAAATATTGACGTATCATGTTCAAAAATAGACAGACACATAATTGTCTCTAAATTTAAATTTGTTAGAAATTTATTTGTTCCTATTCTTTAAACAATATCTTTTTAAAATTTTTTTAATTCATTATATTAATATTTTTTTAATAAATTATTCAAATTTAAAATATCATTTATTATGAATAATTCTCAAATATAATTTTTAAATATATAAATAATAAATATTAAAATTCGGTTAATACATTAATAATAATAATTCTATGATATACTATTAGTATTATGATCTAATATCGTCCATTGATTTATGAAGTGCTCTTTTGATCAACATCGGTGATTTGTTGGGGAATATTTTACTAGTCTTCTGAAGGTGTGTGTAGTGGGTTAGTGGGTGAAAGTTTGGACCTTTGATTATCCATTCGGATTTTGTTGTTGGGTATTTGCTGAAGATGAACAGAAAATGTTAGTGATTTTTACTTCGATTTCTTTCTCATTTTTGTTTTTCAGTCTGTTTTTTGGGATGGAGAAAGAAAAAAATGTGTCGAAGAAGAGTACTAGGGTCGAAAAGATAAGGAGATTGACAAGGAAAGTGATAAAATAGTTGAGGAAGTATTTGTGTGGGATCCAAGTGATCCCTTTGGTTGGGTTGCAGATTCAGTAAAGAAGTGGGTTTCGGTTTTTGATGATGAACATAGTGTGTCTCAGTTAGGTTCTTCATCGTCGTGGATTAGAGAAGGTTCATGTATTAATATTAGGTTTTAGGTTTTTGACTTGTAATGTTGTTAATCGTGTATACTACCGAGGTGACAGTTTTAAATTCTTTTTTATGTATAGTTGTGTGTTTGTGAAATTGGGTGTTAGGCTCCCGTTATCGGAGTTTGAATGTGGAGTATTGATGCAGTTGAAGTGTGCTCCTTCGTAGCTACACCCAAACTCTTGGGCATTTGTGAGGGCATTTGAGGTGTTGATGGATTACCTTGAAGTAGAACCGTCATTAGAGGTGTTCTTCACCTTATTTCAATGTAAAGGTGTTAGGAGGGGGTGTTGGTTGAACTTGACTAGTGCCCCTGGCCATGCCATTTTTAGCTTGTATAAATCTTCTTATAAGGGCTTTAAGTTGATGTTTGTGAAAGTTGGTGTTGCTGAAAATGAATTTCCATGGTATTTTGATGAATGTCTGTTAGAGAAGTTTTCGCTGTTCTGGGTTCCGAGGCCTAGACAAATACTGGGTATGGAAAGGATGGAGTATAAGAATTAGATGATTGTTGATGAGTTTTTGGTAAACATTTTTTTGTCTGATTTGTTGTCTGTTATGGAACTTCTTGAGTTGGAATCAGATAAAGATGCATTGTCAAAGTATATAGGTAATAATGGGATGAATTTTGATTTATTTTGTTTATGTGATGTGTTGATATGTGTTTGTTTGTTGTAGTTGAGAAGGCCCTGAAGGTGACGTCAAGTAGTATGCGAGCTTTCTTTCGGACTAAAAACGTTGAGAGGCAAGGTTCGAGTAGCCACGCTATGGAAGAGAAAGGTACAGAAGTTAATCAGCCTTCGCCAGGGAAAAAGGTTAGTTATAAGAGGAAAAAGGGGGGATAGCAAAAAGGAGAAGGTTGTAGGTGTCACCGAGGAAAAGATTGGCAGGAAAGAGGTCGATTTTGAGCAGGTGAAGAGGTTTACTGAGAACCTAAGAATGTTGCATGGGTATAGGGGTGACCAGGACTTGACTTCGTTATGCAGTGAGCATTTTCCCTTCCCTATGGTGGCCGACAAGTATCGTCAGAGTCCTTCTGATATTAAGCTCGTTCATGATGCTGGGGATATTGGTGTTTCTCAATACTTCCAGGTATGTTTGTGTTTATGTTTGGGGTAATTTTCATTATAGTTAATATTGCTGAGTTTTTATTTGCTGTATGTTGTTTGGTTAGGTAATAGGAGCTCGACTGATTTTTATTAGCCGAACTCAGGAGCTTAAATGTGCACGAGATGCTTTTGACAGGGCTGCTGTTGATTAGTTGGTGCAAAAAAATTCGGAGAAAAGTAAGAAGCTGTGTGAGGTTCTAGACCTGGTAAATTTCTTAGAGGAGAAGGTAGCTCTAGTTGACAATGTTAGAAAGAAATTTGAAGAGAAAAAGAATACACTAGAGTCTAGGTTGGTGGTGCTTAGCGTGGAGAAAAATAGCTGGAGATTGATAAAGAGGAGCATGGGCTGGAAATGTTTTCTGCTGGCTTTGATAGGGCAGTTGAGCAAGCAAAGATATTGGCTCCTGAGGTGGATTTGTTTTCCATGGATCCATGCAAGGTTGTTATTGGTGGAAAATTGGTGGATGATGAGGAGAATGATGATGAGGGGGAGGATAAGAACCCGAATGTCCCTTGATCTTTGTAATAGAGTAGTGTATTTATACGTTTGTATGGTTTCGGAGACTGTTGGCTTGTAGTTTTAGCCAAAAGATATTTGGTACGTTGTTTGTAACTTTTGATTGCATGCTTAGTGCATTTTCAGTTATTATATGATTTTCTTTTTGAAAATCTGTTTGGATGGTTTGATAGCTTTCTTGCAAGAAAGTGCTTTGTGTTATTTGTACTTATTTGAATGGTACATAAGACAAATACTTTTGAGCTGATAGGAGATGGTATATATTATTATATTTATTGAATTGTCAGAATAAGAACCTTTAGCGATTGTAAAGGCGCGGGTGGTATGCCTCGTTAAAACCTCTCCAACAAACCTAACTTAGGGATAAAATCTAGTAGTAGAAAAAAGAATACATCACCATATCCGACTTATAGACTAACTGTAATATAGTTTCAGAGAAGAGATGTTCCAGTTGTTTGGTAGTGCTGCACCCTCTAGTGTTTGGAGTTTATATGCTCCTCGGCCGATGACTTTGTCTATTCGGAATGGTCCTTCCCAGCTGGCGTTTAATTTTTCATGTCCTGGTGGTTTCCGTGCTTCTTCTATTTTTCTTAGTATGAGGTCTCCTTCGCCAAATGTCCTCAGCTTGATTTTCTTGTTATATTTCCGAGCTATAGCACTGATGGGTGGAAAAAATGCCGGTTAAGAATTTCTAAAAATTATATTTTCTAAACTGCGTTGTGAGTACAGTCTTAACCGACGAAATTCCCACTATCAATTTAAAAGATGTCACAATTAAGGATAAATAACTGGGAGTAGAGTTCCTATGTCATTTTCCAAAGAGTTGACACAGCAGTGTAAATTATTGATCATGAATTTTCTGAGTATTTTTAAGGTTGAGAACGGAGAAATTAAATAAGCAGAAATTAAAGCAATGTATAATGACAAGAGGTGTTACGTATTTGAAATAAAAGGCCTTGGCTAGGAGAAGATTAATTGGAGTTTCTATCCTTGTTAATTTTTTTCAAGTATAACAGTAAATGGTTGTTGTTTCCATTTAGTTATCCGTTAACTAATAAAGGAAAGTCAAGTGGGTAACACTAACACTGATTCACAAGTCCTAATCACTTCATAGGGAAGGATTAGAGTTAGTGAAAATTGAGTTAGCCAGCAATCCCCAATTACAAATTAATACTTGAGTATTCCAACTCAAGGGTGTCCAATTAATCAACTCCCAAGCCAAGTTGGAGCTTCAAATCAATAACATAAATGCCATTTTCAACAACATGGCATAAGAATAAATGGAAGACATGGTAATTAAAATTAAATTAATAAAAAAAACAAATTTGGAGCTGATAATTAATTGAAAGAAATCAAACAAGTAATGGAATTAAATATAAAAATAGTTCATTGCATTAATAATTCAAAATTAACAATATCCATATATGACCACAAGCAATTAGATGGAAAACAAAAGAGTAGAGTGATAGAAAGGCAAACTATAACGATGAAGACTTCAATCGAAGGTAATAGCAGCTCTCTTAATATCCAATCCAAAGCACAAAACTAAGAAATCTAAGAACCCTAGGAGAAGTAGCGTTTTTCCCTCTCTCGAATTCAAAAAAAAAAAACAAAAACTAAAGTGAAAATAAAAGTAAAGTGTGTCCCCAGTCTCTGCTACACCACTGCCTCTAGACTGTGTTTTTGGGCTTGAAACTGGGTCCAAAATCAGCCCAAAATCGCCCCATGTGAGTTTTGATTAGTGCAGCACGTGACGTTCTGTCACGCGTACGCGTCGCTGGACTTCTGCGCTTGTCACACGTACGCGTCGTTGTAAAATGCTCCAATTCACGTGCACGCGTCAGCCATGCGTGCGCGTCAATCCTCGCTGCTAAGCTCCTTAGTTTCTTGTGTTCCTTCTACTTTAAGATGCTTCCTCTTCATCCTTCAAGCCATTCATACCTTGTAAACCTAAAAACACTTCACAAACACATCACAGCATCGAATGGTAATAAAGGAGAATTAAAAATTGACAATTTAAAGGTTTAGGAAGCAAGTTTTTAATCTTGGAACAAAATTAGGAAGGATTTGTAAAACCATGCAGTTTGTATGAATAAATGTGCGAATAATTAATAAAATCTACTCAATTTAGCACAAGATAAACCATAAAATAGTGGTTTATCAATCTCCCCATACTTAAACATTAGCATGTCCTCATGCTAAACTCAAGGAAACCAAAAGAGTGACGGGAAAAAGGGTGAGACCTATGGAATGCAACCTATCTATATGAATGCAACTACATGCTAAAATGCTTTTTCCTTACTTGGTAAAAGTAAACAAATTCTCTAAGACAAGCATAAATAAATTTCACTAATTCAAATCACGCAATAAGGTACAAGTAAACTTGCAAGAAGAGAGCTCATGAAAGCCGGGAACACAGAAAAGAGCACCGAACCCTCACTAGAAGTGTATATGCACTCTAAACGCTCAAGTGTTTGGGGTTAATCCACTCGAATCTCCTCTAGTCATGTTTTCTAAAACTTGTTCTTCATCTAACCAATCAACAAATATTTGGTGTACAAATGCAAATATCATGAGGGCTTTTCAAGGTTGTAATGGGGCTAAGGTAAGGGTGAGGGTATATGTATGGCCAAGTGAGCTGTCATTTGAATCTTTGACTAACTTGAGTTCTCACCTAATACATGCACACTCTCTATACAATTCTAAAATCAAGCCTAGCCACCCAAAGTCTCACTTTTGCATATTGTCGCACACTCATGTATTAATTCTAATTCCATCACATATGCATTGATCCTTTTATTGAACTTAACATTGGGGTGATTTTATCCCCTTATTCATTTATTCTTCTTTTGAGGCACTTTGCCATTTTTTTTCTTTCTTTTTTTTCTTTTTTAATATGAATGAAAGCATAATATATCAATGCATATGGTTTTTCTAATTTCACACGAGTGAGCACCCAAATTCCCAATATTTGTCAATAAAAACAAAACACATTCTCATCAACTAAAGCTTCCACATTTTCCCACACTTAGTTGACACACACTATCTTAAGCTAATCAAAGATTCAAATAGGGTAATTACTTGTTTTTCCGCTTAAGGCTAGTGATGTGGTAACATAAAGAACAAAAAAAGGAGTTAAAAGGCTCTAAGTGGCAAACAAAGGCAAATAAAACGGTAGGCTATTTGGGATAAGTGAGCTATAATCAAATGATGGCCTCAATCACATAAATGCATGAATATACACTAAATAATGGACATATAGAATGGAACAAACCAAATATTGCAATCAAAGAGAAGAAAACACACAAGAATAAAAATCCTGGTTAAATAATATAACCATATAATTAAGCTCAAAATCTCACAGGTTGTGTGTTCTTAGCTCTAAAACCATGTTCCAAATTAAAATCTTCAAACAAGTTTAACAAAAAATTTTATTCAAATTAGTGAAATTCTATAAAATAGTGTCTTGAAAAAGGATTTATTACTTCAACCAAGCAGTACATACATGCAAGCAACTACTACCATGCAATCTATCCTAGCTAACAAAAGATAATAAAATAATGGTGTTGAGAGAGAGAGAGAGATGTTACCTTCGGAAATCGGTCACCGACCTCCCCATACTTAAGGCTTGGCACGGTCCTCCGTGCCATCAGTGATGAACAAAGTGGGGCTGGGAGCATCACTTCCACTGTCCGGCTCGTCCTGGCTGGCATGTGAAGTGGAATCCGGGGTATCGGTCTCTTTCAGAGGTGGGCAATTACCAACAATGAGCTCCTTCAGGTGAGTGTATCGGCGCTTGTTGTGGTGCTTTATTTGCTCAATCCGCCGATCTTGCTGGTCTAACCTCTCAAGGATCCGTAGGAACAACTAATTGGTGGAAGGTGTCTGAGGTGTGGATGATGGTGGAGCAAAAAATGCTGGAGGTCTAATATACTTCCCATTTGGGACAAACTGATCTTCCCTAGGGATCATGACCTTCGTATCCCCAGTCCGATAGGAGACTCCCGCTGCAGATACCAAGTCTGTAACCAATGCGGGAAAATGTAGGTTGCCCAAGATCTGCATGTGTCCCATAGCCTGCCGGATGAGTCTTGGCAAGTTGAGAGGTTGCTCTGTAAGAATGTACCAGACTAGAACAGCCATATCAGCAGTGAATGTAGACTCATGAGTGCTCGGAAAGATGTAGTGGGACATGATCTGTGCCCACACGCGAGCCTCCAATGTAAGTGCTTGGACGGAAATACTCTTGGGTTTTGCCTAGTGTCGTCCATAGACCCAGTTGCTGCCAGGTTGGGCGATGACTCCAAGGACACTGCCCCAGTCAAACTGGTATGTCGGGCGTTCAAGCTGGGCCGCTTGATAGGCATCCAACCCCTCTAGGCTAGGTAGAAGATCCAGGACCCTCTGAATGGCACCTTCGGAGATAGGGACTTGCTTTTGACGAACATAGACAGACTGCAAGGTAGGCAAGTGAAAGTTGGAGTAGAATTTAACTACCCAAGAAAGATTGGCCTCCTGTGGCTGCCTCATCAAGAATCCCCACTGTCTCCTTTCAATGCGGGGCATCACAAAGTCAACGAAATGTGTTGGAAGGATGAGTAGGTGCTCGTTATGGTAGTTCCTCTCTGCTAAGATTGGAAACATCTGCTCACAGTAACTGTTAGTGAACTGTGCGGAGTCCCGTGCAGGAAATGCCTTCTCTGCTTCATCAACTCGAATGGTCCTCTTCACCCGCTTAGTTGGTGGCTTGACACTTGTAGATGGTTGCACCGTGACCGGTGCTCTTTTAGTTCCTCTATTCACTGGTGTCTCGTTAGAAGCCTTCTCTTTTCCTCTCTTGGTGGCCATCCTAAAGAAGGAAGAAAGAGAAATAATATCAAATATATATAGCTAAAAACCAGGAGGAAGAAAGTCCAAGTGATAATAAATGCTAAAGGAAAAGAGAATGTCTTAAATATATGGTAGCTACAATATGCAAGGAAGACATCAATAAAAATCATGAAGGCATATCATAACAACTAGATGCAAGAGGGTTAAAAGCATGCAAGTAACAAGCATGAGAAGAATGGCTCAAGCATCAATAACAACAATAATTATCACATGTAACAAAATAATGAGCACTTGTATGTTGACAATTAATGACTAAGATACTCAATACACATGGATTGCAAGGGTTATGAAAAAGAGGCATTAAAGTGTAAGAATAACATAGAAAAGAGATCAAAATTCCATGAGAGCTTTTTTACAAACACTTGGTGTGCCAATTAAAATTAGAAAGTAAGGTAATCAATCCAAGTGTATATGAGACCCAAAATAAAATGTCAATTGTCAAAACACACCTCATAACACATACAAGCTAAAATATAGCAAAAGAATCACCCAAAAAAAGCTCCAACACCAACAAAAAAATGCAAGATAAATGAATGAAAAAAAATTAAAAATAACTAAGCTAATATAAAATTAAAAATAATCAAATGCAATAAATAAAAGAAGAATGAAAGAGTAGAAGAGAGTAGGAAAAGAAACCTTAAGAAGAAGATGAAAATAGGAGGATGAATGGGAGTAAGAATGAGAGAAGAAGAATAAGAAGGGATGAAGAAAAGAAAAGGAAATTGTAGCTACCGGAGTTGGTGGTCTCCGGTGGTGGTGGGAGAAGGGAAGAAGAAAGAAGGAAGAAGTAGAAAGAATGAAGTAGAAAGGAGAAGAATTAGGATTAGAGAAAGAAGAGAGGAATGCAGGAAAAGAAATCTAGACGGCGCGCTGAGTAAGTGATACGGCGCATATGACGCGCACGCATCGCTCACGTGTACGCGTGGGTGGGCAAAAATTCAGGGGATGCGTAAGCGTCGGTCACGTGTACGCGTGACCACTGGCCGTGCTAGACACACGGCTCCAACCCCACGGTCGTACAACTCTCTGTTCAAAACACTACTTTACGCCGATTTTCATGCCACGCATATGCGTTGTTGACGCTTACGCGCCGCTGACGCTTACGCGTGGATTGGCGAAATCGCAGGTGACGCGTATGTGTAGAGCACGCGTACGTGTGGGGTGGCTTGTGCGCCAGACACCCCTCCTGCACAGTTCCCGCGTAACTCTCTTCTCATTTTTTATAAAACTCGAACCCCCTTATGAGGCGTACGCATCCTAGACGCTTACGCGTCGTATGCCCTTTTTTTTAAAATAATGTAGAATAGAGGTAATTACGCAGAATTGGAATTTAACACTGATAAAAATAAAATAGAACTAATAAAAAGGAAAGATCATACCATGGTGGGTTGCCTCCCACCTAGCACTTTTCTTTAACGTCCTTAAGTTGGACGGTCCACAACCTTAGTCCTTTTCCTTTGCCGGATCCTTCAAGAGGAAGACCTCCAGCTCCTTGTTATTCTTCATCTTCTCACCATGATATAACTTCAAATGGTGGCCATTGACTTTGAAGAAGGTGGGGCTTGAAGGGTGACTCATGTGGAGGACTCCATATGGCTCAAACTTTTCCACTCTATAGGGTCCTTCCCACCTTGATCTCAACTTGCCTGGCATGAGTCTCAACCTTGAGTTGTAAAGGTGGACTAAATCCCCAGCTCTACACTCTCTTCTCTTGATGTTCTTATCATACACTGCCTTCACCCTCTCTTTGTAGATCCTTGAGTTCTCATACGCTTGATGAGCGGATAATTTATACGCTTTTTGGCATTGTTTTTACATAGTTTTCAGTATGATTTAGTTAGTTTTTAATATATTTTTATTAGTTTTTAAATAAAAATCACATTTCTGGACTTTACTATGAGTTTGTGTGTTTTTCTATGATTTCAGGTAATTTTTGGCTGAAATTGAGGGACTTGAGCAAAAATCAGATTCAGAGGCTGAAGAAGGACTGCAGATGCTGTTGGATTCTGACCTCTCTGTACTCAAAGTGAATTTTCTAGAGCTACAGAAGTCCAAATGGCACGCTCTCAATTGCGTTGGAAAGTAGACATCCAGAGCTTTCCAGAAATATATAATAGTCCATATTTTGCCCGATTTTAGACGACACAAACTGGCGTTCAACGCCAGCTTTCTGCCCTATTCTGGAGTTAAACGCCAGAAACAGGTTGCAAAGCAGAGTTAAACACCAGAAATAGGTTACAACCTAGCGTTTAACTCCAAAAGAAGTCTCTACACATGAAAGCTCAATGTTCAGCCCAAGCACACACCAAGTGGGCCCCGGAAGTGGATTTCTGCATCATTTACTTATTTCTGTAACCCTAGTAACTAGTTTAGTATAAATAGAACTTTTTACTATTGTATTTTGAATCTTTGGACGTTTAGTTCTTAGATCATGGAGGCTGGCCATTCAGCCATGCCTGGACCTTCATCACTTGTGTATTTTCAACGGTAGAGTTTCTACACACCATAGATTAAAGTGTGGAGCTCTGCTGTTCCTCATGAATTAATGCAAAGTACTATTGTTTTTCTATTCAATTCAAGCCTATTTCTTCTCTAAGATATCCATTCACACACAAGAACATGATGAATGTGATGATTATGTGACGCTCATCATCATTCTCACTTATGAACGCGTGCCTGACAAACACTTCCGTTCTACATGCAAACAAGCTTGAATGTATATCTCTTAGCTTTCTGATCGTGAGATCAGAGCCTTCGTGGTATACGCTAGAACTATTGGCGGCCATTCTTGAGGTCCGAAAAGTCTAAACCTTGTCTGTGGTATTCCGAGTAGGATCAGGGAAGGGATGGCTATGACGAGCTTCAAACTCGCGAGTGCTGGGCGTAGTGACAAACGCAAAAGGATTACTGAATCCTATTCCAGTATGATCGAGAATCGACAGATGAATAGCCGTGCGGTGACAGCGCATCTTGGACCATTTTCACTGAGAGGATGGGAAGTAGCCATTGACAACGGTGATGCCCTACACAAAGCTTGCCATAGAAATGAGTGGGAATGATTGGATGAAGACAGCAGGAAAGCAGAGGTTCAGGAGGAATGAAAGCATCTCTATACGCTTATCTGAAATTCTTACCAATGACTTACATAAGTATCTCTATCCCATTTTACATTTTATTTATCTTTTAATTATTAAAACTATATAAACATTTGAATCCGTCTGACTGAGATTTACAAGGTGACCATAACTTGCTTCAAGCCGACAATCTCCATGGGATCGACCCTTACTCACATAAGGTTTATTACTTGGACGACCCAGTGCACTTGCTAGTTAGTTGTGCGAAGTTGTGACAAAGTGTGTGAATTACGTTCCGAGCACCAAGTTTTTGGCGCCGTTGTTAAGGATCACAATTTCATGCACCAACGCTTCTAGTCGAAGGTTCTCCAATTCCTGTAGTTGCAGCTTCCTTTCAATTCCGGCTCCCCCCAATCCTAAGTTGCATTCCTTCACCGCCCAGTAAGCTTTGTGCTCCACCTCCACTGAAAGGTGACAAGCCTTTCCGTAGACTAGGCGGAATGGACTCATTCCGATAGGTGTCTTGTAAGCTGTCCGATAAGCCCAAAGCGCATCTGCAGGTCTATTACTCCAGTCTCTTCTCTGAGACTTGACAATCTTTTCCAATATGTGCTTTATCTCTCTGTTAGACACCTCGGCTTCGCCATTCGTTTGGGGATGGTAAGCCGTCGCTACCTTGTGAATAATGCCATGTTTCTTCAGCAGACCTGTCATTCTCCTTTTACAGAAATGAGAGCCTTGATCACTCACGATTGCTCGTGGTGATCCAAAGTGACAAATAATATTATTTTGAACAAAAGAAACAACAATGTTAGCATCATCAGTACGAGTAGGAATTGCTTCCACCCATTTAGAAACATAATCAACAGCTAACGAGATGTATAAGAAACCATTCGAATTTGGAAATGGACCCATGAAGTCAATACCCCAAACATAAAAAATTTCACAAAACAACATAAGTTGTTAGGGCATCTCATCCTTTTGCATTGAGGGCAAGAGTCACAAAAGACATTAGCATCCTTAAAAAGTGTAGGCCACCAAAATTCGCAGTCTAAAATTTTTCTAGCAGTTCTTTGAGGACCAAAGTGTCCACCACTCTCAGAAGAGTGGCAGGCTTCCAAAATTGACTGGAATTCTGATTGTGGCACACACCTTCTAATTATTTGGTCAGCACCACATCTCCACAAATATGGGTCATCCCATATGTAATACTTGGACTCGCTTTTAAGCTTTTCCTTTTGATGCTTAGAAAAATTAGGAGGAAATGTACGACTAACCAAATAATTAGCTATAGGTGCATACCAAGGAACCACCTCAGATATTGCTTGCAAGCTATCAAGTGAAAAAGCGTCATTGATAGGAGTGGAGTCACTTTTAATATGTTCAAGGCAACTCAAGTGGTCCGTCACTAAATTTTGAGAACCACTCCTATCTTTGATCTCTAAATCAAATTCTTGCAACAACAATATCCAACGGATTAACCTTGGTTTAGACTGTTTCTTAGCTAACAAATATTTCAAGGCCGCATGGTCTGAATATACTACCACCTTAGTTCCAAGTAAATAAGCTCGGAATTTATCCAAAGCAAAAACAATAGCTAACAGTTCTTTTTCAGTGGTAGTATAATTAGACTGGGCACCATCTAAAGTCTTAGAAGCATAAGCAATAATATATGGGTCCTTACCTTCGCGTTGAGCCAGCGCCGCTCCTACTGCATAGTTTGATGCGTCACACATGATCTCGAATGGCCTACTCCAGTCAAACCCTCTCACAATAGGAGCTTGGGTCAAGGCAATCTTCAACTTGTCAAATGCTTCTATACAGTCTTCACTCAACTCGAACTCAATGTCCTTCTGCAGCAGTCGGGACAGAGGCAATACAACCTTACTGAAGTCTTTAATAAATCATCGGTAGAAACCTGCATGATCAAGAAAAGAACGGACTTCCCTCACAGAGGAGGGGTAAGGTAAACTAGAAATAATATCTACCTTTGCAGGATCAACAGATATACCAGTATTAGAAACAACATGGCCTAGAACAATACCTTGTTTTACCATAAAATGACATTTTTCAAAATTAAGTACAAGGTTTGAACTAACACACATTTCTAATAATCTAGCTAGATTATCCAAACAAAGGTCAAAGGAATCACCATAGACACTAAATTCATCCATAAAAGCTTCCATACAATGCTCAAGAAGATCTAAAAAGATACTCATCATGCACCTTTGAAACGTAGCCGGTGCATTACATAAGCCAAAAGGCATTCTATTATATGCATACGTTCCAAAGGGGCATGTAAAATTTGTTTTCTCCCGATCTTCTGGAGCAATATGAATTTGGAAATAACCAGTTTAACCATCTAGAAAATAAATGATTTACCTGACAGGCAATCAAGCATTTGATCAATGAAAGGTAGTGGGTAGTGATCCTTGTGAGTAGCCTGGTTCAGACACCTATAGTCAATGCACACCCTCCAGGAATTCTGCACTCTTGTAGCCATGAGTTCCCCATGCTCATTCTTTACTATTGTGATGCCAGACTTCTTCGGAACCACCTGTACTGGGCTAACCCATTCACTATCTGAGATTGGATAGATGATGTCGGCTTCAAGCAGTCGGGTCACTTCCTTCTTCACAACTTCTAAAATGTTGGGGTTCAACCGCCATTGAGGTTGACGGATAGGCCTTGCTCCCTCCTCTAGAAATATGCGGTGCTCACAGACTTGAGGGCTTATACCTACTATGTCCGCCAAACTCCACCTAATAGCTTTCTTGTGTCTTCTAAGTACACTAAGCAAATGCTCCTCTTGTTGGGAAGTAAGCTCCTTTACAATAATAACCGGGAGCCTTTGATTATCCTCAAGATAAGCATACTTGAGATGGGGTGGAAGGGGCTTCAACTCTATTTTCAGCTCATGGCTTGGCACTTGATCATCTGGAACTATTGGAGGTGGCAAGGTGTCTTCAGTATGCTCAGAGGGCTTCCCCACACTTGCACCTTGCTCCATGTTCTTCTCTTCTACCGCCTCTTGGTGAACTTCAGCCACAGTCTCATCAATAATGTCACATTGGAAGATAGAGTAGTCTTTCGGTGGGTGCTTCATAGCTTCATCAAGGTTGAAGCTCACTTCTCTTCCATCTATCTCAAAAGAATAGGTACCCGAGAAGGCATCCAATTTAAACAGCGAATTCTTCAAAAATGGCCTTCCAAGCAAGATGGACGAAGGTCTTCCTGAGTCATTAGGGGGCATCTCTAAAATATAGAAGTCAATAGGAAATGCCAACCCCTTAATGCTCACCAAGACGTCTTCCGCAATGCCAACCACTGAGATTATGCTCTTATCTACCAAAACAAAATGTGCTGCCGACCTTTTCAAGGGTGGGAGCCTCAAAGCATCATATACAGATAATGGCATAATACTAACACATGCACCTAAATCACACATGCAGTCAAAAAATTGTACACCCCCTATAATACAAGTAACCATGCAACGACCGGGATCACCACATTTCTCCGGTATATCACCCATTAGAGCAGAAATAGAGCTACCTAAAGGAATAGTTTCTAAATCATATATTTTATCCTTATTCATGCACAAATCTTTTAGAAACTTAGCATACTTAGGAACCTGTCAAATAGCATCAAAAAGGAAAATAGTTACCTCAACCTTTTTGAAGATCTTCACCATCTTGGGGTCTAGCTCCACTTGCTTCTTGGTCCTCCTAGCAAGGTGTGGAAAAGGAATGGGAATGGCTTCTCTTGTAACCTCATCTTCCTTAGATACTCCATTCCTTGGTTGAGTAACTTCTTCTTCAACCGCATCTTGTACCTCATCCTCTTCTTCAACATCTTCTACCTCAACAATGTCTTCAACTTGCATGTCTTCTCTTGAGCTTAGCTCCTCGGGACTCCTCCCTTGTAATGTAGTGCCGGACCTCAAAGTGATGGCATTAATTCCACCCTTGGGGTTAGGTAAAGGTTTAGAGGGAAGTGTACTAGAGCTTGAAGGTTGATTGTTGGGGGTAGAGGGTGGTTCTATACAGGATATGAGAGCTTGTAGAGTAGAGTTAAGACCGGTGATGCTAGAGTTAAGTGAATTTTGAAGGTCTTTTTGTCCTTGCATAATAGAGCGAAGCATGTCATCATTGGGGGAGGAAGGAAGTAGGTAATTTGAGGGGCTAGCTTGTGGTTGGTTGTGTTGAGGTGCTTGAGCTTGCCTTTGGTGAGGCGTCTGGTAACTTTGGCCTTGGTTTTGTTGTTGGTATGGAGGATTTTGTTGATACCGATTCTGTTGATAGTTGTTGTTCCACCTTTGATTTCCACCATTGTCTTTGTCGCCTTGATTGTAGTTGTCCCTCCATCCTTGGTTGGAATTGTCTTGCCAACCTTGATTGCAGTTACCACCTTCGTTATAATTACCGCCTTGTTGATAGTAGCCTTGATTTGGACGGTTGTAATAGTTATTGGTAGCCGCCAAGGTGTTGTCTTCTTGGAGTTGTGGACATTCATCAGTGTAATGAGAATAGCAAGCGCATATTCCACACACTCTCTGAGGGATTAACTGTTGACATGGTTGCTGTGGAGGAGGCTGAGGTTGTTGTTGATTAAGCTGGAGCTGCTTGAGTATATTGGTCATCTCTCCCAGAGCCTTGGTGAGAGCAACAGTCTCACTACTAGAGGAAACTTCTGTAATAGCCATAGGATGATTATTCCTTTGCCTTGAATTCCGGGTAAACTCAACTAGATCGGTGATCAATTGCCACGCTTCTGTCGCCATCTTATACTTCGTCAGAGAGCCATTACTCGCAGCATCTAGGAGTGTCTTGTCTTGAGGCTTCATGCCTTGGCAGAAATAGCTAATCAACACCAACTGGTCAATCTTGTGATTGGGACATGAGTCAAGGAGATTCCTGAAGCATTTCCAATACTCGTAGAGAGTCTCTGATTCACCTTGGATGATGTAGGAAATTTCCTTTTGCAATCTATCTGTAACCTCTGCTGGAAAGAACTTATCCAGGAATTTCCTTCTGAGCAAATCCCAATTAGTAACAACAGTTTCCGGTTGAGTGTAGAACCACTCCTTTGCCTTTTCCTTAAGAGAAAATGGGAAGGCATATAACCAAATGGTAATCTCATCCACACCATGCCGCCTAGAAGTTGAGCAGGCTGTCTGAAAATCCCTGAGGTGCTTGATAGGCTCTTGAGTAGGTAAGCCATGAAACTTAGGCAGGAGATTGATCAAAATGGTCTTCAGTTTAAAATCTGCAGCCAAATTTGGATGACGCGCTTGACATGGTTGCAGTGTAAAGTCTGGAGCTCTTGCTTCCTGGAGAGTAATCCTTCTAGGCTCCGCTATAGTATCTGCACTTAAATCAACAGAAGAGGCATCAATAGAATCAGTAGAAGAGGAGCTAGTTTCTTCCTCAAATGACACTTCAGGCTCAACCTCAGATAAGACTGGTGAATTGGTAGAAACCCCTTCACCACCTTCAGAGGCTAACTGACGCCGAGCTCACCTAATACGTGAAATAGTCTTTTCAATCTCTGGATCAAATGCGGCTAAGCTCGAATCCGGTAATGAACGCGTCATTCAATGAAAGAAACATAGAGTTCATGGTAGTAAAATATATTAAGAAAATTAAATAATAAAACTACTAATAAACAGAAAGCACACAAATAAAAATAAGGAAAAAAAATGCAATTATGTAAATATAAAAATATTTACACCAACCAATAATTTAGCATACTGTTACAACTCCCCGGTAACGGCGCCAAAAATTGATGGGTGGAAAAAATGCCGGTTAAGAATTTCTAAAAATTATATTTTCTAAACTGCATTGTGAGTACAGTCTTAACCGACGAAATTTCCACTATCAATTTAAAAGATGCCACAATTAAGGATAAATACTGGGAGTAGAGTTTCCAGGTCATTTCCCAAAGAGTTGACACAGCAGTGTAAATTATTGATCATGAATTTTCTGAGTATTTTTAAGGTTGAGAACGGAAAAATTAAATAAGCAGAAATTAAAGCAATGTATAATGACAAGAGGTGTTATGTATTTAAAATAAAAGGCCTTGACTAGGAGAAGATTAATTGGAGTTTCTATCCTTGTTGATTTTTTCCAAGTATAACAATAAAAGGTTGTTGTTTCCACTTAGTTATCCTTTAACTAATAAAGGAAAGTCAAGTGGGTAACACTAACTCTGATTCACAAGTTCTAATCACTTCCTAGGGAAGGATTAGAGTTAGTGAAAATTGAGTTAGCCAGCAATCCCCAATTACAAATTAATACTTGAGTATTCCAACTCAAGGGTGTCCAATTAATCAACTCCCAAGCCAAGTTGGGAGCTTCAAATCAATAAAATGAATGCCATTTTCAACAACATGGCATAAGAATAAATGGAAGACATGGTAAGTAAAATTAAATTAATAAAAAAAATTGGAGCTGATAATTAATTAAAAGAAATAAAAAAAGTAATGGAATTAAATATAAAAATAGTTCATTGCATTAATAAATTCAAAATTAACAATATCCATATATGACCACAAGCAATTAGATGGAAAACAAAAGAGTAGAGTGATAGAAAGACAAACTATAACGATGAAGACTTCAATCGAAGGTAATAGCAGCTCTCTCAATATCCAATCCAAAGCACAAAACTAAGAAATCTAAGAACCCTAGGAGAAGTAGCATTTTTCCCTCTCTCGAATTAAAATAAAAAAAAACTAAAGTGAAAATAAAAGTGAAGTGTGTCCCCAGTCTCTGCTACATCCCTACCCCTAGTCTGTGTTTTTGGGCTTGAAACTTGGTCTAAAATCAGCCCAAAATCGCCCCCTGCGAGTTCTGATTAGTGTAGCACATGACGCTCTGTCACGCGTACGCATAGGCCATATGTATGCATCGCTGGACTTCTACGCTTGTCATGCGTACGCGTCAGTTATGCGTACGCGTCACTGTGCGACTTCGCTGGTCACGTGTACACGTCGCTGTAAAATGCTCCAAGTCACGTGCACGCGTCAGCGATGCATGCGCGTCAATCCTCGCTGCTCAGCTCCTTAGTTTCTTGTGTTCCTTCCACTTTAAGATGCTTCCTCTTCATCCTTCAAGCCATTCATGCCCTGTAAACCTAAAAACATTTCACAAACACATCACAGCATCGAATGGTAATAAAGGAGAATTAAAAATTGACAATTTAAAAGTTTAGGAAGCAAGTTTTTAATCATGGAACAAAATTAGAAAGGATTTGTAAAACCATGCAGTTTGTATGAATAAATGTGCAAATAATTAATAAAATCCACTCAATTTAGCACAAGATAAACCATAAAATAGTGGTTTATCAAGCACGCTTTGCTGTAATTTGTTGAATTATTGATTTGTCACGGTCCTCTTTAATGAGATCCAGCTCGGTTTTTCTTTTTTCGATGTTATTATCTTACGCTGTGTCTTGGGTTCGGATAGATTGAAGGAAAATTTCAACTGGCAGCATGGCGTCGCATCCATATACCAGTCTAAAAAGAGTTTCTCTTGTGGATGATTGTTCTGTTGTGTTATAGGTCCATAGTACTTCTGGAATGAGCTCAGCCCATTCTCCTTTGGAATCTTCGAGTTTTTTTCCGAAGTCCATGTGATATAATCTTATTGGCAGCTTCAGCTAAACCGTTAGTTTGTGGGTGTTCTACTGATAAGAATTGTTGAATAATTTTGAAATTTTGTAGAAAGGTTGTGAATTTATGATCGATAAATTATCTACCATTATCAGTTATAATGGATTGAAGAATACCGAATCTGCATAATATGTGTTTCCATACAAAAGATATCATTTTTTCATAACTGATTTTTGCTAACGGTATTGCCTCTATCCATTTTGTAAAATAGTCAATAGCAACAATTAAAAACTTAACTTGTCCTGGGGCTGGTGGGAAAGGGCCGATGATGTTCATCCCCCATTTGTTGAAGGGCCAGCTTACCTCTGATGAGTGTAACTGCTCGGCCGGATTGTGGATATTTAGGGGGTGTCGTTGGCAGTGGTCACAGTGTTTGACCTTGTGCATACAATCTCATTGTAGTGTAGGCCAATAGTAGCCAGCTCGGAGTATTTTGGAAGCTAAAATCCGTCCTCCGATGTGTGTTCTACAGACACCTTCATGGACTTTGTCCATTGCTAACTTGGCGTCTTGCATATCAAGACACTTTAGAAGTAGTCTTGTGAATCCTCGTTTGTATAGCTTCGCGCCAATTAGTGTATAAAAGCTGGATCTTCTCTTGAATTTCCTTTTGTTTTAGATCTCGTCAGGTACTTGCTCTGTTTGTAAATGTTGTATGAAAGGTCTTCGCCAATCTTCCCCCTGTGAAGTACTCAAAAATGATGTTAGCATAACACTAGGTTCGTCTAGTGTTAATTGGGATAAGCTGGGTATTTTAGTTGTGCTTCTTGTTGTTGCTAACTTTGAAAGGATATCAGCTCTGTTATTTTGCTCTCGAGGTTTGTGAGAGATTTCAAATTTTTGAAAACCATTTATAAGGGCATGGACAATAGCATTATATTTTTCCAAAAGTGTGTCCCGTACCTGGAAGTTACCTGTTATCTGTTGTACCATAAGTAGGGAAACACATTTGACACTTAGTTGTGTTATACCGACGTTGTGAGCCAGTCTCAGTCCTACTATAAGTGCTTCGTATTTTGCCTAGTTATTGCTTGCATGAAAGGTGAATTGTAAGGATTACTCTAGGGCTGTCCCCTGGTTATCTTCAAGTAATATTCCTGCTCTGGAACCTTGTGTGTTTGAAGTACCATCGACATATAATGTCCAATTGTTTTCAGTTAGGTTAGGCTCATCCAATGTAAGCTCTGTGATGAAATCTGCCAGTGATTGAGACTTTGGAGCTCCTCGTGATTGATATTGGATGTTATATTCTGATAGTTCTATGAACCATTTGATTAATCTTCCATCGAGTTCGGGTTTTGTTAGAATTTTCCTGAGAGGTTGTTCTGTTCGAACTATGATGGGGTGACTTTAAAAATAGTGTCGTAATTGTTTGGCCGTTGTCACTAGGGCCAGAGCTAATTTTTCCAGCTTTGGGTACCTAACTTCGACGTGTTGATATTGGATGTCATATTCCGATAGTTCTATGGACCATTTGATTAACCTTCCAGCAAGTTCGGGTTTTGTTAGAATTTTCCTGAGAGGTTGTTCTGTTCGAACTATGATGGTGTGACTTTGAAAATAGTGTCATAATTGTCTAGCCGTTGTCACTAGGTCCAGAGCTAATTTTTCTAGCTTTGGTTACCTAACTTCGACGTGTTGTAGTGATTTACTGATGAAGTATACTGGGTGCTGTTGCTTCCCTATTTCTGTTACCAAGACAGAACTGATAGCATGATTAGTAATAGATAAATAAAGATAGAGGGGTTTACCGAGTTCAGGTGTTTCAAGGACATGATGTTCTAATAGTATGTTTTTGAGTTCAGTAAATGCTTTCTCGCAATCGTGGGACCATGCAAATTCTTTTTGCTTCCTTAATGTCTTGAAGAAATTATGTGATCGATGTGCTATGCGAGGCAGGAAGCATGATAACGCTGCCAACCGGCCAGTAAGTTGTTGGACCTCCTTAACGATTCTCGGGCTTCTCATGTTTAATATAGCTTCGCACTTCTCGGGGTTGGCCTCTGTACCTCGGCATGTAAGCATGAAGCCGAGAAACTTCCCTCCTTGTACTCCAAAAGCACACTTCTCAGGGTTGAGCTTCATGTTATATAGTCGAAGTTGTTGGAAGATTTTTTTTCAAGTTATTAATGTGGTTTGCAGCAGATTGTGTTTTTGCTACCATATCGCCGACGTATACTTCTATGTTTCGACCGATCTGGTATAAAACAATTTTGTCCATTAGTCTTTGATACGTTGCACATGTGTTTTTGAGTCCAAATGGCATGACCTTATAACAAAAATTTCCATTGTCAGTAATAAAAGCAGCCGAATACATTAGTATTTGGTTGTAACCAGAATAAGTATCCATAAAACTTAAGCATTGAAAACCAGAAGAACTGTCAACTAATTTATCAATACATGGGAGAGGGTATGCATCTTTTTGACATGCCTTATTAAGGTTTGTATAGTCCACGCACATCCTCCACTTACCGTTATGTTTCTTAACCATTACCACGTTGGCTAGCCAAGTTGTGTATCTGAGTTCTTTGATGAACCCAACATTGAGGAGCTTCTATGTTTCTTCCAAGGAAGCTGCCCTTTTGTTTGTGCCAAGATATCATTTTTTCTAAGCTATAGGTCGAATTGATGGGTCAATAGTTAATTTGTGACAGATGACATTTGGGTTTATGCCAGGCATGTCTGCTGATGTCCAAGCAAAGAGGTCAACATTTTATCATAATAATTCGGCGATTTATTCCTTTTCTTCATCTTTAGTGTGTTTCCTAGATATGTATACTTGCTCTCTTCGGTTGTTAATTGGACCTTCGTCAGGTTGTCTGTTGGTATTGGTCGTTTTTGATTATGGGTCCAAAGATCTAGGTTTGCCAATAGTGGTAGATGTTCCGAATTGTATACTACTTGGACGTGTTGTTGCTCAGGTTGTCTTGAGTACTCGGTCTTTAGGCTTGCATTGTAGCATTGCCTGGCTTCCCTTTGGTTGCTAAGGATTGTAGTTACTTTGTTATCCTGCGAAAGAAACTTAACACATAGATGCATAGTGGAGATAATAGCATTGAAAGCATTTAAAGAAGGTCTTTCTAAAATTATATTGTAGGGACTTTTGCAGTCAACGACTAAATATTGTATATCCATAATGTTACAGTCAGGGTAGTTACCAAGTGTGGTTGTAACCAAATGTAACCTCGGATTGGAACTCGCTCACCTGAGAAACCTACCAGTTCTCCTGATGATGGTTGGAGAGCTTTATCACTTAGCTTCATTTTTTGAAATGTTGAGTAGAACAGAATGTATGTGCTACTTCCGGGATCCATGAGAACTTTCCTTACTAGTAGTTCTCCTATTTGTGTGGATATCACAACTGGATCGTCGAGGTTTCGGTCGTTTGCTTTGTAATCCGTGGGCAGGAAAGATATTTCTAGCTTGTCTGAGTTGATGGTGTGGGACGAGCTTGAACCTGTTATTGACATCATAGTCCTGTAGGATCTTTTTATGGCCGAGCTAGTGCATTCACCTCCCCAGAAATACAATTTATTATGCGACGAGGTGGATTGATATCCTCATCTACCTTTTTCCCTTTATCTTGGGGATTGTCAGCTGTTTTGGAATGTTGGCCGAAATCTTCCGTATTCCACTTTCATCCTCGGGTACCGATGTATTTGTCTAATAGGCCTTGGCGAGCCAGGTTCTCAAGGAGGTCTTTTGCTATAACACAGTCGTCTGTTGTATGCCCGTATTTCTGATGAAAAGTGCAGTATTTGGATTTGTCCACGTGTCTTTGATCTTGGTATGCGCCTACTTTTTTTGGAGGTTTGATGATCTTGGAATGCAAGATGTCTTTGATGATGTTTTCTCTTTTCGTGTTAAGAGGAGTGTAGCTGTCAAACTTTGGCGTCAGCTTGAATGGCCTTTGGTCCGTTCTGTTGTTTGTATGTTTGTTTTGTTTGTTGTCTTCTCTACTCGGAACAGGTCTCTCTGCCTTTCGAAGTTGCCAGAGTTCTTCTATTTTGATTTGGCTTGTTGCTTTTTCTCAGAATTTAACTAGGGTTTTTGATTTTGTGATGACTATGGTTTTCTGGAATTTTCTAGGGCGGAGCCCACTCTTTCATGCAGTCTTTGTTTTATCGTGCTCAGGTAGTCGGAGTTGTGTACATATATTTTGGATGCGACGAAATTATTCATAAAAAGTTCAGCCAATTCATCAAAGCTAGAAATGGATCCTTCGGGTAGGTTAGAGAACCAAATCAGTGTGGCTCCGTCTAAGAGGGTGGGAAAAGTTTGACATAGGATCGGATCGAATTCCTTGTTCATGAACATCACTGTATAAAACTTGATGACATGGATATTAGGGTCTCCTATTCCCTCGTAAGGTTTCAGAGTCATTGGCAGAGTGAAATTCTTAGACATTTGAAAGCTCATGATCTCCTTTGAAAAGGGGTTGATTCTTTTTGTTATTGCTTTCAAAGAAGTTGGTATGACATGCTTGGCCTTTAACGTATGCTTGTTGTGGTCATCTTTATTTTCAGTATTCTTCTGTTCTCCTCCTTTGCTTTGACTGTGTTGCCTCTGACGTAACAATTCGGCCATCTTTTGATTCTCTGCCCGGAGGGATTCATTGATGGTCATTAACTCGGCTGGAGTGGGATTTGAAGGAAGGTGACCATGTTTGTCCACTATAGACTGCAACCTGCAAGAAAAAAAGAGAAGCTACAACAAGTAATAATAGAATGTGGGGTTAGATGAATTTCGAGCCCCATGATGGGTGCCAAATATTCCTGTGTGAGTAGCTGTTTCCAAGGTATAGCTCGTTCTGTTGGTGCTTGAACTTGCTCTCCTTGGACAAAGGATAATACTTCGGTTTCTTCCAAGAACGACGGCGGTGGACACCTGCAAAGGGACTCCAACGCTCAAGTAAGAAAGAGTATAAAGTGATTCAGAGTAAAACTGAATGTATCGCGTACCTTTAGATTAGTAGCTCGTTGGGGAATGAATTGCATACCTGTGACTTAGTAAGTCACTCATATATATTGAGCTACTTTGAGACGGTTATCCAAATCTTTTTACTTGTTTCTCGGAGTCTTTCACCTGATTTTCCGGTGACTGAGGTCTTAGTGGTTTAGTTAGAGATATTTTTGGGGAGGTTATTTCTTCTGATAGTTTTCGATTCTGAGTTTGTTGTTTTAGACCGAATTTGGGGTAACGGATCATAAGGTATTAGAACTTTAGAAGTGAATCCATAAAAAAATGCTCCACCATAAATGCTACTGGTTTTCGTGTGCTAATCAATACATGGTGCACGAATCCCCACACTTCGTACAATTGTACCAGCAAGTGCACTGGGTCGTCCAAGCAAGCTATGGTTATCTTGCAGGTCTTAGTTAGGTGGATAGAAGAGTTGTTGAATTTGTGAGATCTAAACTAGGTTGACATGTTTAATTGCAAGAAAAGGAAATAAATAAAAAGGGTATAAAATACTTTGTGAATTTGAATGTAACCAGTGATAAGAAGATGGTCAAGGCTAGGAGATGCTTTGTCCTTCTGGATTAACTCTAGTATTACTGTCTTCTTCAATTGTAAATAATTTCTTCTATGGCAGGCTGTATATGATCAACGCCGTATGGTTGCGGTCGCCAATCTCCTCTAGATCTGAACCCCAAGGATAGTGCGGATCCATTCTAATTGAGGGTGAAGCTCCTACAGTCCATCCTCTTTAATGATCCTACTCAAAATGCCACAGACAAGGTCGGATCTTCTGGATCAGAGAATTCTGTGCCTTTGGGTTTTAGCCTCTACCATAGAGACACTAATCTCCCCATACCTCGGTGAACTGATGTCTCGAGAAGTCCCCAACGAAGTCGTGGATTAACTGTCTAAGAGATGTATAATCAAGTTGGCGGTTCGATGCTTTCCAGTCACATATTCACACGAACCCAAGAAGAACACGGGTGGTTGTCAGGCACGCGGTCTTAGTATGAAGAACAGAGATGATTGTCACAGGTCATTCCATTCATCAAGTTAAAGAACGAAGATACATCTTAGAATTGAATCAAATATGGATTGAAAAGAAACAGTGATATTTTTATTAATTCATAGAACTCAGCAGGGCTTCTCCCCTCAACCTAGGAGGTTTAGAAACTCATACTGATAGGAAACACAATGATAAAAATGAAATATGGTATAGAGTCCTGAGATAATGTAAAATATCCTTTAAATACTAAAATCCACTTCTGGGGCCCACTTGGTGAGTGTTTGGACTGAGCTTTGATGAGATCCACATGCTATGAGGCCTCTAGGGCGTTGAACGCTGGCTAGGGGGTCCTCTTTGGGCATTTGGATGCTGGTCTCCTCCTTTGGGCGCTGGACGCCTAGAATTGGGCAGGAGGCTGGCATTAGATGCCAGTTTTATGCCTTTAATTCTGAAGCAAAGTATGAACTATTATACATTGCTGGAAAGCTCCCGAAGTCAGCTTTCCATAGCCATTAAGAACGCTCCATTTGGACTTCTGTAGCTCCAAAAAAATTCTTCCAAGTGAAAGGAGTTCAGATCTGGATAGCATCTGCAGTGCTTTCTCTGTCTCTGAATCATAATTTTGCTCCAGCTACTCAATTTCAGCCAAAAAATACCTAAAATTGCACAAAACCACACAAACTCAAAATAGAATCCAAAAATGTGATTTTAACACTAAAACCTATGAAAACTTAATAAAACTTAAACAAAAATACTAAAAACTATATGAAAATGATGCTAAAAAGCGTATAAAATATTTGCTCATCACAACACCAAACTTAAACTGTTGCTTGTCCCCAAGCAACTAAAAACACAGTAGGATAAAAAGAATAGTCAGATACAATAAATCTCAGAGTTTCTAATGAAGCTCAGTTTCAATTAAATGAGCAGGACTTAGTAACTTTTTGCTTCTAAATAGTTTTGGCATCTCACTATCCATTGAAACTCATAATGGTTGGCATCTTTAGGAACTTAGAATCCAGATGATATTATTGACTCTCTTAGTTTAGTTCTTTTTTATTCTTGAACACAGCTTTTAGAGTCTTGGCAGTGATCCTAAGCACTTTGTTTTCCAGTATTACCACTGGATACATAAATGCCACAGATACTTTAACTGGGTGAACCCCTTAGGATTGTAATTCAGCTTTGCTAGAATCCCCAGAGAGAGGTGTCTAGAGTTCATAAGCGCACTCTTAGGATCTTTGGATCCTTTTACCCTTGCCTTTTGGTTTAAAGGGTTACTGACTTTTTGCTCTTGCCTTTTGGTTTAAAGAGCTATTGACTTTTTCTAATTTTTATTTATTTATTTATTTGCCATTTTATTTTTTTTTTGCATGCATATGTATTTTTTTCTTTTATTGCAACATGCTTTTTCTTTTTATTTTTGCTGCTTTTTCTTGCTTCAAGAATCAATTTTTGGATTTTTCAGATTACCAATAATACTTTTCCTTTTTCATCATTCTTTCAAGAATCAACATTCTTAATTTCAATTTCAAATATGCACTGTTCATTCATACATTCAGAAAACAAAAGCAATGCCACCACATCAAAATAATTGACTATTCTTATTATATAACTCAAAATTCATGTATCTCTCAATTCATTTTCAATTAAAAATTTTCTTTTAAGCAAGGTTAGGGATATATGGAACATTTTATAGCCTTAAGACATAGATGATCATGCAACAAGAACAAGAGAACAAACAATAAAACATAGTAGAAAACAGAAAAAAGTAACATGAAAAAAGGGAATTAAGAGAACGAGTCCACCTTAGTGATGGCGGCTATTACTCCTCCTTGAGGATCCAATGTCGTACTTGATCTCTTTAATGTCACGCCCTTGTCTCTGTTGTTCTTCCCTCATAGCTCTCTGATCTTCTCTATTTCATGGAAGATGGTGGAGTGCTCTTGATGTTCCAACCTCAGTTGCTCCACGTTTGAGCTCCACTCTCCCAAAGAGGTTGCACCAGTCTTTGGTACCATACTTAGGAGTGGTAGAAGTTAAAAAGCAAAGTTTTTGCTACACCAAACTTAAGAACTTTGCTCATCTTCGAGCAAATATGAACAATGGGAAGAATAGAGTAGAAGAGGGTGGTGTAGGTGGAGATTCTGTGGGACCTATTGGTCCTGAGAGTAGGGCAATTGAATTCCCTGCCCTCCATATGGGCGTTGAACGCCCAGTTACTACACCATGGCTGTCATTCAACGCCAGCTTTCCTCCCAGTTGTGGTGTTGAATGCCCAGGAGAGACTCCTTCCTGGTGTTCAACACTAGGTCTTCTTCTTCCTTGGGCATTTGAACGCCCAGCCTGGCTCCCTGGCTGGCGTTCAACACCAGCAAGACACTCCATCCAGAGTGTTCTATTTTCATTGCTGAACCTTTCTGTTCTCTGTTCTGACTACTGCACATGATCACAAACATTAAAAATCAAGGAAAATCTCTAAAAATAAACTAAAATAAACTCAAACAAAAATAAACAAATAAAATAAGAAAAGAAATACTTTACTCATGGTTGGGTTGCCTCCCAACAAGCGCTTCTTTAATGTCATTAGCTTGACATTCGATTGCTGACTTTCTTCCTCTTCTTCCAGTTGGTTAACAGAAATGACTCCATAGGAGAAGAGGAGGAGATTAGTGCCCTCAGATTTGAATTCCTCCTAACAAGCTTTCTTTTAGTGTGATGAGCTTGATTCTCCTTGCTTGTTAGGGTAGGGATTGTGTTGTTTCTCCATCCCCTATGCATATTCCTCTTGGGACCTTCCTCCTTGGTGGGTGATGACTGCCCAACACCAAACTTAAGTTTGATGTCTGGGGAAACTGTATGAGTTTTCACCAGGGGAGGAGGCTCCAGTATTGTACTTTGCATGGAAGTACCTCCTTTGTCAGGGGGTAGTGGAGGTTGAAGGACCTTGATAACCATGTAATCCTTTTGTAAACTCCTCACTAATTTGCCTCTCTCAACATCAGAGACGTTTCTTTCAGTAAATAGAGACCATTGTTCCACAACCTCAACAAAAGGAATATTGATTTGTATCTTTTCAGAGCCTTCTAAGGATTGTGAGCATTGCTCGTCCTTGGTCTCCTTTTGGGACATCTAAGGGTGTGGTACTTCAGGCTTTCTTCCCATAAGAGGGGCGTGCAACAATGTGCTCCCAGCCTCTTCTTGAGTCTCTTCTTCATTTAGTTCCTCATCAATGTGTACCATCTGAGGCTCAGCCTCTTTGGTACTAATGAGGGCCAGACACTCTTCTCTTGGATTCACTTTTGTGTCTCTGAGAAGAGTGTTAGGGTGTCTCTGCAGTTTCTGAGGAAGGTTCCTCTGAATGACTGCATTGCACTCCTTAGTAAGAGCTACTATCTCTACTTCCCTCCAATCCCTCTTGTTGTTCAGTATTTCCTTCATGAACTTAGCATATGAAGGTATTTGTTCAAGAGCCTCTGCAAAAGGGATCTTGATCTCTAATATTCTGAGATAATCTGCAAAGCGGAAAAATTGTTTATTTTTTTCCTCTTAACAGAGTTTCTGAGGAAATGAAATTTTAGCCTTATACTCATCAATCTTGGTTGATGAAGGCTGAGTACTGTGTGTGTTGGAAGGGAGGTTACTAGCTTGCTTAAGAGGGTTGTTATCAGTATGTGACTGGCCTCCCTTGCTTGGGCGTTCAACGCCCATATTGCTGCCCCCTTCCTGGTGTTCAACGCCAGGAATACTACTTCTTTTTGGGCGTTCAATGCCCTTGTTGATGTCTCCAATTGGGCATTCAATGCGAGGGATGAATACCCCTTCTTGGTGTTGAACCCAATGACATTTCTCTTTGGGCATTCAATGCCCTCAGAGACATCTTGGATATCAGTCTGGTGTTCCTCTATTAGCTTTTCTTTCTTGTTGTACTGAGGTTAGGTGTTTAAGGATTTTCCACTCTTCAGTTGAATAGCCTGGCATTCCTCTGTTATCTGCTTAGATAACTGCTGCCTTGTTTGACTAAGCTGGGCTTCTACATTCCTGTTAAAAGCCTGAGTTTCTCGCAAAGCCTCTTGCAGTTTCAGTAGTTGCTGGGCAAGGGCGTACAACTACTGAGTCAATCGGCCATCTTGCTCTGGAGGGTTAGGTTAAGTAGATATTGCCCTAACCTTTCCTTTCATAGAAGTCTCAGTAGCTAAGTACAGATGCTGATTAGTAGCAACTGTCTCAATAAGCTCATGAGCCTCTTCAACGGTCTTTCTCATCTGTATGGAACCACCAGCAGAGTGGTCCATATACATTTTAGCCATGTCTAAAAAGCCCATAGTAGAAGATGTCTAATTGTACCTATCCTGAAAATATTTTAGTGGGACATTTTCTTAGCATCCTTATATACCTCTCCCAAGTATCATAAAGAGATTCACTATCTCCTTGTTTGAAGCCTTGGTTGTCCAGTCTCAGCTGGGTCATCTTTCTTGGAGAAAAGTATTGATTTAAAAACTTGTCTACTAACTATTTCCAAGTTTTCAAGCTAGCTTTGGGCTGGTTATCCAACCACCTCTTTGCTTGGTCCTTTGCAGCAAAAGAAAATAGTAATAGTCTGTAGACATCTTGGTCTACTCCCTCATTGTGTACTATGTCAACAATCTTTAAAAAATCTGCCAGGAACTCAGTAGGTTCTTCCTATGGAAGTCCAGAATACTGGCAGTTTTGCTGCATTAAAGTAATGAGTTAAGGGTTCAGTTCAAAGCTACTTGCTCTGATGTAAGGTATGCTAATACTTCTTCCATAAAAGTCAGTAGTGGGGTGTGTATATGACCCAGAGTTCTTCTGAACTCTTCATTCCCATTCGGGTTCATGATGAAGAAAGGTAGAAGAAGAGAAAGAATGTAAATTGTAATTAAAATATTTTTATTTTTATTTTATTTATTAATTAAATTCAAAAATAAAGGTTAATCAATTAAAAAGAATTGAAAATTAATTAATAAATTTCAAAAAAGAAGAGAGAGAAATAGAAGAATAAATTCAAAAATTAGAAGAGAGAGAAATTAGTTAGGAAGTTTCGAAAAAGAAGAGGGAAAAAACAAGTAACTAATTAAGAAATATTTGAAAATAAGATGAGATAGAAGATTAGAAAAGATTTGATTTTCAAAAATATTTGAAAAGGTCAACAATATAAGATAAGAATTGAAAAGATTTGAAAAAATTTTAGTTTTAAAATTTAAAAGAAGATAAGATAGAAAAGATAAGATAAGTTAGGTAAGAAAGATAAGATAAGAAAGTTAAGAGAAGATAAGTTTTTAAATTAAAAAGATTTGAAATTTAAATTTTAAATTTGAAAATTAAATTTTGAATTTTGAATTTTGAATTTGAAATAAGATAAGATAAAGATTTGAAAAATATTTGAATTTTGAAAAGGTATAACTTTTAAAATTTGAAATTGAAACAAGATCAGATAAAATTTTGAATTTTAAAAAAAGATAAAAATATAAGATAAGATTTTGAAAAAGATATGATTTTTGAAAAGATTTGATTTTGAAAAGATTTGAATTTTGAAATTTAAACTAAGATAAGATAAGATAAAAATTTTGAAATTAAAATCTGAAATTTTAATTAAAATTTTCGAAAAATTAATTAAAAATAAGAAAAGATATTTTATTTTTTTGATTTTTGAATTTAATGAAGAGAGAGAAAAACAACAAAAAGATACCAAACTTAAAATTTTTATATCTAAGGACACCTACTATGCGAAAATTAGAAGGAAAAACACAAAGGGACATCAAACTTAAAAATTTTAAGATTAAAACAAAAAGAAAAACAAGAACACTTTGAAGATCAACAAGAATAGTAAGAACAAAACTCAAAGAATTCAAGGAACATAAGAACATGCAAAAGATACCAAACTTAAAATTTTTGAAAACCAAGAACACTATTTTCGAAAAAATAAAGAAAACACACAAGAAGACATTAAACTTAAAGATTAACACAAGACTCAAAATAAAAGACGCTTTTTTTTAAAAAAAAAGACACCTAGAAATTCGAAACTTTTGCTAAGAACAAGAACTAAAGATTCAAAGAAAAGATAAAGATTAATAAAGAAAAGAAAAGATTTTTGAAAAAATTTTGAAAAAGAAAACAAGAAATAGGTAAGACTCAAAGTAAGAAAAATCAAAAGAAAATACATAGCCAAAAACAGAAAAGGTTTTGAAAATTTTTTTTGAAAGAAAACAAAAAAATTCGAACTTTAAGCAAGAACAAAATCAAAAGACTCAAATAAAAAGATCAAGATTAATAAAGAAAAGAAAATATTTTTGAAAGCTTTTTGAAAAGAAAATAAAAGACTCATATAAAATAAAATTAAATCTGTAAAGAAAAAGAAATTTATGTAATCTAAGCAACAAGATAATCCGTTAGTTGTCCAAACTCGAACAATCCCCGACAACGACGCCAAAAACTTGGTGCACGAATCCCTTCACTTCGTACAACTGTACCAGCAAGTGCACTGGGTTGTCCAAGTAATACCTGAGCGAGTCAGGGTTGATCCCACGAGAATTGTGGTTTGAAGCAAGCTATGGTTATCTTGCAGGTCTTAGTTAGGTGGATAGAAGAGTTGTTGAATTTGTGAGATCTAAACTAGGTTGACATGTTTAATTGCAAAAAAAGGAAATAAAGAAAAAGGGTATAAAATACTTTGTGAATTTGAATGTAACCAGTGATAAGAAGATGGTCAAGGCTTGGAGATGCTTTGTCCTTCTGGATTAACTCTGATATTACTGTCTTCTTCAATTGTGAATAATTTCTTCTATGGCAGGATGTATGTGATCAACGCCGTACGGTCGCAGTTGCCAATCTTCTCCAGATCTGAACCCCAAGGTTAGTGCGGATCCATTCTAATTGAGGGTGAAGCTCCTACAGTCCATCCTTTTTAATGATCCTACTCAAAATGCCACAGACAAGGTCGGATCTTCTGGATCAGAGAATTCTGTGCCTTTGGGTTCTAGCATCTACTACAGAGACTCTAATCAACCCATACCTCAGCTGAACTGATGTCTCGAGAAGTCCCCAACGAAGTCGTGGATTAGCCGTCTAAGAGATGTATAATCAAGCTGGCGGTTCGATGCTTTCCAGTCACGTATTCACACGAATCCAAGAAGAACACGGGTGGTTGTCAGGCAGGCGGTCTTAGTATGAAGAACAGAGATGATTGTCACAGGTCATTCCATTCATCAAGTTGAAGAACGAAAATACATCTTAGAATTGAATCAAACACGGATTGAAAAGAAACAGTAATACTTTTATTAATTCATAGAACTCAGCAGGGCTCCTCCCCTCAACCTAAGAGGTTTAGAAACTCATACTGATAGGAAACACAATGATAAAAATGAAATATGGCATAGAGTTCTGAGATAATGTAAAATATCTTTTAAATACTAAACTAATGACTAAGGATTACATAAGAAGGGTAAAATAGTCTTTTTAGTGCTAAAATCTACTTCTGGGGCTCACTTGGTGAGTATTTTGGCTGAGCTTTGATGAGATCTACGTGCTATGAGGTCTCTAAGGTGTTGAACGCTGGCTAGGAGGTCCTCTTTGGGCGTTTGGATGCTGGTCTCCTCCTTTGGGCGCTGGATGCCTGGAATGGGGCAGGAGGCTGACGTTAGACGCCAGTTTTGGGCCTTCAATTCTGAAGAAAAGTATGAACTATTATACATTGTTGAAAAGCTTTGGAAGTCAGCTTTCCATAGCCGTTGAGAACGCTCCATATGGACTTCTGTAGCTCCAGAAAAACTCTTCTGAGTGCAAGGAGGTCAGATCCGGACAGCATCTGCAGTGCTTTCTCTGTCTCTGAATCAGACTTTTGCTCCAACTCCTCAATTTCAGCCAGAAAATACCTGAAATTGCACAAAATAATACAAACTCAAAGTAGAATCCAAAACTGTGATTTTAACACTAAAACCTATGAAAACTTAAAAAAGCTTAAAGAAAACATACTAAAAACTATATAAAAATGATGCCAAAAAGCGTATAAAATATCCGCTCATCAATACACAAACTTCGTGTTCTCTTTTTTTGTTAAACTATCTTACATTTTTGTGCATTCTCGTAATTTTTTATTAATTCAAGATTATAATACTGGTAGTTTATTTTATTTTACTTTTTGATAGAGGGATTATAATAGTAATTTGATTCCTTAAAAGATATATACTATATAATACTAATTTAGTCTCTAAAACGATAAGAATAACATGACTCAAAATAAACAAGGGATATAACATATCATTTGATCTCCACTTTAAGCATAGCCATATCATGGTATTCATGGAGCATATTTAGCTATTATTTTTTATTATTAAATATGAGCCTTAAATTTCATTTAATAATGTTAAAGTATAATTAGGATCAATTAAGATTATTTAGTATCAATTAAATTTATTTAACATATC
>NC_029789.2:18727335-18752888 GCF_000816755.2 Arachis ipaensis
ATATGATATTACGTATTTATTACTATGCTTCTTCTAGCACCTATACATATCATTGTATATTGTATCACTCGAGCATCAAACTCAAGAATACACAATCACTTTCTTCTGATTACTCTCTTATTTCTAACATGGTATCAAGAGTATATGTTTTTTTTTCATGAAAATTAGTTCTTAGCCTTTCATGTTTTCTTCTTCCGACAGCCTTTTTGTACCTGTTATCGATCCATTTACCGATGTTTTTCTTCGTCAATGACCATACCATCGTCTTCTTCTCGTCGCTCTGAGTCCAACCACGTTGCCGGAATCCTCCAGACGCGCCGCCACGCATCGCTGGAAGATCGCTACCCGCCTCCTCTTTCTTTTCCTTCCAGATGCATCCAACATTGTTGATCAATGTCCACGATCAACAGTCCAGACTCCTCCACGTGTCGTAGACCGTGCTTCCTGCTAACCCGTGTCCAGTCCACGTGTCAACATGGACCGACCTGCTTCCTGACCCATGCGCCAGCTCCTCACCGCGTTAGCATTGACGTGTCTTCCTCTTCCTCTTACGCATTGCCATGTGTCCTCCTCTGCTGATGTGGCTGTAGATGTGGCACATAGTGGGACCCATCCTAAGATTTTTTTGGTGAGATCTTTTCAATTTTAACTTCCGTTTCCTCGATTTTTGTTCTGATCTTATAGTTTTTTTTCCTTCTCTTTCATGTTTATATCTATTATATATTATCAAAAAATCATATGTCTTTGCTGCCACAGACAGAAATGGTAAATTCTGTCAAAATTGTATGTCAAAAAATCATATGTCGCAATGCAAACAGAAAGGTCACATTAGCTACAATTGTCCAAAACTATTCTGCCATTATTGCAAGCTCTTGGGACATTTGATTACAACCTGTCCTACTCGTCCACCACGTTCAGATCAAAACAAGTATCATTCTCGTCCCAACTACTTTAAGAATGTGCTGCTTCTACTATTGCTACTACTGCTAATGAATCCACCAACTCTACTTCTCTCAACCCACCTTCTGTCTCTCCATTCGGTATTGAGTTTCTTCTTAAGCAACTTTTCTCCTTTTCTGGTAATACCTTTACTACTCTTTTCACTCTTCTAGGTAATTATAAATGGTATTTTGATTCTAGTTTCTTTAACCACATCTCTCCTTTGCATCCTCGTTTCTCGTTTTTGTCTACTACTACAAATGCACCTTCTGTCAATACTGCTGATGGTTCTCTCTTGCATACAACACATAAGGGTTTTATTTCACAGTCAAATATTACTCTTTCTGACACTTATTTTATTCCAAAATTAAACTTTAATCTTATCTCTGTTGATCAACTTGTTGATCTCGGTTTTGATGTCAATTTTTCTATTTCTGGTTGTTGTGTGCAGGATCGTCAGATGGGACAGATCATCGGGACTGGATGTAAGGTCGAAAGTTTATTTGAGCTCAAGAATTTTTATATTCCTTTTACGTTAAATCTTTGTATTATTTCTTCTCCATCTACACTTCACTTGTGGCATCGCCGTCTTGCCCACAGCTACTTAAAAAAATTGTGTCATCTTATGTCTAAAGATGTTTTAGGTCAGGTTAATCATGAGTCTTTTGATTGCATTTCTTGTCAAACTGCAAAACAACTAGTATTATCTTTTCATAATAATCCATCTCTTGCTTGCTCTCCTTTTGATCGTATTCACTCTGATGTTTAGAGCCTTGCTCCTATCGCTTCTATGGGAAGGGCTCGATACTTTGTAGTATTTATTGATAATTATTCACATTTTACTTGGGTTTATTTGATGACTAATCATCATGAGCTACCTCACCTTTATATTAACTTTGTCACTATGATTAAAACTCAGTTTTCCAAGGTCATCAAAGTCTTCTGACGCAATAATGCTATGGAATATCGTGATTCCAAACTTTTAAATTTTTTTAATGAACATGGTACTTTGTCTGAGTTTTCTTGTCCTAGTACCTCTCAACAAAATGGAAGAGTTAAACGCAAATACCGTCACATTCTTGAATTTATTCATGCTATGCTTATTTTTTTTCGTGTCCTGAATGTACTTGGGGTGAAGCTATTCTCACTGTTGTCCATACTATCATTAGACTTCCTTCTTCTGTCCTTGGTAATGCTACTCCCCTTGAGCGTCTTTATCATACATCTCTAGATTATAGCTCTATTTGTGTTTTTTATTGTTTCTGTTTTGTCCTTCTTCAGCTTCATAAGCATCATAAACTTGAACCTTGGGCTCGCATATGTTGTTTTCTTGGTTATGGCACTGAATACAAGGGTTATCTTTGTTGGGATCCTATCTCTTGACGTATTCGTATATCTCGTTATGTTGTATTCTGGGAGCATCACATGTTCTCTAGTTTCTCCTCTTTTGAGTCCATTCCTTCTATTCAATCACTATTTTTTGCTAACCCCAATGTTGATCTTTTTTTCTAGTGATAATACTACAGGTTCTATCTCAAGTTAACCTTTCGAGCCTCTTACTTTTCTGCCTTCTCCATCTCTCGATGATTCCAGACCAGACGATGATCTTGCTCTTGCTGTCATGTTTCCTTTCTCCACTCGTTCTTCTAGGATAAAAAATCCACCTCCTTATCTTTTTTATTATCATTGTTTTTCTACTACTCTTCATCACCATGAATCTAAGTTATTTTGAGAAGCCTCCACAAATCCAAATTGGAAACAAGCGATATAAGAAGAAATCCAAGCACTTGAAAAAGTATATGCTTGGGACTTTGTTCATCCTCCTTCTGATCAACAATTTGTGGATAGTAGATGGATATACAAGATCAAAACTCGCTCTGATGGTACTAATGACCGTTATAAGGCACGATTGGTTACTCAAGGATGTATGCAAGAATATGGTATTGATTATGAAGAGACTTTTACTCCTGTTGCTCGTCTCACATCTGTTCCCGCTTTCCTTGCCATTGCTGTAGTAAAAAATGGGCTCTCAGTTAGATGGATGTGAAGAATGCATTTCTTAATCAGGATTTGAAGAAGAAGATTTATATGAAACCACCCTCGAGATATCCTTATAAGTTTGTCTCCTTCATATGGCACGATCTGAAGCAAGCTCCTCGTGAATGGTTTAAAAAGTTTAGCACCGCTATATGCAATCTCGATTTCACTTGCAGGCCTCGTGAGAATACTCTCTTTATTCGTAAAAGTGAACATGGGGTTATTCTTCTACTTTTGTATGTCGATGACATGATCATTATTGGAGAAGATGTTGATAGTATCTCTGATCTTAAAGTATCCCTTCACTACGCTTTTGAGATGAAAGATCTTGGTTTTCTCAATTATTTTCTTGGCCTTGAAGTCATATCCTCAGATGATGATGTCTATCTCTCTCAAGCTAAGTATGCTTCTAATCTTCTTGCTCGAGCTGGAATTACAGATAGTCACACTGAGTCTACTCTTCTTGAGACTAATGTTCGGTTTACTCCAATGGATGGCACTGTTTTGGATAATCCTACTCTTTATTGACAGTTAGTTGGAGGTCTCATCTACTTGATTGTCACACGACCAAACATCGCCTATCAAGTTTATGTTCTTAGCTAGTTCTTGTCAGCTCCTCGTACTACTCACAATGCGACAGTACTTCGCATTCTTTGCTACATCAAAGGCACTCTGTTTCATGGCCTTCATTTTTCTACCCATTTATCTTTAACTCTTCAAATGAACTTTGATGTTGATTGGGCTGGTGATCCCACTAGTCGTCGTTCTACTACTGGTTATTATTTGTTTCTTGGTGACTCTCTCATTTCCTGGCGAGCCAAGAAGCAAACGTTCACTGTTTGATCAAGCACCAAAGTTGAATATCGTGCTCTTGTTAACACTACTATTGAGGTTGTCTCAATTCGTTGGCTTCTCGAAGACTTGGGTGCTCCTCAGTCGTCCCCAACTAATATTTTTTGTGACAATTGTTGTGCTATTTAGATTGCCTATAATGATGTTTTTCATGAACGCACCAAACTCATTGAAATTAATTATCACTTTTTCTGACAATGTCTCCTTATTGATGTTGTTCATCTTATAGTTGTTGAGACTTTGGATCAAACTGCTGATATCTTCATGAAGGCTCAACACCCTACTCGTTTTTAGACTCTAATATCCAAACTCAAGATGGTATCCTTAGCTCCCACTTAAGTTTGAGGGAGAATGTTAGAGTATAATTAGGATCAATTACGATCAATTAGCATCAATTATATTTATTTACCATATCTGTAAATTTATTATAGGATATTACGCTTTTATTGTTTTGATTCTTCTAGCACCTATAAATACTCTTGTATATTGTATCATTCAAGTATCACACTTAATAATACACAATCACTTTCTTCATATTACTCTCTTGTTCCTAACAAATAAAAAATTCGTGAATACTGTTCAAGATGTCACTAGTACGGGTTGTAGGATGGATCAGGGACTCGCCGGTCAAGGTGGTGATGCAGTTGGATCTTTGGAGCGACGGGAGTGATACCTGCAAAAAAACTCCAATGCTCAAGTCAGAATGGATCAAAGAGGTATATGTGAGGGTAGGAATGTGCTCTTTTTAATAGTTCGAGTTTGTTATCTTATCTTGAAGAAAATCTCATGTCCTAAGCTATTCAAGTTGTAATGTTAATGGTTTGACGAACCAGAAAATAGAGGAAGAATGAAAGTTGAGAGAGTGAGAAAAATTGGTTCTTCTCATTTTTAAAATTTTAAATGAATGAAAACAGAAAACTGAAAAAAAATATTTTGTGGTTAACCTTATATACTTCTTATGTACTCCAACTATAATTAATTACTATCAACATTAAACTAATAAAAAAAATCTAGGTAACACCCTTTCGTAAGCTAGAATTGTATAAATCTAACAATTCTAACTTGGAAACATTAGTAAGAAAAGGACCCGATGGCAGCGCTTTGATAAGAAAATCAGCAAGTTGGTCTTTGGAATGAACTGACGTAAGATGAATGAGACCAAACAAATATTTTTCACGAACAATGTGGCAGTCCACTTCAATATGTTTAGTTTTTTCATGAAAAATGGAATTATTGCCAATGTGAATGGCTGACTAGTTGTCACAGCATAGAGTGATAGACTTTTGAAGCATAAAACTAATGAAATCCATTAAGAAAGATAACCAACTAGCTTCACAAATGCCAACTGCAAGAGACCTATATTCAGCTTCTGTAGAAGACTTGACAACGGTGGTTTGCTTCTTACTCTTCCAGCTAACAAGAGAGTTTCCAAGCATGAAGCAATAATCGAAAACAGAGCGAGGAGTATCGGCACAGTTAGCCCAGTCAGCGTCGGTAAATCCGGTGAGATGCAGATTAGAAGTAGAGGAGAAGAATAGACCAGTTACAAGTCTGCCTTTTAAATATCAAAGTACGTGGAAATCAGCCTGTGGGTGAAAACTAAAAAGTGGTTTCATAGTCCAAAAACTAGCTCAAATGTCCCACAGCATAAGAGATATCGGGTCTAGTATTTGTGAGGTAAAGGAGTCGGCTGATGAGATGTCTGTAAGTAGTGTTGTCGGTTAAAATGGTACCTGACTCCTTCGAGAGTTTCTGACTATAATCAAATGGAGTGGAGAGAGGCTTGCAATCTAGATAACTAAAATTCTTGAGAAGGTCCATGGCGTACTTCCGCTGATAATTGTGAATTGTAGAGTTGGAGCATGCTACTTCCATTCCCAAGAAGTACTTGAGATTACCAAGATCCTTTATTTTGAATTTGTCATCCAAAATTTGCTTGATGGAATTGATTTTGCCAATGCCATCCCCGATTAAAACTAAGTCATCAACATATACTAGAATGGCAGTAAAGCTTTCAGATTGTTTCTTGATAAAGAGGGAATGATCACAAAAAAATTGCTTATAACCAGCATCAACAAGAGTCTGAGTGAGCTTAATATTCCATTGTCTGCTTGCTTGCTTGCTTAAGCCCACATAGAGACTTTTGCAATTTATAAACCAAACCTGGTTGTGACGTAGCCAAATTGGGTGGTATCCTCATATAAACTTTCTTATCCAAATCTCTGTGAAGGAATGCAGTATTGACGTCCAGCTGTTTTAAATGCCATTTTTTGCCGCTGCTAATGCTAACATTACTCGTAGAGTAGTCATTATGACAACTGGACTAAAAGTATCACCATAATCCACTCTTTACACTTGAGTGGATCCTTTTCCAACTAGCCTCGCTTTGTGCCTTTCTATGGTGCCATTAGGATTGAATTTTATCCGAAAAACTCATTTGCAACCCACAACCTTCTTGTCTTTTGGGAGTTCAGTGAGATACCAAGTTCTGTTCTGATCTAGAGCTGTCAATTTTCCTTTCTCCAACATTCATGTGTAGTCACTTCCTCATAAGTGCTAGGTTCCAGATTTAAGGTGATGGCTAGAGAAAGAGACTTATATTTTGGGGTTAGTTTATCATATGACAAGTGTTGTGAGATAGGATATAAAGAGCTAGAGTTGGCAAAGTTACAAGAGTGAGCTGCGTGGGTTATCATACAATGGTAGTCCTTTAAACAAAAAAGTGATTTCTTGATTCTTTTAGATTTCTAGTGACGCAGTCATGTGTAATGTCGTAGTTTTGTAATGCAGGTGCATTATTAGTGTGTGGTGTGGTAGTGGGTGCAATGGTGTGTGAGTACATTGGTGAGTGCATTGAGCTTGAGAAATGTTTATTTGAATCTGTGAGTATAATATGTGTGGGTGATTGCAAATGATGTATGGATGGTGTATCATATTGAAAAAAATCAATGCATTGTGGAGTATGAGTGGGTACCGCAGGAATGTCAGTGCTACTGGAATGTGAAAATAGAAAATGAGTTTCATAGAAAGTTACATTTCTAGATATAAAAATTTCCTATGATTTTAAATCAATAAGTCAAAAACCCTTTGTTCCTAATTTAAAATTGAGAAAAGTTGTTTTCCTGGCTCTTGGGTCTAATTTTGTTCTTGAATTTGTTAATGTGGAGGCATATGCAAGAGAACCAAATACTCTTAAATATGTGGTGCGGAATTTAAAGTCCACAAACTAACCGGCAAGTGCACCGGGTCGTACCAAGTAATACCTCAGGTGAGTGAGGGTCGATCCCACGAGGATTGATGGATCAAGCAATAATGATTGAGTGAATTGCTTAGTTAGATAAGCAAAAAATGGTGTTTTGATAATCAATTGCATTAAACAGTAAATTCAGAAAATTAGAAAGCAAGCAGTAAATTGGTGTGAAGAATATGGGAGAAAACAGTTAAGGTTTCAGAGATGTTTATTTTCCGGATTAACTTTTCTTACCAACTATTTTAATCATGCAAGATTCAATTCATGGCAAACTGTAATTGACTAAACCTTAATTCCTTAGAAATTTAGTCTCCTTTAACCTAATCAACCGCCAATTCTTTGGTCACTTAATATAGATTAGAGGGTTAGGTTCAATTCTAGATGATTAGCCACAAAAACCCTAATTATCCAAATATAAGAGGATTATATGTCACGTATCCCGTTAAGTCCAGATACTTAGAAATTTAGGAGAAATTATTTTCAAGCTGATGTTCAAGTAAATTGCTTTTCCAAGGTTTACAAGAACTCAAATAGAATAAGGGTTATTCTTCCAATCTACCCAAATCCTTAAGATGAAGAACAAAAACCTTAATGGTGGAGGTTTAGTTGCTCATGGCTCAGAGAGAAAACTAGGATTCAGAAAAACTTTAAACATGTAGAATGAGGTGCCTCAGAGAGAAGAGAGCCCGAAGGGCTGAATCTTTTTCCTTTTATATCTAATCCTAATTAATGTAAAATATATGTTTTAAAATTAAATAATATCTTTTCTTATTTGCAAAATAAAATAAAGTTTTAATCATAAATGCATAAAAGATCTCGAGCTTCTCCTTGAGGGGACGTGGGGACCACTGCTAGTTGCTGAACCTGGCACCAAACTTGGGCTGGGCCAAGTTTGGCGCCACTCCACTCGTGTCTCACATCATGCAATTCTTCAACCTGGCGCCAAACTTGGATTTTCCCAAGTTTGGCGCCACCCAGGCCGTGTGATTTGAGGCTTGTAATGATCATGGCTCCAAACTTGGAGAATCCCAAGTTTGACGCCACCAAGGCCATACAATCTGGAGAAAAGTTGTATACTATTGTATATCGTTGGAAAGCTCTGGAAGTTAGCTTTCCAATGCCACTAGAACCGTATCAATTGGACCTCTGTAACTCAAGTTATGTTCATTGGAGTGCAAGGAAGTCAGGGTTGACAGCATCATCTACTTTCTCCATTTTCTTCTAAACAAGCCCAGTCAAATCCATCCGAATGCTACCTGAAATAAACCAAATTGCACACGACTCAAAGTAGCATTCATATTGGCTCAAAAGTATTTAAATCTTGATTAAACTTACAAATTCAAATGCAAATTCACTAGGAAAAGATAGGAAAGATGCTCATGCATCAATATGAAAGGTTAGGTAAGTTACCATACAAAAGCTTATAAGGACTAGCATGATTCAGTTTAGTGCTGGGCAGCCTATTAACTAGGTGAATAGCGTGAGCAACTGTGTATTGCCAAAAACAATATAGAATTCCTAATTGAAACAAAAGTTCTCTAACAACACCTAAAATGTGCTGGTGTTTTCGCTCTGCAATCTCATTTTGCTCTGGTGTTTCTACACAAGAAGTTTAGTGTAAAATGCCAGTTGATGCAAAAAAGGATTTTAGAGTGAATTCTGTCTCATTGTCCGTCCTTATACACTTAACTTGTTTTTTATATTTTACTCTGATAAAATTCACAAAATTAATAACCAATTGTGATGCCTCAAATTTGGTTTCATAAAAAAAATCCAAGTGAATCTGCTCTTACCATCCACCACAGTCAAAAAATACCTATGTCCTTTATTGGAAAGGATAGAAATGGAACCCTAAATATCCATATGAACTAAGTTAAAAAAATCTTTTATTTCAGTTGTACTAAGTTCAAAAGATAATTTCTTTTGTTTTTCAAAATGACATGAGTCACAAGAAAGTTTTAAAGCAATACAATCTATAAAAGGATAATATTTTTTCAGTAAAACCAGCTTATACATCGGTATGTATCCTAATCTAAAATGCCAAATGTTGTTGTGCTCAGTGTGTAATGGTGTTGTGGGATGAGTAGTAGTCGTAGTTGCCGCCAATAAACCTTGCTTTGTTGGAGGAGGTGAAAAGTGAGAAAATTCTGGTTCTCTACTCATTGTATATAACCCTTCTCTACACTTAGTAATGCCAATCATATTCGATGTGGATCGCTCTTGTATCTCACAATACTTATCATCTATTAACAGTTGACAATGGAAGTTTGAGGTTAATTTTGACATAGAGATCAGTTTAAAATCAAAAGAAAAAATGTACACAATATTTTTGATAAAAAATTTTTTAGAAAATGTGATTATGCCAATGATGGTGCTGACAGTTTTGGTCCCATTTGACAATATCACATTGATTGGAGCAATAATTTGAAAGCTTGCAAAATCTTTTAAGTCGAAAGTCACATGATCTGTTAAACTGGAGTCAATGACCCATAGTGCAAATTTTGGAGTGATAATGCTCATAATTCTTGCATTAAAATATAATGCAATGGTTTTACCTGGAGTGGAGTTCTAAATAGAATTAGTCAAAATTTGGTTTGCATTATGAGGTTGTTGCTGCACACACTTTTGTCTTTAATTGACTCTAACAAGGCATATCTTTGCTCTGGGTGAACTCAGATCTTGATATTCCAGTGTTTTCTTGGAGACAATTGAGTTGGGATTGTTTGTCGCTGAGTATATTATCATGCTCCTCAGTGATCACGTTATTGATTGTGGTATTATGTTGCTGCCGTTGTTGGAAATAGGAGGAGTATCCATTCTTCTTATAGCACACATCTCCTATGTAGCCTTTCTTGTTACAATGAGAGCATGTCATTGTAGCTCTACGACCTCTACTACCTAGATTTTCTCTAGGGTGGAGAAAATAAGGGTTTAATTGATCTTGAATTGGACTTGTGTTGCCCTTCAAAATTTGAGATTGAAGATTTGTGAGTTGATGGAGGAGATTGACATTGCTCTGGTTGTCAAAACCACCACTTGAAGATCTGTTTATCATGTCCATCATTTTGAGAAATCAATGAATCACAGAGTAATAAAGATTCAGATATTCTTCTTTCTTCTAACTCGTTAATCGAAACAGCTATGTTCATCAAAAAAGAATCTTGTGAAACAGCCTCTCATCAAACTCTATTGGATGAGTTTGAAGAAAGAGGTAAGTAAAGGGAAAAGAAAATGTCGAAGAAAAAATAAGAAAAAGACAAAAAAAACCACGTCATGGGCAACTATTGGCAATTCACAACTTTTAAATTCGTTTCACAAGTCACTCTCTGCGCTTACCACACCATGAAGAAAGTCTCATATCCTAAACTACTCAAGCTCTGATGTTAATGGTTTGACGAACCAGAAGAAGAAGAGAGAGAGGAAGAGTGAAAGTTGAGAGAGGGAGAAAAATTAGTTCTTCTCATTTTAAAAATGTTAAATAATTACTGTTATCTAAATTATTTTTTTATTAGTTTAATGTTGATGATAATTAATTATAATAGAGTACATAAGAGATACATAAAATTAACCACAAAACAGGGCACAGCAGGAGATAACGGGGCTATCATTGTACAAAGAGCTCTAGTTGCAACACCAGGCTCTATTCCTATAGGATTGGAAGTCCTCTCTGGCTCGGTGAGAACTGCTGTTGCTTAGCTACCAAGTGTCATAATTGTTACTTAGATTAATTTTTTTATTAGTTTAATATTGATAGTAATTAATTATAGTAAGAGTAGATTAGGAGTACATACATTTATTAGTTTAATGTTGATGGTAATTAATTATAGTAGGAGTACATAAGGTTAATCACAAAATATTTTGTTATCTTTATTATTTTTTTATTAGTTTAATATTGATGGTAATTAATTATAGTAGGAGTAGATAAAGTTAACCACAAAATAAGGGTGCAGCACGAGGTAACTGAGGTTGTCACTGCACTAAGAGCTTTGGTGGCAAGACCAAGCTCTATTCCTTCACGACTGTCATCTCTGTGGTGAGAACTGTGGTTGCTTAATCACAAAGTGTCATAATTGTTACCTAGATTTTTTTTATTAGTTTAATGTTGATGGTAATTAATTATAGTAGAAATACATCAGGAGTACATAAAGATTAACTATAAAATATTTGTTCAGTTTTCTTTTCATTCATTTAAAATTTTTAGAATGAGAAGAACCAATCCCTCTCTTTCTCTCTCTACACAAATGGAAATTGAGGTGGTAGGAGAAATCAGATGAGGAGACAATGGCGGAACCGCACTAGCAAGTAGCGGCAGCCGCAGTAACAGAGGCTGTGAGCTCTGTCTACAAGACCAGGCTCTGTTCCTGCATAGAGGTCGTCTCTGTGATGAAAATTGTGGTTGCTTAGCCACAAAATGTCATCATCGTAGATGAAGTCTCAGAGAGAACCATTTTTTGTAGGTGTCTCGAGAAAGAACAATGCGGATGTGTTACTGCAGGGATCATATGTGATACTTTCGTTCGAATTGTCAAAATGGTAAGAGAGAACGACTAAGAAAGATGAAAACGCTTAATATGTTGAAGAAGTGATCATCACACAATCAAGAGTTTAGTTTTCTTCATCGAAATTATAGATTTGTAGTGTTCATAGTGCATGAATAGCAGCTTCATAAATTTGTTTTGTTTTAAATAAAATGTTGAGTTTGTTTTGTTTTAAATAAAAGGTTGAGTTGATGCTTCTAGTAGGAATTTGATTTTTCATTTTAAGGTAATGTTTAATGAAGTTCTATTCTGAGGTTAAAAAAACTATGCTAATGGAGAGAGGAAGAGTGAAAGTTGAGAGAGGGAGGAAAATTAGTTCTTCTCATTTTAAAAATTTTAAATGATTGTTGTTATTTTGATTTTTTTTTATTAGTCTAACGTTGATGATAATTAATTATAGTAGGAGTACATAAGGAGTACATAAAGTTAACCACAAAACAGGGCACATCAGGAGGTAACGGAGGCTATCACTCTACCAAGAGCTCACAGGCAGGCTCTGTTCCTACAAGATTGGAGGTCGTCTTTGTGTATTGTTACTCAGCTACAAAGTGTCATAATTGTTATCTAAATTTTTTTATTAGTTTAATGTTGATAGTAATTAATTATAATAGGAGTATACAAGGAGTACATAAGGTTAACCACAAAATACTTTGTTATTTAGATTATGTTTTATTAGTTTATCTACTTAATATACTAAAATTGGGTTTTCCCCCAACTAATGAAGGTGAGGTGTTGATTCTTCGTGACTCCGTTTTTCCTCCAAAAGGAATACACTTTTCTCTATTCTAAATTATTTTATAATTAATATTTAATGAATAATACATAATTATACTAATTTAGGAACATATCTTCATTATAATTATATTAAATCAATATTTAATGCATTATTAAACTACTTATCAATTGTCAATTAAAAATACTTTTAATCATTTTAATAATAATAATAATAATAATAATAATAATAATAATAATAATAATATTATCTATCTATTCTATTATATAAAAATCAGATTTTTGCACTTAATAACAGAACTGACGTGACATGCTCTTAAGGTGTTTTCTGATTTATTTTATTTCATTTAATTCGTTAAAGCAAATCAATTATAATTAATTAATTTGATTAGACATTCAAATTTTACCATTTATTATAATTAATTATATCAATTAATTAATTTATTTAATTATATTAATTATTTGATTTGATTAGAGTAAATATCGAATTATTTAATAAATAATAAATATGATAACAAAATATATGAATTAATTTAATTAGTTTATTTTTCTCAATACCTTCTATTTATACAAGATCAAATGTTTTTTACTCATTCATTTTCTTCTCTCTCTCTCTCTTCCTCTCTCTCATGTTTAGGTACAATTTTTGTAATTTATTGATTTTTTTTCTTTTATCTTTATTTATACATTTTATTTTTTTATATTTTTTAAGATTTTTGTTTATTTTAATTGCTTATTATTAAGCGCACACTTCTTTTTATTTTAGCTTCTGATTAACAAAAAAAATGTTTGATTTTTATGTTATTTTTAAATAATCTTACTATAATTTTGTTTTGTAATATTCTATTTTGTCATGTGTACTTCAATTCATATATTGTCTTTTTTTTGTGATTCACAATTAATATATACATTGTTTGTGTATGTGGTTTATATGTTAATGTTTTTATTGATTCTCTTTATTTTATTTTATTTTTTTGTGTGTCTCTTTGTTGCTCTTTATTTTAGTTATATATATTCATTGATTTTTCTGTATTGATGCTCTTTTTATTTGAAATATCGTGACAATTTAGAGTGTATATTGTGACCCATGTGATATTCGTTAATTTGGTGTATTTTAGATGCAATTAAAAAAAGTAAGATGGTACAAAATTGCAATAGCGATAAGATTGAAATATCCATGATAAAATTATGTTGATAATATACACTTGGGTATTACTAACAACTATGTTAGTAATTACTTAAAATAAATAACAAAATAAGTTATAGGGTATTATTTTATTTAAATTATTAATAATTAAAAGAATCAAAGATCAGTAATTATTTTTAAAATAGACATTAAATTTAATTTTATGGTACTAATTTATTTGAGTTGTTAATAAAATTTATAATTTTCAGATTTATATCTATTCAATTTATATATTTTATTTTATTTTATTACTTGAACAAAAAATTGAGACGTGCATTTTTAATTATTTATTTAGTTGTGTTTAATATAATAATCTGTAAATATCTATTTTATTATGTAAAAATTAAATTTCTATACTTAATGATAAAACTGTCGTAACATGTTTCTGATGGTATTTTTCGGTTTATTTCTTTTAACTAATTAAATTCATTTATTATAATAAATTAATTATATCAACTAATTGATTTGGTTAATTTTTTAAATATCATACAATTTATTATAATTTCTATCAATCAATTAATTGTAATTCAAATTAAATGATTCTTTTGTTACGAAAATATTATTTTCTAATCTATTTATGGGCAATACATATATTAATTATAATCGTAAATTAAGCTATTTTACATTAAATGACTTATATAATGGTCATCTTATTTATTATCATAAATGCTGAATTAAATAAGTCATTATTACTTTTGATTTAGAATTAAATGAGAATAAAATCAGAGATACTATTTTATTTGGTCTTTCAGGTTTAATGGGTGTAACACTCAAATATAAATAGTGACTTCCGGATTTTAGTCTCCAACACATCAAAGCCATTTCCATAACTCTTTTTCCATAAAAAGAATTTCGATTCAACTCTATCAGGGATACAGAAGGTTTTCAAAGAACAAAGGAATAGTCTGAATATGCACGAATTTTAATGTTCGAACTTACGACGTGGTTTCAGTTTGTTGTCGTTACGAGAATGACTCTAATAATTGGTATTTGATTAAATTAGTTTTAGAAAAATTTAAATTGTTGACTCAATTCATATATTACAACTATTCTTTTTGAATATATTATTTTTATATTTTTTAATATAAATTTTCTTTTTTTTTTAAGTTTATTTTCTTTCTCATTTTATATTTCAGATTAGTAATGTAATTATTAAGAAAAATGTATTAAAAAAAAGAAAAAGAAATATTAAAACATCACTATTTAAAAAAAAAGAAAGATACATGAAAAAAAGGAAAACGAAAAATTAAAACATCACTATTAGCAAAAATCTGTTAATATGCGTATGAATAGAGTTGGAATTGAAAAATATATATAGATATAAAAAATAAAAAATCATTGCACGATTGTAGAATAAAAAAAAATCATATATAAAACGAAATAATTATAACAAAAAATAATTAATATATATGATTTAGAAAATAAACAAGACGACTTACATAGAAATGGTTCTCATGAATGATAAGGTAAGTTGATTATTTTTCATTATTCTTTCAAGTGATGCTAGGTCCAATTTATAAATATTTTTTGTTCATATTTTAAGTTTATTTGATAAGTAAACCCTTGCACGCGAATAAAGACAGTGCGATTTTATAGATTTATAAGTGCTAATAGCCTTTATATTTAATTTGTTTTATAGTGTGATAATAACTAATATATTTATTGGTGGATTTAACTATTACTATATTATTTATGATCACATTCAGTATATATGTATGATTTATTGAAAAAAAAATAGATTATTAAAACCGATTAATAACTATTTTAGAGTTAATCCAATTAACACTAAATTAAAAAAAACAATACATAACATGTTATTTTTTTATTAATCAAATTATTATAATTCAAATTAATTTTTAAAAAATAATTTAAAATTATAATTTCAATCTTTTTACTTGTATGGTACGGGTAATTATACTTGTTATTGATGGTAATTAATTATAGCAGGAGTACATAAGGTTAACCACAAAACAGGGATGCAGCATGTAAAATTCGGTTAATTAATGAATAACTAACTCATAAATTAAAATTTATTCTAGCAAATTAGAAAATAAAATTGTATAATTTAATGTGACAGAGAAAATTAAAACAAGAATTTTAATACTAATTTTAAAGAATTTGACCTAAAATTAGACTGAACGGAACAAACCGGATGAACCGAGTCTGTATGGGCCAAGGCCCAACCCATCAGTTCATTAATGAAGGGTAACAGCCCTTCCTTCCCCATTCAAACATTACACACGCTGAAACACTTTGGGAAAAAGGAAGAACACCTTCCATGAGACCAAACCCTCACTTGTGAATCAAATTGCCATAATTTTTTATTCGGAGCTCCGATTGTCGTATCGTTTATGACCACACGATCGTGGCGTCGAGCTCTACAAAGTTCATAACATTATTTAAGAAGTAAGCCACGAATCCTTTCCAGTTTTTTCAGCCCTTAATTTCAAAAATATTGAGTAAAGGTGTTGAGATTTTGAGCTCTTTGATGTTATAGGATCCAATTAGCTTGAGAAAAACGCTTAATCTTACCTTTTTGATCCGCGAATATGGTAAGAATTCTTAACCCTAGTGAAATTCTTGATTTGTTGTGGTTGGGTATTGAGTTTGTATGTGTGGGTGTCTATGATGTGTATTAGGCAATATGTATGTAAGTGGATTGGAGCTTGATTGAGATTTTGGGAGCTTAGAAGTGGATTGTTGTGCTGGAAAATCTGTTTTGGAGGTGTTGAGCCTTGAAAGCTTGAGGGAAAAAGTGAGTTGAAAGTGTTTCGGATTTTATCTAGGAATCGGCCAAGGTATGATTTCGGTTTATCGTATCTAAAATATAATGTATTGTGAAAACTTAGGCTAGCGACCCAAGGATAGGAATTGAATTGTTGATGTTGTTGATTGGTTGAGATGGATTGTGTTATTATGTATGTGGTTAGTGATTTTTGGAGGTTTTAATGGAATATAGTATGTATGATATGTATGCCTTAGTATATGTTTAACAGTTAGTGAGATTCAATTGTAGTTGGTACCATGTTGATGGTGAGGTTGATATTGAGATTGTCATAAGAAATTGATGATGTATTTTGTATATTGATGAACTTGAAATATTGAAATTGAGATTGATGAAAATGGAGAAAATTGGTAGGTTATGGATTGTATGAGGAAGTTGGTATATGGTTGATGCTGAATTGGTAAAGTTTGAGTTGGTTTCAAAGGGTTTGGGATTTGTATGTTTTGAAATTGGAGGTTTGTTAACTTCTATGAAAATTTGATTTTTTGTCGAACTTCGGCGAGGCATAACTCGACTTCCGGACCCCCAAATTGTTTCAAACTTATTTCATATAAAAATTGGGTCCGTGAAGTTTACGCCGTTTGAAAAATAGATAAAAATGTTTTAAAATGAAAAAGTTATGTGCGTCGGAAGTTTAGAGTGAAAAACTGAAAATTCTGCAGCATTTAACATTTTTGTCATTCTGCAGAGCTTGTGTATGCGACCACTGCACGCGACGCGACCAACCCTTTTGGGTTTGGCATCTTGCGTACGCGAGCAGTGGTTTTTGAGGGGTTGCGTACGCGACCATCTGCACGTGACGCAACCAACCCTTTCGAGTTGGGCATCTCGCGTACGCGAGCAAGGTGCTTGCGTACATGAGGAAGCAAAAACGCACACCCACGCTTACGCATAACCCCTGTTTTCAGCAAAAATGAGTTTTGTGTTTTAAAACCCAATTTCAAACTTCTAAACCTCTATTTTCATTCTTTTAGCCCTAAATCCTAATAGTATGCCTAGTAATGAGATGAAGTTAGGAAAGGTGGTAGCTTGGGTGAAATAAGGTTGAAAAATGATGACTCGTGCTTGATATTGATCATAAGATACGATGAGGGTGGAAGTGCTATTTATGTTATGAGTCAGATGGCTGTATTTAATAATGAATTATGGCTGATTATGAATTATGTTATGAGCCGGATGGCTGTATTAATATTGAGTTATGTTATGTTATGAGCATGAATATATATATATATATATATGATTATTGATTGATAATGAGATTGATGCACTTCCAAATATCTGAGATATGAGTTTTTCTGGGTGAAAGCAGTGGCTAGCCACCACGTGTTTCAAGTTGAGACTCGATACTCTGCTGACCCTATGTCGTAAGTGTGGTCGGATACTGTGAAAGTTCCAGATGAGCTCGCTCCCGTGGATAAACACCAGTGTGGGTGTTATATGTTTATGTTTGAGAATTACTCGAGTTGGGGATGCATGACAGAGGGACAGTCCAATGGTTAGCTACTAGGACAGGCATGCATCATATGCATCTATATGTTTGTTTGGTATGCCTTGTTTGGATTGCCTAAACGATTGCATAAACTATTTGCTACATGTTTTTTTGTTGCATATGCTTTCTATTTGTGATTTTCTTACTTGTAATAATTGTGTTTGTTACTACTGTTTTCGGTGGCGGTTGAGAGGTTCGGAGGAGTTGAATTGGGGAGTATTAGATAGTCTGAAGACCTTTAGCTAGTTTCCTATTTTATTTTCATGGTTTAGTTATGTTTATAAGCTTTAATTATATGTCAAAAGTTCTTGGATTGCCTTCGGCTTTCCCAGGACATTATATGTTAGATATATGGGCATTGGTACCAAGCTGAGAACCTCCGGTTCTCACCCCATGCGGATTTTGTGCTTTTCAGATGCAGGACGTGAGGCACCTCGCTGAGGCATGCTGAAAGCTTCTGATAGCAAAGATCCTTGATCATTTTGGGACTTTATTTTAGTTATATGTATTTATATAGATACTCATTATCTCCACTGTTTATATATATTACCTTGCTTCGTTTACTTTATCGCTTTGTGAGTGTTGCGCTTTTCGATTTAACGATTTTGTTTTACCCTTTTCTTCAAAGGCTCCTAGTTATAAATCTTTTTCACTATATTATATATATAAATCTTACTTTTAGGGGTCATAATACCTCACCACCTCTGTCTTATGACTTAAGCATAAGGTTCTGTGTGGTATGGTGTTACACAACAGGAGGTAACGGAGGTTGTCACTGTCTGGTTGTAAGACCCTGCAGGACTGGAGGTCGTCTTTGTGGTGAGAACTACGGTTGCTCAGCCACAAAGTATCATAATTGTCACCTAGATTATTTTGTTATTAGTTTAATATTGACGGTAATTAATTATAGTAGGAGTACATAAGGAGCATGTAAAGTTAACCATAAAATATTTTTTTTAGTTTTCTATTTTTATTTATTTAAAATTTTTAAAATGAGAAGAATCAATCTCTCTCTTTCTTTCTCTCTTTGACAAATGAAAATTGAAGTGATATGAGGAATCAAAGTGTCGTGTCTATGGTGACAACTGCGGTTGCTCAGCCACAAAGTGTCATCATCTTGGATGGAGCCCAGAAAGCCCTTTTTTAATCTTCTAAAGTGATCATCACACAATCATGAGTCTAGTTTTCTTCATGGAAATTATAGGTTGAGTTGATGCTCCTTGTAGGAATTTGATTTTTCATTTTAAGGTAATGCTTAATGAAGTTCTCGTGCGGCCATGAGCCTGGCAAGGAGGGCATCATCCAGGTTTCCTGGTTGAGGTCGAAAATCTGGGGCGTGCTTGGCCGTCCCGTCACTTGTCTATTGCTTTTCTCAAAAGGGACGGTTCGCCAATTGCGGTTTCCTAGGCATCACAATGACATTTTAATGTGAAAGGGAATTTTGGTTCTCTTTCCAATTTTGCCCTTCACCCCTTCGTATTTCATTTGAAGCGTTGGGCTTTTATTAGTAACCGCTTCACCTTTTTACATTTTCTTTGTTTCGAACTTCTTCTTCTTTTACTTCTCCTATTTTCATACTTTTCCATTCGCTGCTTGTTTTTTGGGTTGGTTCATCCATGCATTGTACGTTCATTCATCCTGCATTTTGTGCTGTGTCGTATTTCAGAAAACCAGGTAGATGTTTGCTTTACCTTTAATGCGCATTTTAACTTGCTTTTCCTGTGTTTTCCTTTCGATTGCCTTACTTCTACATTCATTTATTCGGGGTTGTTTTTCTGGGTTGGAGTGATAGGAAATCAGAAGGGGTGCCACTATTTTTGATGTAGCTTTGTGACTGTGTTAGAAATAGAGAGATGGGGAAGGTACCGAAGTCTTTTAGGCTTCTTTTAGGCACGTTAGTGAAAGAATTTGTATGGTTCTCTTTTCTCGGGGAGTGGGCTGATAGTGGTGTCCCCTTTTTAGGTATGGTTTGGTAGAGAAATAAGGGCGTTTGGGCTCCCGTTGTCCAGACTAATGGCATCTCCAAAGCTTACTATTGAGTGTCCTCTGACATGTGGGGAATACCATCTCAGGTTATAGAGAAGGACCTCCAGAAGCTCCGCTACGAGGGCGCGGTTTGCGGAGGTGGTGAGGCTGAACATCAGTACGATCTTGCGCTAGCCGGGATGGACGAGACGAGAGGTTTTGCTATATAAACCTCGACTCTCCCCGAGTTGTAGACTGGATGTGGGTCTATGAACCCATGTTCACGCGGTTGGGGGTGCAGCTTCCTTTTTCGGAGTTTGTTTAAGCGCTGCTTAATCGTTGTTCGGTGGCACTGTCTCAGCTGCATCCCAATAGTTCGGCAGCCATCCAGACTTTCGAACTAGTCTGTGAGTATCTGGAGCTTTCGACTCAGGTAGAAGTTTTTCTCTTTTTCTTTTTATGCACCCTTCTGACAAAGGAGGAAAATCATAAGAAAGATTATGGTCGTTCTGGGCCCAGCCGAATCGGCAGATTTTTGGGTTGTTTGAAGACTTCTTTCATGACTTTAAGGAGGAATATTTTAAGCTGCGCCTTGCTCGGGGGCACCATCCCTTCTGGCTGACCCTGGAGGAGGAACGTCGGTTCGCCACATGGCCGGTGCATCATACTTAATGCGGGTTACCTATGAGGGTTTGTCTCCTGAGAATAAGGACATTGCCGATGTTTTGTTGGCAATTTTTGCGGACCGGCCTTTAAATCTTCGGGACGTTATGGGTGATCCAGTGGCGTGCCGAACCTACGTTGGTAGGTTTTTTTATGTTTCTTCCTGCTTTTATGTTATTTTTGTTTCCCGAGTTTGAAACTTGATGTGATTTTCTTTTCCTCTTCTTCAGTTGTGATGGCTGGCGGTTTGACTTCCCTTGTGAGGCTGAAGGCCTCTATGACCCAAGATGCCAAGAGTGAGGGTGGCGGAGCTTTATCGTCGACACCTCGGTCCCAACTTCAGCTGGATTTCCAGACTATTTCTCAGGAGATGATTTTGATCGAGGTAGCTGGTGTCGAGGTTGATGAGCAGATCGTGGTGGTCCAGGCTCCCGAGGCTAGCAAGAAGTGAAAGAGGGTGATAGAGGGGAGTAGCGGGGAGAACGTGGAAGAAGATGGGCCGTTGCCATCCGTGATGGACTGGAGTTTTGACACTCCAGTTTTCATTAACTAGCACCTTCTGCCGGGAACGGAGGAGTTTTTCATGATTGCAACGTTGTCGTTCAGGCGAAGTCCGTGTACCGTGTCCTTCTTCATTCGATTGTCATTGTCCGGAAGGCGGAGCCGATGTTGACTCAGGTGGGTGGTGCACAAAATTGTGATCCCTGGTAATAGCTCCAAAAACTTGGTGCTCTAATCTTAATTCATAATTTGTCACAACTTTGATACAATTAACCAGCAAGTGCACTGGGTCATCCAAGTAATAAAACCTTACGTGAGTAAGGGTCGATCCCACGGAGATTGTTGGTATGAAGCAAGCTATGGTCATCTTGTAAATCTCAGTCAGGCGGATATCAAATGGTTATGAAGTTTTCGAATAATAATAATAAATAAACAGAAAATAAAGATAGAAATACTTATGTAATTTATTGGTGAGAATTTCAGATAAGCGTATAGAGATGCTTTCGTTCCTCTGACCCTCTGCTTTCCTGCTGTCTTCATCCAACCAGTCCTACTCCTTTCCATGGCAAGCTTTCTGTAAGGCATCACCGTTGTCAATGGCTACATCCCATCCTCTCTGTGAAAAAGGTCCAAATGCTCTGTCACGGCACGGCTAATCATCTGGAGTTTCTCGATCATACTGGAATAGGATTCACCCTCCTTTTGCGTCTGTCACTACGCCCAGCACTCGCGAGTTTGAAGTTCGTCACAGCCATCCCTTCCCAGATCCTAATGGAGTTCATTGGTCTCGGCCCCAGAGGGGAACCGGAGTAACCAAGTCTTGATCAAAGGATCAAAAGATAATCCAAAGATGTAAATATAATAGTAAAAAGTCCTATTTATACTAGACTAGCTACTAGGGTTTACAGAAGCAAGTAATTGATGCAGAAATTCACTTTCGGGGCCCACTTGGTGTGTGCTTGGGCTGAGCATGAAGCTTTCACGTGCAGAGGCTTCTTTTGGAGTTGAACGCCAAGTTGTAACGTGTTTTTGGCGTTCAACTCTGGTTCGTGACGTGTTTCTGGCGTTTAACTCCAGACTGCAGCGTAGAACTGGCGTTCAACCCCCTTTTGCATTGTCTAAACTCGAGCAAAGTATGGACTATTATATATTGCTGGAAGCCTTGGATGTCTACTTTTCAACGCCGTTGATAGCGCGCCATTTGGAGTTCTGTAGCTCCAGAAAATCCACTTTGAGTGCAGGGAGGTCAGAATCCAACAGCATCAGCAGTCCTTCTTCAACCTCTGAATCAATCTCCGAATACTCATTTTTCTTGAGTTTGAAAGGGACCTCAGGGATCACCTTCTTCTTGGCCACAACATCATAGAAGTGGTCTTGATGGGCTTTGGAGATGAATCTTTCCATCTCCCATGACTCGGAGGTGGAAGCTTTTGTCTTTCCTTTCCCTTTTCTAGAGGATTCTCCGGTCTTAGGTGCCATCAATGGTAATGGAAAAACAAAAAGCTTATGCTTTTACCACACCAAACTTAGAATATTACTCGCCCTCGAGCAAGAGAAGAAAGAAAAGAAGAAGAAGAAGAAGATATGGAAGAGAGGGAGAGAGGGTTGTGTTTCGGCCAAGAAGGGGATGAGAGGGTTGTGTTGTGTGAGAATGAAGAAGAATGGAGAGGTTTATATAGTGGAGGGAGAGGGGTTAAGGTTTGGCCATATGGGGTGGGTTTGGGTAGGAAAGTGATTTTGAAATTTGAAGGTAGGTGGGGTTTATGAGGTAGGTTTATGGGGAAGAGTGGATGGATGTGAGTGGTAAATGGGTAATAGGGAAGAGAGAGATTGAGGTGATTGGTGAAGGGTTTTGGGGAAAGGTGTTTATTGGGAAGAGAGGATGAATGAGAAGAGGGGAGAATATGAGTGGAGGTAGGTGGGGATCCTGTGGGGTCCACAGATGCTGAGATAATCCTGTGGGGTCCACAGATCCTGAGGTGTCAAGGATTTACATCCCTGCACCATTGAGGCATGTAAAATACCTTTGCATGCAATTCTGGCATTTAAACGCCGAATTGATGCTTGTTCTGGGCGTTGAACGCCAGTTCTATGCTTGTTTCTGGCGTTCAGCGCCAGCTTTCCTCAGGGTGCATTCCTGGCATCTGAACGCCAGGATGTTGCTTGTTTCTGGCATTCAACGCCAGATCCATGCTCGGTTCTGGCGTTGAACGCCAGCCAGATGCTCCTTACTGGCGTTTAAACGCCAGTAAGCCCTTCCTCCAGGGTGTGATTTTTCTTCTGCTATTTTTGATTCTTTTTTTAATTTTTCTATTTATTTTGTGACTCCACATGATCATGAACCTAATAAAACATGAAAGAACAATAAGAATGAAAATAAAATTAGATAAATAAAAATTAGGTTGCCTCCCAACAAGCACTTCTTTAATGTCAATAGCTTGACAGTGAGCTCTCATGGAGCCTCACAGATGTTCAGAGCATTGTTGAGACTTCCCAACACCAAACTTAGAGTTTAGATATGGGAGTTCAACACCAAACTTAGAGTTTGGTTGTGGCCTCCTGATGAGCGGATAATTTATACGCTTTTTGGCATTGTTTTTAGTATGTTTTTAGTAGGATCTAGTTACTTTTAGGGATGTTTTCATTAGTTTTTATGTTAAATTCACATTTCTGGACTTTACTATGAGTTTGTGTGTTTTTCTGTGATTTCAGGTATTTTCTGGCTGAAATTGAGGGACTTGAGCAAAAATCAGATTCAGAGGTTGAAGAAGGACTGCTGATGTTGTTGGATTTGACATCCCTGCACTCAAAGTGGATTTTCTGGAGCTACAAAACTTGAAATGGCGCGCTTCTAATTGCGTTGGAAAGTAGACATCTAGGGATTTCCAGCAATGTATAATAGTCCATACTTTGCCCAAGTTTAGACAATGCAAACTGGCGTTCAACGCCAGCTCTCTGCCCAATTCTGGAGTTCAGCGCCAGAAAGGGATAAAAAACCAGAGTTGAACGCCAGAAATGGATCAAAACCTGGCGTTCAACTCCACAAATGGCCTCTGCACGTGGAAAGTTAAATCTCAGCCCAAGCACACACCAAGTGGGCCCCGGAAGTGAATTTATGCATCAATTACTTACTTCTGTAAACCCTAGTAGCTAGTTTATTATAAATAGAACTTTTTATCATTGTATTCAGAGTCTTGGTTACTCCAGTTCCCCTCTGGGGCCGAGACCAATGAACTCCATTATCACTTATGTATTTTCAACGGTAGAGTTTCTACACTCCATAGATTAAGGTGTGGAGCTCTGCTGTTCTTCAAAGATTAATGCAAAGTACTACTGTTTTCTACTCAATTCATCTTATTTCGCTTCCAAGATATTCATTCGCACTTCAACCTGAATGTGATGAACGTGACAATCATCATCATTCCCTATGAACGCGTGCCTGACAACCACTTCCGTTCTACAACTCACGTAAGGTATTACTTGGACGACCCAGTGCACTTGCTGGTTAGTTGTGCGAAGTTGTGAACCATGGTATTGGCATCGTATTTTTTGGCGCCATTACCAGGGAAAGAAAGAGCGATGAATTTTACATAATCAAAGTGTAATCACAACTTCTGCACACCACCTCCCAACACCAAACTTAGAGTTTGACTGTGGGGGCTCTGGTTGACTCTGCAGTGAGAGAAGCTTTTCATGCTTCCTCTCCATGGTTACAGAGAGAGATCCTTGAGTTTTAAACACAAGGATGTCCTCATTTAGTTGAAGGATCAATTATCCTCTGTCCACATCAATCACAGCTCTTGCTGTGGCCAGGAAGGGTCTTCCAAGGATAATGGATTCATCCTCATCCTTTCCAGTGTCTAGGATTATGAAATCAGCAGGGATGTAAAGGCCTTCAACCTTTACTAGTATGTCCTCTACTTGTCCATAAGCCTCTTTTCTTGAATTGTCCACCATATCTAATGAGATTCTAGCAGCTTGCACCTCAAAGATTCCAAGTTTCTCCATTACAGAGAGTGGCATGAGGTTTATTCCTGACCCAAGGTCACATAGAGCCTTCTCAAAGGTCATGGTGCCTATGGTACAGGGTATTAGGAACTTTCCAGGATCCTGTTTCTTCTGAGGCAATCTCAGTTGATCCAATGCATTTAGTTTATTGGTGAACAAGGGAGGTTTGATGAGCGGATAATTTATACGCTTTTTGGCATTGTTTTTAGTATGTTTTTAGTAGGATCTAGTTACTTTTAGGGATGTTTTCATTAGTTTTTATGTTAAATTCACATTTCTGGACTTTACTATGAGTTTGTGTGTTTTTCTGTGATTTCAGGTATTTTCTGGCTGAAATTGAGGGACTTGAGCAGAAATCAGATTCAGAGGTTGAAGAAGGACTGCTGATGCTGTTGGATTCTGACCTCCCTGCACTCAAAGTGGATTTTCTGGAGCTACAGAACTCGAAATGGCGCTCTTCCAAGAAATGGCGCATTGCGTTGGAAAGTAGACATCCAGGGCTTTCTAGCAATATATAATAGTCCATACTTTGGCCAAGAATAGATGACGTAAAACGTAAACCAACACCAGTTTTCTGCCCAAATCTAGCGTCCAGCGCCAGAAAAGGA